>NC_071353.1:168453702-168763699 GCF_943734655.1 Sabethes cyaneus
GAAATGTTGTTTCCAACGCATAGCCACCTCCGATCTTTCGGTAATCAGATTCCCCTTCTTATCGTTACACATAACAGGAGCTGGCACGGTTCGGTTCCTGATTCCGTTGATTGCATTAAAGAAGCTTCTCGTATCGTGCCTCTCGAAGCAATTTTCCGCCTCCGCAAGAACGCGATCCCAGTGCTGGCGTTTCTTGCGACGGTGAAGTCTTCTTTCGGCAGCTCTAGCATCTCGGTATCTCTCTCTGCTCTGGCGTGTCACAGTTGCAGCCAATATGTGACTACTGGCTCGATACTTCTCATCAGTCACTCGTTGACACTCTGCGTCAAACTACTCACCGGAAGTGGCTGCAGCACTAGTACCCATCACTTCTCGCGCTGTAGTACTGATCGCGTCGTGGATGTGCCTCCACTGTTCGTTCAGGTTCTCCCCAAGTTGTTCACCGATCCGCTCATCTGTCTTCCGAGTCTGCGATATCAGCAAAGTGCCGGCTGTCAACCAAAACGTGGTCGATTTGAGAGCAGGCATCTCCGTTAAGGTGTTTCCAGTTATGCTTCCAAATATTCCATCGTGTAAAATATGTAGCCATTCCTCTAGCTGCAGTGATGTTGCAGTCTCAGGCCACTGTCGTTTGTGGTAGGATGGAGGCTTTCTCTACCAATAACGGGACGAAAGAACTTTGCGCTTTCAACCTATACATTTATATTTCCGATGACTATCTTTATGGCATACCCTGGGCAGAGTTTCCTGAAGATCATAGAACTCCTCTTTTACGTCATCGGGTTTGTCGTTCGTTGGTGTGTATCCAGCTTTCCACGAGCGATAATGGCCGATACAACTTTCTGAAGGGCACAGTTCGGTTTTGACATTCAATGCAGGAGCGATTACCGCGGTTACTATGGAAGCCACTACGCTTGTTTGCCGGTTGAGTGGAAAAAAGTAAACATTGTTTAGTTTTCGCAGACCAGCCAAAAAGGAATTTAGTTATACGGAAGCGCAGTTTTCTGGCTATTCTTTGCTGAAATATTGTCTCACATGATGATGATTATTCAGCCGAGAGCCGGGGTGGCTCTTGCCGTATCAAGAATTCCTCTCCATTGTACTCGGTCCTGGGCTACTCATCGCCAATTCGTTGCGCGTCGCGACACACGCAAGTCGGCTTCAACCTGGTCGAGCCATCTAGCACGTTGAGCCCGTCTATTCCTGGTGCCGGTGGAGTTCTTGAAGAGAACGGATTTCACTACACAGTCGTCCGGCATCCTTGCGACGTGGGCGGCCCACCGTAGTCTCCCAACTTTCGCCAGGTGTACGATGGGAATCTCTCCAAGCAGTGCTTGTAGCTCGTGATTCATACGTCTCCGCCACTTTTCGCTTTCCGTTCGTACTCCTCCAAAAATAGTCCGCAACACCTTTCGTTCAAAAACGGCAAGTGCACGTATGTCTTCCATAAGCAACGTTACCGTTTCAAGTCCGTAGAGGTTAGAGGACTACCGGTCTTATTAGCGTTTTGTACATCGTCAGCTTTGTGCGGCGGCGTATGCTCCTAGATCGAAACGTCCTGCGGAGGAAAAAGTAGGCTCGATTTTCAGCTTGAATGCGTCGATGGATCCCCTTACTCGTATTATTGTCGGCAGTGACCAAAGATCCCAAATATACGAACCCATCAACCACTTCTAGTTCATCGCCATCAATAGTCACTGTCCGTGGGAGGCAAACGTTATTTTCTCGGAAGCTTCTTCCTACCATATATTTGGTTTTCGACGCATTAATTTGTAACCCTATCCTCCTGGCCTCCGTTTTTAGTCTGGCGTAGATTGCCTCCGCCGTCCCACGGTTTCTAGTAATGATGTCGAGGTCGTCTGCAAAGGCTAGGAGTTGGCTACTCTTGCTGAAGATCGTTTCTCTCGTTTCGATGCCCGCTCGCCGGATCACACCTTCAATAACATACAGGATAGTCCATCCCCTTGCCGTAGTCCTCTGCGCGATTCGAAGGGACTTGAGAGTGTCCCCGAAACGCGCACGTAGCGCATCACTCGCTCCAGAGTAGCTTTGATCAGCCGCGTCAGTTTGTCCGGAAAACCGTATTCGTGCATTATCTTCCATAGCTGTTCGCGTTTAACGGTATCGTATGCTGCTCTGAAATCCACGAAAATATGATACGAGGGCACGTTGTACCCTCGACATTTCTGGAGGATTTGTCAGAGAGTAAAAATTTGATCCGTAGTAGCACGGGCCCCCATAAAGCCCGCCGGGCACTGCCCTACGAAATCTCTTGCTATTGGGGATAGACGACGCAACAAAATCTGGGAGAGTACCTTGTAGGCGGCGTTGACCAGCGTAATTCCGCGATAGTTACAGTAGTCTAGCCGGTCGCCCTTTTTGTAGATGGGACAGACTATGCCTTCCATCCACTCCTTCGGTAGTTTCTCTTCTTCCAAAATCCTTGAAATCAGCCAGTGAAGTGCCGTTGCTAGCGCTTCTTGGCTATTTTAGTAGAGTTCAGCCGGGAGTCGGTCCTTCCCGGCGGCTCTATTATTCTTCAGCAGACCGATTTCCCGTCAGATCTCTTCGAAATCGGGAGCCGGTACGCTGTTGTCGTTTGTAGATACTCCGAGGTTAACTTCCATTGCGTTTCCTGCTGCTATATCGCCGTTGAAGTGTTCATCGAAGGACTGCTTCCACCTGTCGACCACCTCGCGCTCGTTTGTGATAAGATCCCCTCCCTCGTCCCTACACATGTCAGGATTTGGTGTGTTATACTTGCGAGTTTGGTTCACCTTCTCGTAAAACTTGCGGATATCATTAGTCCGGAATAGTTGTTCAAGCTCCTCACGATCTCTGTCCTCCTTCTGGCGCTTTTTCCTTCTCAGGATCGTGGTCAACTCATTCCTCGCTCGTCAATACTTGGCCAAATTCTCTCTCGTGGATATGCTCAGATAGTTTTCCCAAGCTCTTATTTTCCTCTCTATCGCTTCTTGGCATTCCCCGTCATTCCAATCATTTCGTGCACTCGAGGTTTCCACACCTAGCACCGCGGTTGCGGCCTCGTTGACGGCCGAGCGTATCCTACTCCATCCGTTTTCGAGGGTCGAAGCATCTAGCTCCACAGAAGAAGGCGGAGCTTCATCCAGCACGCGCGCGTAGTTTTCGGCAGTACGCGGATTGTCTAGTTGCCGAAGGTTTAGCCGAGGAGGGCGACTTTGTCGCGAGGTATCGATAGTTTTGAGCGCACATGTACTGCTACTAGGTAGTGGTCCGAGTCAATATCCGCACTCCGTAGGGAGCGTACGTTGGTGATGTTCGAGAAAAACCGTCCCTCGATGAGAATATGGTCGATTTGGTTCGAGGTTCGTTGGTCAGGTGATCTCCAGGTGGCCTTGTGGATATCTTTGTGGGGAAAGAAGGTGCTTTTGATCACCAAGCCTCGGGAAGCCGCAAAGTTGATGCATCGCTGGCCGTTATCGTTCGTGTCGGTGTACAGGCTATGGGGCCCGATCACCGGTCTATACATTACTTCCCTGCCGATTTGGGCGTTCATATCCCCGATGACGATCTTGATGTCCCGTGGTGAGCAGCTGTCGTACGTTGTCTCCAGCTGCGCATAGAACCCTTCCTTCTCGTCGTCGGGTCTACCTTCGTGTGGGCAATGCACGTTTATGATGGTGTAGTTGAAGAAACGGCCTTTTATCCTCAACACGCACATCCTCTCGTTGATCGCTTTCCAATCCATTACGCGATCCTGCATTTTGCCCAACACTACGAAGCCCGTTCCCAGCTCGTTGGTAGCTCCACCACTCTGGAAAAATCGGGCTCTGCCGCCACGGATCCTCCACACCTTCTCGCCCTTGCGACAGATCTCCTGCGGTGCCACGATGCCAAACTTTCGGGGTTCTAGCTGATCGAGCAGCACCCTGTCGCCACCAACGAAATTTAGCGATATGCTGTTCCAGGTACCAAGTCTCCATTCCATGTCCTTATTTCGTCGCCTTGGTCCATGCGGAATATTCCGAGAAGATATTTCTTGACTCTTGTTGTAAGGTGTTTGTTGTTGGTAGCCGTACTAGGGCTTACGCTTCCGAGTCTCGTGATGGGGCTGCCATCTTGCAGTGTCGAGACACACTGTGCCTCCTCCCCTGTTGGTATACGACCTTAGTTTCCATCTCCGCTAAGGTTGCTCGTATTCCAGCAGGCACCAAATTATTTTTTTGCCCCCCCCCCCCATTTTTCAAGCCAATTTCCAAGGGGGGGGGGGTTAAATAGTTTAAATATGATTTGCAATGGCATTAATTAATTCGAAAGAAAATTCAGTAGCATAAGCATTAGATATATTGCTTAAACAAATGGTTTTCTGCATAATAACTTGGCCTCCATCGAGAGGCGAGTGAACCACTTAGGTTTAAAACTTCTCTAATAAAAAAATGGCTGCCCCCCCCCCCCGACGAAAATCTTGGCTACGTCGCTTGTCTGGACATAGCGTTTTAAAGGATATTCTATTCCGGTTTCTCGTTACTTATTTTTGAGAATGTTCGGATGGAACTGTCAACTATTTTCGTAGCAGCAATTTGTTTTGTGCAGCTCAAACTGTAACTATATCTGATTTTCATATATTTTCATTTGATTCTTTGCCTTACAATAAGTAGTTTCCTTATTATCCTTCGTACACACTAGAATTTCCTTATTTCTATCGTTTCTTCTTTCACTTTTCCTTTACTTTTTCTTGCTTATGCATTTCCTGGTAAAGATTACTTTTTGATTTTACTATAAATCTTTCTCTCTTTCCATGCTAGTTAACAAGCACAACAGCGAGATTCGCGTGTTCAAACCTTTGACCTGGTGTGCAGACTTGTTTCACCAATTTCTATTTCAAAACACTGTATTGCTAAGCGATCAGTTTAATATTTGTGGGTTTTGCACAAACTGTCTTAACGGTTTATCCTCTTTGGCTCTTCAATATATAAAGCACTTGCGGGATATTTAATAACTATTAAATAATAATAAAGTTTACTAAACTACTTTGTAAAACCTTAGATTTTAGATTTCCTTGCTTCATTTGTTTTGATTATTATCCGTCAGTTTCCATGAGCCGCGTTCAGCCGATTGCACCGTAGTTGATTACACCGTCGCACTCCCCAGCGGTGTCAACAACCTTCAAGCAACGTTTGGAGAAGATTCAGGATGAAATGTCTCAGGATGTCATGCGAACCAGCAGTAACGCTTTTCAATAACGGCTGCGACTGGTAATTAAAGCAAAGGGAGATAGATTTGTATTGGACTGACAGAGTTACGGCAATCGGTTTAGTATAATAACGCGTAAAATTTCGCCAGATCACAGTTTTCATCTGCAGTAATGGAAAACCCCCCACAAGCGATTTATATTAGATTTTTGCCCAAACAGAGATGCCTCACAAAGCCATGGACCACAAACTATCACCCGATGTAGGTTAATTAATTTGTTTACAGCTGCACATGCGGAAGACATTGAGAGCATAAAAGAATATGGTAAAAAGTTTACTAAAAACCAAATCCGATGATATATTTGCCATTCATCTCGATGTGACTCCAAGCCATTCCGTCACCGTGTGTATGATTTATAGCCACCATCACCCCATCGCATCGGTATGCATAAAATTTCACTGTCATTTGCGGGGCAAAAACGGATCTTGCATTATCCGGCCAAATGGGCCAGCCACAGTGGCATCCAAAATCTTGAACACGCGCCATAGATCTGTGCATGCAAACGGAGACACACAAAAAAAACTATATCATTCCACCATCCATCCATGCAGCTTAAACTGACACGGTCGCCGGTATCGGACGGCATCGATCGGATGCCACGGAACACGTTTCCCGATGTTTATTGCTGCGATTTTCGAACAATTTCGCCCGGCAGCAGCGGGCAGTATGCAAATTTTCTGCCAACTTTAGCCGAAAGGAGGCATCAGCCTGCGTGATAGAAGAAAGCTGCCAAAAACAAGTCAATAAATCCTTGAAATTTCACTGCGCGCGGTGACATTGACATTTTTTTCGTGTGCCCCGGTGCGGTCCGGTATGGACGGACACTGTCGCGTTGTGATGCGATTGACTGGTGCTGCTGCTGATGGTTGGTATGTGCGTCGGTTGCTTTTTTATGATAGGTAGGTTCGTCGCTTCCGCTCGCTCTGGACCACAAGGCAGCAGCAGCCTTGCCGGTGTGGCCGGCGGTCGAGCTAATCAATCAATGAAAGTGGATGCCATTCGGGTGTCGTGGACGGCATTACTGCCTTTTTGTGTGTCCGGCAAGATGAAATGGGAACGGAGAAAACGAAATAGTTAAATAAACGGGTTTGAAATTGACGTCTAATGTGTATGGTTAGGGAGTCGTTATCAAATTCATCAAACAATGTGTGCAATTTTTGTTCGATTTCTTGCACGTGGAAGTAATTTGTAATAATAAACAGTGCGGCATAAAGATAGAAGATGGGGAAGTTAGAGAAACATGTGACAGCCGGGAATTTTCCGTCAATCAAAGGTCAATGTACTATTGCACAAAAGATCGTGGAAAAAACAATAAAAACAGTCCCTATTAAAACGCAAATCTCACGACTGCCGATGATGATGGCTGCGACTCCAAGCGCGGATGGCGGTAATTTCCCCAAATAAGTTCCCGCGTTTCATAATCGCAGCAATTGTGTGTTATTAGAGCTTGAATTAAATTGTGTTTAAAATATTTTCTCCGTTTATAGGAAGCCCACCTGCAGTCTAAGGCAGCCCAATTGATATACCTCCACCAAAACAGGTACAACAAACCGCGATTGAATTATCGAGCAGACATGAGTTCGATAGAAGAAAAAAACGCCTCTAAACAATACGATTTATAAGAGAAATTGCACCAAAAAATTGCATTCGGTAATAGAGGAAAGATGAGCGACGTTTTTCATCCTGTGAGCTACCTTGATCGTAATTAAACGTAAAATCGGCACTGACTGACTGGGCTGGGTCTTGTCTTGGTTGGTCGGAGCCCAAAAAATGAAATTGGAAAAGCAATTTTCCTCCAATTAATCTAGCGCGCGCGATACAATCAAACGCTCCGGTGGAACCGAAAGCGTTCGTTCATTCGCGCAAGCAAGAAGAATTGCCCGAAAACTAATTCGACAGGTTCCGCACGCAGTTCAGCGCTCGCGAAACAATGGAAAGGGAAAATTCCCTTGAACGACGCGTTGACGACAGACCCCCTGTCCGACCGTCCGTCCGTCGCTGTCATGTGCCAAAACAACTTTCGCTGATGCTGGGCTTGGGCTGGCTGGCCGGTCGTATGTGCATGTTCGCACAAGGGAGAGAGAGAGCGCGCGAGAAACGATCGACCAAATGCGGCGATCGCCTCCGGCAAGGGACATAAACAAATAGCTGTCAAACTGACCGCGGCCGAGTGCCGAGTTGGATTATCATCCGAACCGATTGATCAAAGGGACGCAGGCCGGGAAGAGAATCACACAGGAAAAGTACCGCGCTGCAGACCACCAGAGTCATCAAAAATTCAAATGAATTTTAAATGCAAATTTCCAAATCTGTGTGACTGGTTTAATGTGTGAGGGAAAACGAAAGGGAGACTGGCCGGCTCGGCCGAGTGTCACATATTTGTAGTCGGAGGGGTCTTTCCGCATTGGAGGACGGAAAAAACGGCAGGTCATCAACGCGACTGCGTGAGAAAATTAGTTTATAAGTGAATTTTACGGCCGACAACTCTGACATCTTCCAGATATGCGCTGTAGGCCTTCGGAATGATATACTTTTCAGGTCACGATTTATGAAATGCATTCAAATTTCTCTTATTCATTACCAAAATATGTAGAGCCCGAATTCTTCGTCGGTAGCCTTCCAAGCCAAGCATAATTACTTTTAGAAATATGCAAAACAGGGTTTGTGCGGGTCAAAAAATGTCACCTTAGAAATGTGCAGCTGAGCGGCTTATTTGGTGAACTAGAAGGGTTAGCAATTCGCGATACAAAAGAAACTAGGTTCCTGATAAATCTCGAATGGCGATGAAAAAATGACTGGAAAAGAAATCGATGGAACAAATCTTCGTTAGTCCTACGTTTATTGAACCTTCTACAAAAATGCTTCGACGCTTTGCCGGGAACCTTAGCCATGGCCGATGAAAAAATTGATGTCGGCAGGTTGTTCAACTCTTTCGTGGCCTTGGCGATCAGCTGCTTCTCCGTTGCGTTGGGTCATTGTAGTAAATCCTTCATTTGAGGTTCGCCCAAAAATTTTCTATTGGTTACAGCTGTAGGTAGGCTTATACGGACTAAGCAATTTACTATGGACCTACAGATTAAGTGCTCGTATCTAAGGATTTCCATAAACTTCACTACAAAGGCTGTCAATTTCTTTAAGACCATGAATGCGCTACATGCAGCCGACATGAAGATTTCTAAGAAAAGACAACGAAGATACAACGGTAAGTATAGCAAAACAACGGCAAAAAATGCTAAAAAGATTACAAATGATGACAGAAGCATTAACATGACCGCAATTGTTCCGCACGAACGCAACGTAAACTGGGAGACAAAAAATTCCAACAGCTTCTGCTACGATTTAACAGTATTAGACAACTAACTCCCTATGATATCCTGATGACAATGCGTTCTTGACCGTTCTTACCATACGCTCCCAGCACCCTCCCATGTGTAGTGCACCAGAAGGAATAAATCGCCATATCGTAAAAGTGTTAGTAAATGTAGCGGATAACCCGACAAATATCTGTTTCCGTAAGATTCTTTCTGCTCCCTGAAAGTTCGTGCCATTGTCACTATGCAGTTTGATGGGTGCTCCTTGGCGGCCGACTAATCTTCGAACGCTCAGGATGAAGGCTTCGGTTGTAAGGTTGCAGACAACTTCGAGATGTATTGCCCGTATAGTCAACCATGTGAAGAATGACAACGACTGACTACGATCTCGAAGACCTGACTACGGGTTCTTTTTACTAGAATTGGGCCGAAATAATCTACGCCAACATATGTAAAAGGTTTGACGAATGGAGATAATCGTGCCACGGGAAGTGGGGACATCTGTGGTATAGCCGGTCGCGCCTTTTGTATTCTGCAGGTCAGACAGCGGTTGGAAATATTTCGTACTACTCTTCTCAAATGTGGGATGCAAAACTGTTGACGAACCTCGTTCACAACCATTGTTTCCGTGTTTGAACCCTCGATGCATGTCTTCGAGTATCAAATTAGTGACGCGATGTTTCTGAGGAAGTATTACAGGAAATTTGACACCACAGCTGACACGTTTGGCTGCCCCTATTCGGCCACGCGCAGGACTCCTTGCTTATCGGTCTGCGGAGTGTATGGATAAATGGAGCTAGAGTTTTCTACAGTATTTTTTGCAAGTTCTTTTAAACTATGATTGTATGTCAAAATAGCTATTTCTTCCGGATACGATTCCCACTGTACCATCAGGAATAAAGTCATTTCTGCCTTTCGCAACTCGCTGTAACTGAAACTAGTACATCGGAAAGCAGCATCTGTACGAGCATTCATAATAATTCGATGTACATATGCCATGGCCCGCCGGAGTCTGATCCACGACGAGAAGCGGTTAACATTTACGATTGTAGCCGGTACGAGCATTTTTTGATGCGTATAAGACGGGCGTAGTAGACAGGGAAGCCCGGAGTCATCTGGCTCTGTATATGGTCAGTGGTTTTCTGGAAACTGAAGAAACTTCCCAGCTAGCACCAACTCAAATATCAATGTACGAAAATTATCGTAAATATCTCTTAACAAATTCGAATTTGTAATTAAAGCTTGATAAAGTGGGCCTAAGTTGATTTTCTATCGTATATAATGATAATAACTGACATACATACGATTTTCAGCACAAAATCGTATAGCGTTACGAAGCGAGTCGCGCTTAATCGGATATTATCGTATATAAATACATATATAGCCGTAACGCTTATAAATATTCCTAATCACGTATATCGCCTCCAAAATAGTACGGATATGCCAATTTTGCGCATCAAATACGATTTATTAGCATGTATATCTGTACGTAATGCTGATTTTAATCTTTTATATACATATGAAAATGCTAGCTGGGTTAGGACCATTGGACCAGACGCTGTCGGCACTGAAATGTGGCCCGACACCCCATTTAGTTGGTTTGTCCGCTGGGTTCATTTCAGACCGGAGCCATCGCCATTCTTCGCGTTTTGTTGTTTCCAGTGTTTCTCCCACTCGATGGGCAACGAACGGACGATATATAAGAGGATCCTTATTAATCCAAGTGTGAGCTGTACTCGAGTCTGTCCAGAAGTACCGCCTAGTGACGGCGAAGGTGTGACCCTCCAAAACAAGCTTAATCATGCACGAACCTAGAACACAGGTCTGGAGCTCTAATCTGGGGATACTCATGTGTTTGAGAGGGGCAACCTCTACTTTGACGGCTGCTAACGACACCTCCACTCCTTGCGCATGGACTATTCGAATGTCGCACGCACAAGCAACTGGGCTAGCATCCACAAAGACGTGCAGCTGGACATTTTTCAGACTGGAGCTATCTGAATGACGAAAATAACAGCGGGGAATGCGCACTTGGTTTATGTTGCAAAGCAGTTTAATCCATTTACGCCATCGCCAAAAAACGTTGTCGCCTTCCTGTTTATCCCACTTCGTTCCAGATTGCCACACATCTTGAATCAGAACTCTACCCAATATTAAATACGGTGTTAGAAGCCCCAGCGGATAGAAGAGTGTCATTATGCATTGCAAAATTTGGCGTTTGGTAGGAATTCTGTCCCCTTCAATAACCTGCTTGATGTTCCCTCGCATGGTCGTCTCAAAATGGATCGTGTCCTCTTCACTGTTCCAAAGCATGCCAAGTACCCGCTCGGGCGTCCCAGCGCTTTCATAATTCAGATCTTTCTCCACTTTAGTCGTACATTCCCCCAAATGCGCTAAAACTTCTGAATTGTTGGAGCACCAATTGCGGATTTCGAACCCGTCCCTTCTGTGCATCTCTCTAACCTCTGCTACTACTTGTTTGGCTTCTTCTTCATTTTGAAAGCTGTCGAGATAGTCGTCCACGTAATGGTTATGGACGATTTCTTCGACAGCTCTAGGAAACTCCCGGACGAACCTTTGAGCATTGGTGTTGCCCCGAATGTAGCAATGTCCATCGCAAATATAAAAACTAAAAACTAAAAATTTCAAGTAACATGAGGAAATTATGATTTCTTGTTCCCTAGTGTTCCGATGAACGGCTACTTTCACAATATAGTGGAAATAAATTGAGAACAACAGTGAAGTGTTATTTGAAACTGTTCCAACTTTGTATGGAAGAAAGTTATTTTGAATTTCGAGGCAACTTTATAAACAAATGACGGAAGCTGCAATGGGGAATCCACTGTCCCCTTTCCTATGTGAGCTATTTAAGGTTATTTATGAATTTACGGAGATGTACTTTAGAGAGTTTAGTAACAACATAAGAAAACTACTGGATCCATTCCATTGCTTAGCGAACTGTAGAACTGTTCTAACTCCGGCGATGACCGCCCTGCGCCGATCAGGAATGGAACCCTAGTTTCTGCGAGCAACGCTGTCGCTTTACCGGTATCCAACCGGACCCCGGGATGCTTCAATACCAGCTTCATGGAGACTCCAATCTCCTCGCCGCAGTCAAGCTAGTCCCGCCAATATATGTACTTTAGTTGTCCCTGCGTACGATCAAGGAGAACGCAGTTTCCAAACCGCCTCCCTCTGCCATCCTACTGCTGATACTTTCCATACTTTTAATTCATGCATCTGCTGAGTGGTGGCAAAAGGAACAGCCTTGCCAGCCGTGAGCGTCTGACTCTAGGTTAGGGGCGGCTCATGACGGTTATCCCACTGCACGGTGAATCGGCGTTTCCGTACCAGGAAGTATGCGGCTGTATCCCAAGTTAGGGGCGGCATACAACAGCGACTGATCCGGAGCGGGCGGCTGACTTATGAAACGCTGTGTCTCGCCAGCTATACCCAAGACAGAAGCCCTTTGGGTTCTTGGGAGGCGGTATGCCTAAAAAAATTTCGCAAAAAAAAAAATGAAAAATGAAATGCAAGAGATTATGGCAATACCACGATAATTGCGTACGTCAGATTTTCGACCCGATTTAAAGAAAGGTACTAGAAATGAGCTTCTCCATATTTTTGGAAGGATTCCGGATTCCAGTGATAAGTCAAAAAGCCAAAACAAAGGAGCTGTAAACTCCATTGCAAGATTTTTTATGAAAACTGCAGGGATTCCGTCGGGGCCACGGCCTTTTGAGGCATCTAAATTTTTAAAAGCCTGCAAAATGTCGTGGGCACGAAGTTGGTTAACGCCTATATCCACTGAAAATTCCGGATAAAATGCAAAATAGTCGCGATCGCGATCTTCTTCAGAAAATGTTGTATGGATTTCTTGGAAAAATTTTGCAAAGAGATTACAAATCTTTTCCGAGCTATCCCCAACATTCTCATCAAGATGCATTATGGATGGAAAGTTGTCAGATTTTAGTTTGGTTTTCACGTAATTAAAGAAGTTTTTAGGACTTGTCTTTATTTCAACTTCAATTTTTGAATTGTACTCTTCAAATGCATTGCTGCCCAGGTAACCAATAAGCATTAGTATAAGCAGTAAATCAGTCGTTTATTAGCATCCCTGGCATTTTATACTGCAGGTTGCTGTTTATCAGCCTTTTGACTGCATAACTGTTGTAAATTGGCATCCACAATTCTATTTAAATTCTTCTTGTCGGTAACTAGCTGCAAATAAGCATTGTCAGCACTATAAGAGGGCTAGCCGTAAAGTAGCCGCATATTTTGCCAAAATAGCATTTAAGTAGCATTTAAGGCAACTTAAATGCTTATTGGCTTGCATTTAAATTGCATTGGAAATGCTTATTGGTTACCTGGGTGATTGCTAAATTTAGCTCGCCTTATATGTCCAAGTATATTGCTAAATTTTCACTATTGGCGTGTTTTTATAAATTTTATGGGCTTTTTGTATGCGATTTAGATTCTTAATCTGGTTGTTATAGCAGACTGGGTTTTTTGAATTTTTGTGACGTCTTCTTTTCTTTAACGGTATGTTCTGTATCATTATTTCTAACCAAATTTTATAAAATATGTCTACAGCAGCGTCGACATTTTCTTCATTCTTGAGAATATGTTGTCAATTAACACAGTTTAATCTACCTCTAATACTTTCATAGTTAGCCTTTTCGTATTCAAAAACTTCTTCATATTCGCAATCGTTGAGTCTTTGGTATTGGTGTATAAATAAAAAATATTCAATTGCTGTGTGAAATGCCTCATTTTTCCAAAGTGGGTTTAATGATTCAGTCACACAGAAGTCTTCATAAATGTTTGTGTGCAAAAAGTCTAGATAGCAATTTTGTTGGTTTTTAATATTATTAATTTGGTTCAGATGCAAATCAGCAGTTTTGTCAAAACTGAACTGCAGTGTTTCATTTTCCCCAACGATTGGGAGTAAGATACATTCATTTTCAGAGTCCGGAATGAAGTCTGCATGGCGTTGATTGAAGTTCCCATAGATGTGAACTTTAACCTCAGGAGGTAGTTGTGATAAAATTTTTTCGGCAATTTGGAAAAATGCCTCGTAAGACATTTTATGAGCATGGTCTGGATGAAAATACACTGAGGCAAATACATGTGTTTCATCTGCTATACGTGCTATTTCACCCAGACATGCTTAAATTCTTTAAATTTTGTTGTCGTTATAATTTCAGAATTGAAATTAGACGACAAAGCTATGAGGACTCCGCCGTCCGACTTCTTTTGAGACTCAAGAAAATTTCTGTCGTCTCTGAATACGTTAAAGGCACTTCCGAAAATTTCTTCACTTTTTACGCTAGCGTCCCAGCTTGTTTCAATTGCCAGAATAGTAGAAAAGAATGAAATTTGTAAATGTTTATTGATTTCCTTCATTTTCGCTGGACTTTTCATGCGTTTGAAATTTTGACAATAAATTAAAATTTCAGTCGCATCCTGTCTTAGTGGAGAAATCAATGGAAGTAGGTCGGTTGAAGAAATAATTAAATTAGTTACCTCTTTCTCGTCGAAAGGAGTCGTTACTTCCGAAAATTCTGACTGGAAATTCGGACCGGATTGTTGAATTTGTCGGCGCTTTCCCTTGCGCGTTGCGGATAGGGGATTGTCCTCTGTTGTAAAACGGCCCCGGTTATGAAACACCCATAATTTTGAACGTTTTTATTATCCTAGTGCTGTCAAGTTACTACCAACGTCTAGTTTCATAGTAATATAGCTTTTGAGCAAACAGCGGTCAAATTTCATCATTTACTATGCTTTGTAGGAAAAGTGTTTCAAAAAACACCCAAAAAAGTTTTTTCGCGTGTTTTGCAATTGATTATTTTGTGAACCAAATGGAATAAAAAAGCTCAGGTAAAGGCATATAAGCTAAGTTTTGGGCATCTATTTCATCACACAGGCAAATTTTAGGTGAAATAATTGACTCAAAAATTATAATATAATTTTCTTGCAATATGGCCACCGCCCCGGTTATGAAACAGTCGAGCTCCCCGGTTTTGAAACATCTAGAAAATCAAATATTTTATACTTAAATGATCGTACATTACTTCAATTGGAGCATTATGAGTTTTTATGGCAGCAGGATTCATTTAGGTTTAGCAAAAAATCAATTCCTTATAACACATGTAACAGGCCGGTGCATTTGAAATGCGCTAATATGATTGCTTGCTTTTTTACATGCATTCATTGCGATTCAGATTTAAATGATTAAACGAAGAAATTGATTAATGATTTTGTATTTTTAGTATTTTCCATGAATAAATGATTTTATTTTTTGATTTTCCTACGATATTTCTATATTTTCTTTTCTTTTCTAATGATTTCCCGAGATGTTTCACAACCGGGGACACTTTTCTTTTAGCCACAAAAAACCATGTTTTGAAATTTTGCTATAACTTCTGTGTTTTAAACAAAAACCATATACCTCCTTTGGCGAAAAGATAGGTATATGTTTAAACTTTCTAATGCTTCAAAAAGATTTAAAATTGGATGATTCAATCAAAAGCTATGGCCAACAAACAAAACCTGTTTCATAACCGGGGACATTCCCCTACTAAATTTCTGGTTCTGGAGATGCCGTCGGTAAGATTCCAAGTCGTCAGATGCCGCATGTTTCGGTACTCCAAGTTCCTCATGTACTTCTAGAAAGATTTTCAGGAGATCCTGCGCTACGACCGGTAGTCGTTCAGATGCTAAATTCATTTTTATGCTGGTGTTCGTCTTACCTTCGAACGTTGGTTCCTTGTCATGCATGTAAACCAGGTAATGGCGAACGAGATACATAATTTCCGAAAATCGAAATTAATTGAAAATTTCCCTATTCAGATGTACACTGATAGAAAAAATGATCATGATTATTTCTTGCTAAAAAAACAGCTCGGACGGTAAGTCTGTCTTTTATGTGCGTCAAGTTAACTTTTGCAGATGCTTCGATAAGTGAAAGTGTTGAAAACAATATTTGAAAATCCAAAATTTACACACATCTCAGTATTTAGTAGAACTTGTAAGTGGCAATGCAACCTAAGGAATGTAGTTTTTAGTGCATTGAATTGCAAAATTTCCTTCTAGTGTGATTGTTTCCTAAGACTAGGTATGGAAGAACGTTGATAAGCGTGAAAAGGGAAGGGAAGATTGGGTCTGTTATGAATTAGGAGTTAATGACTAAAAGCTTCAAATCAAATCTTTTTCCGCCAGCAAACTTACAAAGCTTTACCACGCACGGTCTTGCTTGACGATGAAAGTCTCCGAGTGTCAAAATATCCGCCGGAGCGGTATTTGACACCCCTTCATTTCCAATCAACCGCACGCTAAGTACGATCCAATTAACGCTCGACTCCGCTGAACGGAACGATTCGGCCCAGGCCTGTCGTTCGGCGGGAGGTATAGTAGTAGGGTGCCCGTGGGTGGTCCCTGCCGTGGACCGCGTGCCCTAATCATCAGCATGGAAAGCTTTCCAACCTGCCCGATTAGCAACCCCCTGCGCACAATTGTCTCTCGTATAATACCTAACCTAGCGATGAATGGGATAGGATCAACGATCAACGGCACATTAGCGCCGGGATGAATGTGCCAAATGAAATAAATCACTCCATTCGTGGTGGCGGCTGATCCGTCTAGTTAATACGTCGTGGATGATGAAAAGCAACCTTTCTCCGCCCTTCCTCACAACGATCCAAATCAAGTTCACGGAACGCGTTCAGATGGTGGTGAGTGCATTCAAATCCTGTGTTGCATCTAGTGAACCTCCAACCGGCGAGACCCCCGCGGCCAGGTTTCATCGGGCATCAATTTGTAACTGGCACACGTTTGGACGCGGGTGCACTCGTATTGCGCGATTACCGACCGTCCCGCACTGTGCACTTGGGAATGCACTTTCGGAGCGATTGCACTGTTTTCGCTACCGTTGTGAATTAAGCGCATAGTCTTCCCACAATTAGTGTCTATCAGCAACCGCGAGCGACCGACACGACGTCGTCCGTTCGACGGGTTGTCGGGTTCGAAACGGAATGGCCAACGAAAATAAATCCTATCGCAAATGCCGCCACCGACTGACTGTTCCGGACGGGTGGGTGGCTGGCAGGTGCACGGGGGAGGGCTTCAATGCGTTGATTGCTGATTTCCACAACCGTTTAGTGTTCATTGTACACTACATAGTTGACAGTAATCCGCTGCCTGCCCACCGTGCAGCCTCACGATGGGCGCGTTCTGTTATCCAACTGCGCGGAGGGAATGGCAATTGAGTTAGTATTCGAAAGCCCAACATTTTTTTTTTATTTTGTTTGGACATAGTTTTAATCAGCGGTTTCAACTTTTCTCCTTGAGACTCTGGGATAAACATGCGTTTAACGAGAAAGATGTTACCCGCGCTAAGTTGAAGCTATTAGTCGAAACCGCCATTTAACCACTCACTGCACTGGGGCGCAAGGGAACCAAATGGACCGTACCACTTGCGGTGGACGATTGTCTTTTTTAAAAAACCGCAAACAAAACATCTCATTTTCGCAAAAGAAAGCGGAAAACAAGTTGTGTTGCAACTTGCCATCACACCGCGGCAACAACAACGGTCGAACAACGACCTACCACTTCGTTCGAAGGAGGAGAACGGCGAGGAAGCCAGTCAGTGTGCAGACCGAGCGACGACCGAAAATATTTAATTTAATAATTATAATCATCGTCATTAGGGTCTCCTCAAAGAGTTCGGTCGGTTCTTTTGCTATCGTTCGGCCATCGCCGACCGAACCGAATGAAACATGAAACATCGTCCAAGCGAGGAAATTTATTTTCGATAATTACGACCCGATAAAACACTTCCTAGCCGGCCCGGCTCGGTCCGGCCCGCGCCCAGCCGTCTCAGCCGAGCCACCGAACGGACCCGTGAAACCGAATCAACCGAATCCAGTCTGTCCGGGGGACTGCTCGAAGTGAAGGATAAGCGTTTTGCACATGTTTTACGAATGAATGGTGCATGATGGTTTCTATAGATGTTTCTGTTTATTTTAATATTAAGAATCCGACGGTGGTATCGTACCTTTTATACACAGTACATTGAATGAGATTAACAGTGTAAAACGGGAAGAAACGAGAATAAACGTGTGATCGATTGAACAACGGTTGCGCAGATAGTTGGCGTTAGTTAATTTCTAGTGGTTATATGTTGAACGAGATATCCGAAATCCAAGACGTAACACCGACCACCTGAAATGAATTGGAATGAGGTTTTGCACACTAACGTCACGAATGAACGCAATTCACCCATTTGACATCTATTCGGGGTTTGTTTAATATCTGGATTTACCGAATTTTACGAACGCGACATACATAAATTCGAGTTAAACGTCTCAAAAGCATATTGTCCAGCAGTGTCCCCCTCTAAACTACTTGGAATGGCAGTTTTCGTGCTTTTCTGACCTTCAGTAAACTCCTTTAACAAATTCCCTCCCATAATTTTACCCCCATTCTAAGTCCATGTAAACAAATCACCGATAGACGTCAAAGAAGCGAGGTTATGTTCGTCCGTGCAAAACTCTAATTAAACTGTCCAGTACCTGACAAGCGTATAGTGCAGCAGGGGTTTTATTGCATACGTGAAAGGATTCGCTACGCCATGATGTAAACAAATAAATGTTTCCTGATAACAAATGCCTGTTGTGATCGCTTTCACGACGCACGGGAGTTTTATTAGAGACTCAACGAATCTCGCAAAAGCTTTGTGCCGTGAGCCGAAATGTTCAGAGATAAAGATGGAGGTATCTTGAGTCAAAGGACCGAAACGGTTACATTTTTTCTTTACATTTACCAGCATGCAATGCCATGTCAGACTCTAACCAATACCAGCGCTCTGTACTGTTTCTGTATCGACAGTGCCTATCTCTTGCACGTGACGAGACTAGCCCGAATACGTACATGATAATAAGCAAACATTTTCGTATGTCAGCCGACCATTCATACAAAATGTCGTAGAAATGACATGCATTTGTCGCTTTTTGCTTACAGTTGTAGTTGGAATAGTATGGAGCAGTGATAGAGAATAAGGATTCTTATTTAAAACCGTGTTGTTTGGGGGAAAGCTGTATGTTTGGTTTACGTGAGCAACAGCAAAAGAGAATACAAAAAAATATCTCCAAGACTGGTGACATTTTCTCCCCGATACCGAAGAGTGTATGACATGTAGACCAAGAGATGTTTTCGTTGTTCTTGCATTTCTTTTCGGTGCTTGTGTACCAGTCGCTTCTAAGCTTCTAAGAAAGACACTAGCGACATCTCTCTTAGTGTGCATGTGTGCATGTCGCAAAAGTGGTAACAAGAAAGAAAGATAAATGTCTTCAAATTTTTGTCACCAATCAGTACATTTTACGCCCCTGATCTTGACTGAGGAAAAAAATCTTGACTGACGATGGGTCAGTGATCGAAAGGTTGAAACAGCACTACGTTGAACACCTGAATGGCGTCCGGGCGGAAGACCATGATATGATCACAGAGAACAGACATTCATCTTGGCCTCGCAACGTGTGTAAAAGTTTCGCCACCATTTTAAATGTATGTGGTAATGCTCCCGCTACGTGGCGCTCACATCACTAAAAGAAAGAGCTTTGGTTGTTAATATCGGTCAATACATATCGTCATATTTTCACTAAAGCATTTAACTTGTATTTAACAGTTGCTACAGCAACTATCGTATCCAGCTGTTCACGAGCCATAATGGCGGACGTGTTCGTAATATTTGAATAGCATTTTTGACATTTCCCTAATACATCGCACGTTTTCTTTCCGTACATTCCTTTAGTTTTACCGTGAACGCGCGGAAAGAAAACGTGCGATGTATTAGGGAAATGTCAAAAATGCTGTCCAAATATTACGAACACGTCCGCCATTATGACTCGTAAAAAGCAGGATTGTTTACCCAAGCTATCGAACTTGAAAACTACGAGCCATTGGCACACAGGCCGGGAATAAGCCGCGATTTTTACGATGCAATGTTGAAAAACTCACAATACGATCAAAATAACAGAAGAAAATGAATTGCGTTTTTCAATTCGCTGTTTTCAATGTTTAGTCGTATTCAATAAATAACGTAAACAAAATCAATCCGTTGCAAGGTTGCTACAGTAACTGACATTAGAGTTGCCAGTATTTCGAATATGTAGATTATGACAAGAATATATAATGAATTTAGCAACGATATTGGGCAACTAGCGCACACTAAGAGAGATGTCGCTAGTGTCTTTCTTAGAAGCTTACACACCATTTGCGAAATATTTTATATGAACATAATTGTCTGTTCTCTGTGATATGGAGGAAGTGACCTCATTGGTGTAGCAAGGAACGAAGATGTGCCACCTAAATCGACTAGTGAAATTTAAGAAGTCATCCAGCGGCTGGAGAACAACAAAGCAGCGGGAAAGAATGGCATTGGTGCGGAACTCATTAAAATGGGCCCGCCCAAGCAACCAGAAGTTCCAATTTCACTTAAGGAACGAACTTGGAAGTTCAGATGTGGTTCAAATTTAATTCCGCAGAACTTTCATGCTGAACAATCAGACACTACATTTGTAAACCGAACCTCATTATTAATAAAGTACCGTAAATGTCTTTAGCAGCTTGAAAGTTCAACGTGCAACTTGAAAGTAACTAATAGTTCGGATAATGGTGTCTAAGGAAGGTTAATAAGCTTTACGTCTGTGGATCTACAACTTGCTAAGCAGCTTTGCCTGTGATTAACCAAACTTCAAAGTCGCCTTGGATTCGCTGCATAAAGCGCTAAGCAGCTTCTAAAGAAACTTTGTCAAAAATTTATAAAATAGCACTTTAAGTTCTATTAAGATAGACCATATAAATTGGATGGATTGAAGTGGATTTGAACCCAAGCATTCGGCGTTGCAAGCCTATCCTGATGCATTGCACCATCTCTTCCTCCACCATCTTTGCCTATGAGTTGTTATTGAGTATAAGTTCGTTACGCGGCTGTGGTAAATGAGAAATTAGCACATCGAGTAAAATCGATGCAAATCGCATATTCCAGTGGCAGCAGTGGTATGCATCTAAGTCACCGAAAGGGAGTACTCAAGTTCAAACCTCCGAGCTTTGGTTGGTAGTGTATGGTAAGTTTACAATACATTAATATTTATTAAAAAAACAGTCGATTCTTTCATTAAATAAAATAAATGATATTGGTTATCACTATTAACCGAAATTTTAAATGGGAAATGTCATGAATCAACAAAACAGGAAGAAGTGGGAAAATTCCCCCAATCTTTTTTATTTTTAAGATTATTGGAGTTTCTTTTTTAGCTCAACAGTGTTTAGGTGACTTAGGTGAACTTTTTGCGAACTTTCTAGTTCTGTTAGCAGTTGCTTTGTGTTCCCTTCGAAGTTTAATCATCAAATATGAACTTAAAAGTACCGTTAATTATTTAAAAATTAGGCTGAATAGAGTTCTATTCATGATTATTTCGTTGGCTGATTAAGCCACATAATCCCCTTTTATCGGAACTTTTGCATACTTGGGCGGACAAGTTGGTCGGCTGTCTGCATCAACTGATTGTCAAGATTGGGGATACGAGGCGAGAACCGGAGGAGTGGAAAGACGGGGTTATCTGCCCTATCTACAAGAAAGGCGATAAGCTGGATTGTGAAAACTACGAGCGATCACTATCCTGAAGGCCGCCTACAAAGTGCTGTCCAAAGTCATCTTTCACCGATTATCATCAATAGCCAATAGATTTGTGGGAAGTTACCAGGCCGGCTTCATGGAGGGTCGGTCTACAACGGACCAAATCTTCACCCTGCGGCAGATCCTCCAGAAGTGCCGCGAATTTCGAGTCCGTACGCATCACCTGTTCATCGGTTTCAAAGCCGCATATGATAGTGTAAACCAACAAGAGCTATGAATAGTTTTGTACGAAAACAGCTTTCCGGGTAAGCTTACTAGACCTATCATGGCTACAATGGATGGGATCCAGTGCTGTGTGAGAATCTCGGGTGGATTGTCGGACCCATTCGAATCTCGCAGGGGACTTCGACAAGGAGATGGTCTCTCCTACTTGCTAAATTCAACATTGCGCTTGAAGATGTTATCAGACGCGCGGCGATCGAAATGCGGGGTACGATTTTCAATATATCCAGTCAAATTATCTGCTTTGCTGACGACGTGTGGATGCTGTCGGCAGAACATTTGAGGCGTGAAGCAGACAAGATTGATTTGAAGATGAATACGTCTAAAACGAAGTATATGCTGGCGGGCGTGACCGAGCGCGACCGAGCCCGTTTAGACAGTACCGTGGTAATCGACGAGGATGAGTTCGAGGTAGTCGACAAGTTCGTATACCTTGGCTCACTGGCAACAGAGGACAACAATACCAGCCGTGACCATGAGATTAAAAGACGTATTATCAGCGGAAGTCGGGCCTACTACGCACTCCACAAATACTTGCGGTTGAACAAAGTACAAAGTGCACACTGTACAAAACGCTAGTTAGACCGGGTGACCTCTACAGGCGAAACGTGGATACTGCTAGGAGAGGACCTAAGAGTACTCGGAGTTTTCGAACGGCGGATGCTACGAACCATCTTTGGCGGCGTACAAAGGAACGGTCTACGGAGGCGAAGAATGAACCACGAACTCGCGCGTCTCTGATTATCCCTTAGTTATGTTAGTTAGTTAGTCGGTAGCGACGTTGAAGCCCGTGAATATTTTCGGCCGAATATAACGTTCGGCTATTCGTGTTCCGGCCTTTTGTGATTCAGCCATTAGATATATTATGCCATTTGTTATTTGGGTCATTTGTGTTTTGGCCAGTCGTAGGTAATCCCTTTTGACAGGTCATTAATACGTCAGATACTTTCAACTTACACCATAAAAAATCCAACCTACTTTTTCCCCTAGCCTACTAAGACTCGCAACGGTCGAAGGGTCCTCGGAATACAGCACATAAGCGCAAATCAATCACAATAAAAACCAACCAGGGTTGAACGATCGGCATAGTGATGGGATACAATGACGTACGGATGCCGGTTAATAAGCTTATTGCTTTAAAATGCTTCTATAGCCTTGAAGGGCGGGTGGAAAACAGCCCAGAGCTCGCACGGGTGCTGTTGGGAAAGTTTTTGGATTTCGTACCGAAGAACTACGTTCGCAAACTGACCGAAGAGCGGCTGACGGAGGATCATGAACGACTCGGCGTCGGTTTCACCCAGAATATCAAATGGGTCAGATTCTGAGCTGAACTTGCTGGACGGTGCTCGTTATTCCACGAAGTGAGAAGTGCTCCGCTTTATAATGACCATCTACCATCTGTTAGGTTAGGTTGTACACCATCTCATGTATCCCAAGATTAACCTAGTGATGCTACGAGATATTGAACGCTACGAAAAGTAGCAGACGTCGCTGGAATTCCTTCCGCAGATCAAACACCTAAATATTCCACGTTCCTAACAGTCTCCAAACGACGGCTAGCCTCAGACGGAAACACAGTTGCATACCTTTGTTGATGCGAGTGAAAATGTTCACGAAGAGTCGTGTAGCCCCTCAAGTATCTTACCATTCCTCGATTGGAGCTGAACTATCCGTCTCCGTCCTTCAGGGATTATCCATAGGGATCTCTCAGCATATCTACTAGTCGGACCATATGTACAGCACTTTCGTGACAGCAAAGGTCAGTGATGTTCTGAACCTGACATATCTAACCGAATGGAAATGAGTTCCAATGAAATGAAACGTCGCTGATGAGGGTATATAATAGCACTGATAGTAGATGGTTCAAGGGACCTAAAATTGCTGGGCAAGGTGAAGAGGAATGGCCAAAAAAATCTGTCAAAATACTTAGCTCAACCTGCAAAGGACCTTTGTGTAAGTGCAAATATGCACATTGAAACGATGAGCGAGGCAACACCTGCGACAAACATTCATACTTGCAGGAGTGCAACCATTAGTGCATACGTCGTCCGGTTTATTGAAAACTGACGCCAAAAGAAGATCAGCACAAAACGGCGCAGCACAAAATGGCGTTGTTTTCGACAACGATGTCACTTAATATGAGAGGAAGCTGGGAACGGCTTGTTCAATCTGTCAAGTGTAAAAATTAATTCAGTTGTGGAAACAAACATTTTAAAAGTTAAAGTGACTATAATCTAAACAAAAAAACATTCAACATAAAAGTCAATTAAAGGTAAGGTTAAAACTTATACTGTTAGTGATTAATTGTCAAGCAATAAAATCAGAAGAAAGTTTCTATTGATGTGACCACATGAACTAAGAAAGCCTGCAATCCAAGCACCCCTCGGCAACGACGTTTCATTTTAAAACCGCTCTGAACGGCGCTTGCGGTTTCCCCCAAAATCGCCCGCCGGACGCCGTGAAGAAACACGGCATCGCATCGCAACGTTCCGTTGCGTTGGTCGTGGCAAGAAATTAAGAGTCATTTCAGGACGCTTTACCGACCCGATGACAATGACCTGATAAAGTTAATAAGCAATTCGGGAAATCGTTCGCCATTCCTTGATAGCGATGTGGCAGCCGACGCGGCCGCTAGGTGTTTCAAGTGTAAAGTTTACATGGACCATTTATGTAGTATCCGACGGCGAAGAATTTTGGAATTTCACATCTTTTACCTGATAATATTTCACCGCAAAGTGCGAAAGGAGTGCTCTTTTTGACTGACCATTACTGCTAGTGTTTTAAAGGACTAGACGCATTTAAACTCTTATAAGTGCGTAGAAAACCTAAACCCACGCATCTTTCTGATAACAGATTTACTGTTTCGTTTGAACTTGTCGACACTCGCCCGGCCGAACCGAACGTAGAATCGCAGTTGGCAGCGCATTCACAAAGGAAACGAGTTTTCTTTTCTCGACTCGACGAAAGAGAAAGACCGGCGCGGTGCTACTAGCTAGGCGTGATCCTGCCTGCGATCGATCGTCTCGCTTCGTACGGAGCGGCGGCGCTGGAAATATTCGCGATAAGCCTCGAGGCTACGGCGGTCCCAAATTGCGAACAATTTTTGACATTCTCCGCGCGTTCACGATGCGCGATGGCCATGCCATCGTGAAAGTAGCCACCGCCGCGCGTTTTTCGCTCCAGGTTTGTTCGTTCGGTCACATCAGGGCCATCAATGTGTTCCGCTGTCCGGTCCGTCCTACAGTGATGATGATCATTCATGAGGTTGTTGATGTCGAGGATGAGGATTAGGTTGGTGTACGGAGAAAGGTACAGGCAATGCTTTCACAATACGGCCACATCCACGATCGTGTCCGCGTGCAGTGCGAACTTTTCGGCACTGATCGATGCTGAAGGGTTTCGAAAAAATTGACAACTCGCAGTGAGTCAGTCTGTCACCAAAATAAACATTTTTTTTTTGAGACCGAAACCAATCGAAGCAACCCGATCGGCTATGATAAATAGTTCAGGATTGCGAAACTCAAACAGATTGCAGCCACCTGGCAACATCTTGGTCCGAGTTTTCTTGGGAAAGTTGTTTGAAATCTCTTTAGGCTTTCCCTAACAAAACAAATATAAATCACCTCCAGCCAGCCACAACCGGAGTTAGAGTACGGCACATACTTATCCCTCTCGTTGCTGTCACCGCCTCGCTCGTTTTCATCTGCGGGACCGCCACCGATGCCGATGCTGCGATGGGGTACTGAGCTTTTCCTTTTGTTCGGAATGTGGTCATCTCCGTATCGGTCCATCAAAACGTCGCGAGCGAGAGGGGAAGCAGCGCCAAACGGCATCGGTCTTCTTGGTCAGTCTGTGTCGTCTTTATTTACACTTTTCCTGGCTATTTTCCATAATTCATCTCGCACTTCATTCGAGTCAGCAAAAACACTAACGGCCAACAAGAGTCCACACCGGGCAAGTCTCTTCCCAGCGCAGCGCAGCGCCGCGGTACTGATGATGGGTATTAAGACGGATAGTTGTTGTACAGTTTCACTCTCCGGTTGGCCCCTTCGAGTCCAGCTGCAGCTGCTGGTTGGAGTGCATTACGCGATAATCTGTTAAAGCAGCGCCGCTGCGCTGCGCTGCTGCTACCGAGACGGCCTTGCGGAATGATAGCCATTTAGTTAGCGGTGAACCGAGAAAAAAAAAACAGAATCACTCGTACAGCCTCTTTAGTAGCTTAAATAAAATATTACACCGTCAATTTTCATTTCCATCGCGAGCTTTCAACCTAACCTCACTCTGGCCGGTTCATATCTTAATGCGGAGCAATTCTCGCCTGCCTGCCTGCTGCCATCATAAGTCATGCCGGTTTCGATTGTAAACCGAGGAGGAAAACAATGCGGAAATAAAAGAGATAATAAAGAATGATCTGTGCGCGCCGGGAAAAAGCGTATACCTACAAGCGTGAATAAACGGGTTCCCCGTGGTCTTCGGGGAGATCCAAAAAGACGACGACGACTACAACAACAACAACAACACTTTGCATCACTTTCTAAAACAAACTTGGCCCCCTCGGGCGGTTATGTCGCGGTCGCCCGGCTGCCTGCTTGGATCAAGCAGGGGTTTTGTTGTTGGCTTTGTGCTTTTTTTTTTTTTATTTTCGGAAGTTTCGGTTGGTCAGTCTTTGTTGTGTGTGTGTTTGGTTTGTTCGGCTGGGACTTATCTTCTCAACTCAACAACTGCAAATAGTTTCGCTTTCTCTCCCCGGGCGTGCCACGCAACCGAGGGGGGAAACATTCCTCCCCTTTGGGTTAAGGTCTCTATTGCTGCTGTTTTACTATAGAATTAGTTTTGCAGGACGAACGGTCCGTCGTTCCTTTCGGTATAATTTGGTGTTAGTAAAATAGGAGCAAAACTTTAAAAAGCAGGAGAATGCGTATGTATGTTCATGCTGCTGGAACTGCTTTGTTAAAAAAACAAATACCAATAACTATGGAGAGAAAGAGCATTGTGCTAATTCTCTATTCTATGGAAAGCTTTACTTTAACGCTACCCTGTCTTATTTGTCTATTTGTCATTCCATGAAAGTCCTCGTAACGTATTCGTCATTTACAAACAGGATGGAAATGAGTGGACCAAATACGCTTCCCTGTGGCACACCAGACATAATGTCAAATTCACTGGAGCAAATTGAGTTGACGCACACCGAAACTTCGCCGGTGCTAAGATATGAGTGGAGCCATCCAGCGATATGTTATGGAGAAAATACCATGTGCTTCTCAATGGATATTCCGCGGTAATTTTCAACATGATGTACCCGATTTGTAAATTGAAGCGATTCGAGCAGATTTCCAAACCGGCGGGAAGGTCATCTCTGAAAGCGATTGATTGAAATACACGCAACTGAAAAAAGGCAATACTTGAGGAATAACGGTGGTAATCCATCGACTCCAGCAGCTTTGGATATGTCAACTTCTTTGAGTGCTTATTTGATCCTCGCCGATCGAAAATATTATCGCCGGGGATTAATACATATGATATCATGGCATGGTATATGCTGAAAGCAGTCAGAATTCAATGTGTGTGTCGTTCTACCGTAAACTGGGTAAGAAGCTGACCGCTTCGGCTGTCGTACCTGAAGTTTGTTCCACCGAACTCCATATTGGAACGTATTTTAGAGCCTGCTTTCAATGACTTCACATACTTCCAAAAAGTCGCTGAATTATGCTTTAAATTCTGTTTCAAATCGACGGAGTCTCCTACTGGAAACTGCCACCAGCCGATGGAAGCAATATAATTATTAAAAGCGTCGAAATCACATCGCCCGAAATTCAAAGCTAAAGAATCATTTTGTAGCTCTTTTTCTTCACACATAGCACTGTGAACGTCAAGCAATCCAGCTTTCCATGAGCGATAATGGCGGCTGATGGGTACCGTTCTGATTCAAACTTCGAACACTTAAGCTATGCTGAAACTTTCTACAAAAAAAAAAATGCTCGAAAACATCTTTATTCTACTCCCATAAATGGTTTAATAGCATGACAATTCAATTATTTTTGTGTTAAAATTTAAAAAATGAGGATAAAATGTTAATTTACATTGAAAAACACTAAAAAACTACAGTTCGGTTTTGATTCAAACTTCGAACACTTTCATGGTCGACATTCAAAGCTCGAATATTTCAGTCTCAGACATCGAACACTTGTATTACTTTAAAAAGCATTAATGTTTTTAGTGTCATTCAACATAAATAAGTTAAATTTCATCCTTTTTCTAAACACTGTCTTTTTAAATCCACCTATCAGTATGATTTAAATTTTTCACACAATAATTAGTTTCAATCCGTACTTCTGCAGTCATTTGCTAAAATTTTCAAACTCTATGTACCACATCTAAAGCAAGTTAACTTTGTACAATTTTACAATGCAGATAATTCATGTTTCCGAAAGAAAATCCGGAAAAACCGGATATTATTCGTGGGTGTTCGAAGTTTGAGCCTCAAAACGTGATTCAAACTTCGAACACTTTTTATTTATCTAATATCTTTGAAATAATGCATGAAATATTGTATTTTGACTATGCTTTAATATGTGTATATCTTGCACTTACCTAATAATCGCGATATGGGAAGGTAAATGTTCTAAAATTGGTAAAATAATGCAAACGAAAAAACAGCTGCTTTTGCACCAAACGCTAAGAGTATGCGAACGAAGTTAAAATTTGAGTTCTCACTTTTTTCCAGCGCCTGCTGATTTCTTACAAGGAGTCCTACAATTCAATGTCATACCTCACCGGATAGAGGACATTCTACACTCAAAATATTCTGCACATAACTAATGGTAAATTTCCATATGAAATTCTAGATGATTATCATGTGCCACATATAAACATAATCCGCCTAGAAATACACATAGAAATTATACGGATATGAATAGTATGTGCAATTATACACATAATAAATATACGCATATGAATAGTATGTGCAAAAGTTTCGCTTACCCATAAATTATAACTGTGTGACATATAAAGTTCATTGACTAGGCACATTGCAAAAATCTATGTGTGGGACACATAGAAACTATACGAAAAGTTTTCTCAGTGTACCGAACACGGTGGTGTACAATAAGCGTAATATTTTATCATATTAGCGATGCTACGAGCATTTTATTCTGAAGTGTTCGAAGTTTGAGACTGTTCTAAGTTTGAATCAGAACGGTACACCTTGCTGAAGGGCACAATTCGGTTTTGACAATGCATTGAACCAATATACGTCAGTGAAGCTCTTAGCGATGCGGAAGACGAATCCTAATGTTCTGGATGCTTTGTTCACAATGTAAGAAATATGCCGTTTAAACGATAGCTGGCTATCAAAAATAACGCCGAGATCCTTTACCTGGTCGACACGCTGGATTTCTATACCGCGTAGCTTGTAGTTAAAAATGACGGGTTCTCTGATACGGGCAAAAAAAATAATGGAACACTTCTCAGGATTGACGAGCATGCAGTTCAGATTGCACCAATTCGTAAAGGTCTCAAGCTCTTGTTGAAGCCAAATTGCATCGTCCTTGGAACGTATCTTCGAGTACATCTTCAAACCGTCGGCGAAGGATAAACGAGGACCTCTGAGTACATAGTTGACATCATTGAAGTACAATAGGAAGATTAACGGTCCCAAATGACTACCTTGTGGGATTCCAGATGAGGCCGGAAACGCATTTGATTGAAAACCTGCAACTGTCGCAAGCAGTTAGCGATCTACGAGGTACGAACTGAACCAACGCAACATACTGCCGCTGATACCGAGTCTTTCCAATTTAACAGTCGCAATAGCATGATTGATTTTGTCGGAATCATGACTACAAGCTAAAATAACTTGGAAATGGCACACAATGACGAAATTCCTCGGTAGTTGTTGACATTTTTCCGATCCCCTTTTTTGTGCACAGGGAACATTTGGGTGGTTTTCCATGCAAGCGGAAATACCCCGCTTGTGATTAATAGACCAAACCCGAGCAGGAGAGGGATTAACAGGTCTTCAATGTGCTTCTTTAAAAACACAGACGGAATACCATCTGGGCCGGATTTAGTCGATGATTTTAACGTTGATGCGGCTCGAATGATCATGTCTTCGTCGATGTTGAGCGTACACAGAGTATTCACAGTCATTAGCGGAACATTGCAAGCAGCTTGGGAGATTTGGTCGTCCGGAATGATTTCGGCGCAAAAGGTTCTGGCGAATTTATCGGCAAAGAGCTGACACACATACTGGGGCTCCGAAGCAACCTGTCCGTTGAGGATCATAGTTGATGGAAGGCCCGATTTCTTGCGCTGATCGCTAACATACTGCCAGAACGTTTTCGTTTTCACCTTTAGATTGCGCTGGATTCTCTGCAGGTGTCGTCTAAGGCATGTCACACTGGTTCTTTTGTATACAGTGTTTAACTTTATGTATTGATCACGCAGTGAGCTGGTGCGAAACTTGGATTATATCCTAAGTGCAGCTCTTTTTTCAGACTTCAACATGCGAAGCTCGCGGGTCAACTAGGGTTTGCTGTTTGACGAATGTATTACCTTGGGTGACGAACGATTGCGTACGAAAGAGTTAAGGCGGCGTTATCGGCATCGTTTCCGTCGAGAACATCAAACCAGTTGATAGTGGCGAAGAATTCGGCAATGCTTCGGTGATCAGCATTTCGAAAGTCATACGAAACAGGGGGGATAGTTTTTGTTAGATTCGAGTGGTGATTGCTGAGGGTAAGCACTAGTGGAGGGTAATGCCTCACTTGCTTAACTAATGGCGACGGAGCGAGCGAAACCACTGGAGCAACATCCTGTGCGCTGGTGAAGCAGAGATCCAGACAGCGAACGTTCTCGTTGGTCACGTCGTAAAATGGCAAAACTGTAGCAGTCTAGAAGCCGTAATGCTGCACTGTGCACAGTGGAGTGATCGGGATCCGGATGGAGAAAACCATTACTGGATGGTTGCCATAAAAGTTCTGGTAGATTGAAATCACCGATAGTAATGAGCTCGTCGGTTGTTGTTGCCAAATCGATCACATTACCGAGCGGGAGTGAACGTCGATCAGACCTTCGTCCCGTACTCGATCGGGGGGAATGTAAATTCCACACAGGAACAACCTGCAGTTAGTGAACTCGAGATACACCCACGCTTGCTCGATACTGTTCCATTGATCATTTTCGATTAGTTTTGCTTTCAGTCACTGATTAACCGCGACAAGCACGCCTCTACCCATTAACTTCCGACTATTTGTGGACCCACGGTCGCATCGAAAAACTTCATATTCGGGACCAAACACCTGACACTAGAGACTTCGAGAGTCGAGCCATGTTTCGGTTAGAACAAGGATAACGTAGCAGTCATTAGATGCAGCCAAGAGGTACTCGTTCACGACGTAGTTCATCCCTCCAGCGTTTTGGTAGTAGATGAGCACATCGTCATTGGCATCATCGCGCGCAAGGTCCGGCCTTGATTGTATATTGGACGAACTAAAAAATTGGAGTGTCAGGTACCGGAAGTTCATTACTTGAGTTGAAAGGGTACTCGCCTGAGGCTACGGATTGAAAGACTCTCACACCACAACCAACCGCAGGACCGGGACGACTGTGAAGAGCGCAGGCTGCGATTAGCTCGACTGAGTTGGGAGGGTTCACAGTGCGACCCGGGTTCACAGTGCGACCCGGTTGTAGAGTAGGATGAAGAGGAGGCTCATTGCGATAAGGATCCACTAATTGTTTATTGTACGGACTTGTAGACGGAACGAGGCAAAAAATTTTGAATTCATCGACGAATTTTGTATTACACACATACTTACCTGGAAGTGCAGGCTGGGAGACTCCGTCCGAACCACCGTGAACAGGACCAAGACGACTGAGATGGCAGCAATCAGATAAACAAGCGTTGTTTGTAAAGTTAACTGAGTTACAAGACGAGGTTGTTACGGGATAAGAACGAGCTTCCATTATGCCTTGTTGCGTGTGTCCTGGCAAACCAGTAGTTCTTCTACTTCTATACTCGGCAAACTCGTAGTTAATAGAGTTGTCGTTCTAGGGGTTTCCGCTAGAGATAGACTGATCACCCTCGGTAAGTTTTTTGCACGATTGTCTTCGAATTGCCGAAACCGGATATGTTCGGGCTATGAGTCGCAAGATAGCGCTCTTACTTCATATCCGCCGGTTCGCTAGAACAAATGGGATGTAGTCAGCTTTCTTCACTGCTAACGCTCAGATGCTATGACTTTCATCCACAAGCCGTGAATCTCTGGATCTACGTCTCCACCTGCGACGTCTCTGCAGATTCACCGAGTCAAGTAGGTCTCTGTTGATTTCGTTTGCTCCTCTACTCCTCTACTTACATGTGCAATTCAGCTACACCTTCGATTAATTGGCTTGCCGTTCTAATAGTCGTCGTCGTCATCAGCAGCATAGAGCCGGGATGGTTCGTGCTGTTTCAAGCATTGGTCTGAGTCTTGGGCCGCTCTGTATCAATTTTCCAGTCGTAGCATATGTCGCAAATCACCTTTGACTGCTCCTGTGGGGTTGTCTAATCCATCTAATCTCATACTAACGCAGCCAATTCTTAAAAGTAACCTGGCAAATAACGATTACTTGAATTAACCATTTTTCTTGTCAATAAGCAGGCCAACTACTACGCAGCATGAATCGTAGAGAGAATTCCAAGAAATCAAGTGAAATAGTATTCCATTAAACTTCTTGAAATCAAGGGGAAGGAAGAAAGCGTGGACCTCCAGTAGCAAACGCTTCCCATAAAGGTAATGATTTATTCATAGACGTTGGGAGTATCTTTGCTAATAAAGGTTAAGTGATATTTCGGGCCCTCCGGAATGAACTAATTGCGTTTAGACCAGAAGCCAGGCTGCATTTGGCCAGGGATATAGCGCCTTATTACACTCTTCGAAAATAGTTTAGTCCACCAAAAATATTATTTTAAGTACTTGAACTTGAAAATAAAGTCGTGTGGTTCAATGGTTGCCTAAAAGTACAGTTGTAAGGTTAGGAACTGTTAGGCTATACTCAATTAAACAAATTGAAGTATTTCCAGGTATGGCCCCGTGGAGGCGCTAGAAGCTTGGGATGGCTAAAGCTATGAGAATATTTCCAAGCAGTGCCTGTAGCTCGTGATTCTTACGCTTCCGCCACTCTCCGTTTGCAGTTTGTACTCCGCCGAATATCGTCCGCTTCACCTTCCGCTCGAACACAGCAAGGGCTCCGTGAGCAGCGTCACAGCTACAAATTCATAAAGAACTACCGGTCTGATAAGGGTTTTGTATATTGTCAGCTTCGTACAGCGGCGTATGTTTCTTGATCGTAGCGTTTTGCTAAAGGCCGATTTTCCGCTTGAATGCGTCGCTGGCTCTCTTTACTAGTGTTGTCGCCGTCAACGGTTACCATTCGTGGGAGGCGCGCGTTTGTTTCCTTTGAGCCTCTTCCTTCCATACTTTCGGTCTTCGAAGCATTTATTTTTAATCCAATCCTCCTAGACTCCGCCTACAGTCTTGCATAGATTGCTTCCGCCGTGACGTACTTCTTGGCTAAGATATCAAAGTCATCTGAAAACCCTAGGACTTGGTTGCTCTTGATGAAAATGCTCGTCGCATCGCTCCCTCAAGAGCGATGTTAAACAGCATGCCGACACCTTGTCTCACCGCGTCTCTGAAAGGGACTCGAGAGTGTCTCCGAGATGCGCACGAAACACATTATTCGATTCAATGTAGCCCTGATCAGTCGTGTCAGTTTATCCGGAAAACCGTGTTTGTGCATTACCTGCTATAGCTAGTCTCGTCCACTGTATCGTACGCTGCTTTGAAATCAATAAAGATTACCAGCGGATTTATTGGTCTTCAGCAAATTTCTCGTTTGACTTCTTATTTAGAGATCAGGTACTGGGACGTTGCTATCTTCCATGGGCACTCCACGGGTTTACTTCTGCTTCGGCTCCTTCTGAACTTCTCCATTGAAGTGTTCTTCGAAGAACTGCTTCCACCGTCCCACCGTTCAGTATTCAAAAGGACGCTAAAGCTAGAAAATAGTGTTCGCTTCAAATCCGGTTGGAACAAAATGACCAGGGCGAGATCTGGCGGAAGGAGAGTGGTACACGGTGTCGAAGGAATTGCAGACCGGTAGCCCACATAACCGAGTAAATTGGAGAAATTTTGTTCGTTAGGCTATGTTGTAGGACGGTAAACCAATTAGTAAGTAAGTAAGAAGGTAATACTTTTACAGTATTTGGCAACGATTGGCCTGGGAGGAGAGGTTGAGTTCGAATCCGCTTATAATTGACATACATGCAAACAAACAAACATACATTCATTTTTGCTGTTTAATTTTCATTGATGATACTTTTACCGCAGAAAAGTTGCATATGATGAAAGTAGATATTATTGTCTGTTAATAGCAGGTACAAATAATCACTCAATTTTATGCTCGCAATCATTTTTGTTGGCAGCGCCAGCGCCTTAAATCTGCGAGCCGTTACCTTGGTTACCGTTTTCGCTCTATAAACAAACTAGCGTAATGTATTCGTGATTGAAGTCACTAGTTAGTCAGTGTATCAAAGTGATAAAATCTCTTAATTAGTTTCCTGACAATCGGTTCGGACTGTAGCAAAGAGTTTTATCTGTGTGTAGTTAATGTGAAAGAGTTCCTCAATTAGGAAAAGTGAAAATAATTAAGAAAATCGAAAGTGAGGAAATGCAGCATCACAACACAACACAACACTTGAAGAATATAAAATTTAGTAGCGAATCTCTAGGTAGGTGCTTGACAGAATTCTAAACGTTTTTGTCAGGTTTGTGAGCCGTAAATACTTTGACAAACTTGTCCTTGACATTCTGTTCAAGAATTTTTCCCTGACAGAATATTTTATTGATCCGGAGATAATTACTTCGACCATATCACTCGAAACAGGACGTTCGTTGATCGTTTATCACCAAATCGGACAACTTTTCCCTTTCATTGACCATTTCACATATAGTTATAAACGTGCCGAAACGTGACAGAAAGGGAAAATTCCGTACACGTGAGAAGAACCATACACATAGAGTTGACAACATTTCCAATTTCACGTTCGTTTCGTCCGTCCTCGTCGTCGTCGTCGATGGAAACCTTTCGGATGGACTTTTGGATCATCTCGTGGACCCTCGTGCACGAGAGAGTCGAGCTGGACCAACAGAGGCAGCCTCCTCTGCGAGATATGTGTACTCATATCGGCTGCAGAGAATGCGATTTTACACGTCGCTCCCTGCCTGCTCTCTACCGTACCTCGCCCTCCTTTGATAAACCCGTTGACATACGACTATCACCGTAGCCGTAGGTATCTGCTTCTCGGTCGGTCTCACTCACTGCAGGCGAAAGCGAAAAGCTACGCCGCACCGCTTCGTATCGTAGGGTCCACACACAGCACAGCATATATAGGTTAAGAGGTCCGCACCCATCAGGCCGTGGAATCGATTGCACCTTACAGCGCGCCGAATGCAGCGCAAAAGCGGCCGGCCGAATCTTTATCTTCGAGCGTCATCACACGAGATATGTTTAAAGGGTTATGCATTTGCCGCGAGCAAGCAAGTGGAGCTCCGTTCGGGCATGCAACACAAGAGTGTTTGTGTGCGTGCGTGTATTTGATTGGACGCAGTGGCTTCGATAAACAAATTCCTGATTTAAATCCGAAGAAGTCAAGCGATGTGGAATGCCCCCGGTTCAACACTCAAAAAAGGATGTTTTTAAGAAATCTTACCGCGAGCGAACCGTATCGGTCAGTCGATTAATTGCACCCTTCACCCGCGTTTCGGAGGGAGGCAACAAAGTTGCTAATCACAAGGCCGGACCCTTGTGTACCGGCGGACCACCGCGAAGAGGGCCTGTGTGGGAGCCAACTCTCGCAGCGTTCGAAGAGTCGATCTGTCGGACTGGACTGGGCCGAGTGGCCGATCGGCTCTCGACTTACTCGCCGCGTCGCAGTTCAAAAGTACCCGCCCGTCGGAGAAGCTGGCCGAAGGTTTCATTTTCGACTGGTTTACTGGCAAACTAGCCTGGCCATAAGTCTTACAATATTTCTTTTTCTCGATCATCAGTGGGGAGAAAATTATGACCGCAACTTTGTTGCGAGTCATTCGCACCTACCTGGGGGTACCCCGGGAGGAAGCTGGGGGAGAAAAGGGGGGCAGAATGGTGGCCGTGATGACGGCTGCTACCACAAATATGACCCGGGCGGCCGGATGATGATTGGTTCGACACGATCATCGGTAAGTACCGACCGACAGAGACAGATTTCCGACTGGTCCGTCCTGGCGTGGTGACGGTTGCGGGAGGTGGTGCGGGCAAGTGAAATCTGCCTTTTTACGCCGTGTTGTTTGTGTTTCTTCTAACTAAACATGGGTTTTTTGCCTTCAAACGGGTGGAGCAAAAGAGCAGGGGCGAACGGAAGAGGTTGTGGTCGTATTTGAAGTCTAATGTACTTAATGTTAATTGAAGTTTTTATTGTGTGAAAAAATAAATAACTGATGGCAGTCGGTGGATGTTATTTTTTTAATCCTCACATTTGATTGCTTCCACAATTACCTAATGATAAGGTCGTTAGAGTCCACTAACAGCATTGAATACAATTGCGTTTTTCACTTTCCTCACATACAATCCAAATTGACTCTTTCTTACTCTGACAGAAAGTGATAAGCTGAAGAAAAAAAACAGATTTCCCTACTAAAAGTGTTATGTATTACGTTCGGACTGTTTTTAATCAAAACAAAACCGTTTCTGAATCAGCTTTATAGACTAGCCGATCAAAGCTAAGTTTTAATTTTAAATTGCTATTTTTAATGGTAAATTTAACACTGAAATAGCAATATAACTTTTTCTTTTTAGCTCATTCAGGTTCAGGTTTGTACTGTTTTTCCACTCTAGTTGGTTCACACTGTCACTTTCAATCTTGCTTTAAGGGATGGGAAAACTATCATTAACTACGGATAGTTATCTAGATAGACTCAAATGTGTTTCCGAAATGCGCACGAAAGACATCACTCGAACCGATGTAGCTCTGATCAGTCGTGCCAGTTTATCTGGGAAACCTGGGTGTTCGTGCATCATGTGCCATAGGTGGTCTCGATCAACTGTATCGTATGCTGCTTTGAAATCAATAAACATGTGATGCGTGGGTACGTTGTACTCTCAATACTTCTGCCGGGTAGTAAAAATCTGGTCAGAAGCCCGCTTGGCAGATTACAAAGTAAACTTAGAATGAATAACGCAGTTATAATATAACAATTTCCTATGTTTATTTACTGATAGTTATCAGTAATGTACTGGCAAATGAGTTATCAGTAACGATTTTTAATGATAGCTCCCATCCCTACTTGCTTTATTCATTGTCAACGACCGCTTCTAGGTTACTTGGCTAGTTTACAATCAGTGCAATGTTTCAAACATATTACATTAGAGACGAACCAGCGGGCTGCTGAAAGGATCTCAAAAACTACAAGGTATACAGCCCTAAGGGTTGTACGAAAGGGTGACGTAGGACTGTATCAGATCATTAGATCAAAGACTAATGTAAACTGCATTACTGGCATATGCATGTTCAAAAGAATCTGTGAGTAACATTGTCTAAGTGGATTTATAAAAGAGAAGAGCGAAATATTCAGATTCAATTTTTCATTAAATACAACGGTGGCTTAAATACGTGGACGGAGGTTCATAAGTACAACGCACTTGTGTGCATCATAAAGGTTGAAATAGTAATGAATGACCAGCTCACAGATTATTGTGTTAAATATGATTATGCGTAGTTTGACATGTTTCAATAATCTTACTTTAACTCGCATGTAGCCTTTAAAAGGGCCGTTGGTTACAAATAATATTAGAGCCAAAGCACGTTCATCGCAAATATGACATGCCATTTGAATCACCTTCTCTTTTGACTTGAATGGCAATAGGCATGTAAGTTAGCGGCGTCGATTCACTGTATTTTGCTCCAAGAAGGTTTTACTAGTTTACCATCACAGCTTACCGCTTGTTACTTAGCATAAAATGTGGCACATACGCAAAAATTTCTGTTTTTTTTGTTTGAGAATCCATATCCCCCTACCGCAGGGGTGAGGGGTCTCAAATTTGGTTCCATTTGCTTAATTAGTTCTCGAGTTATGAGGAAATTTGTGTTTCGTTTGTATAGGAAACCCCCTCTCCCTCTTACATCCTCCTTGAAACTTCTCTCCTAGACCCCCCCCCCCCCTATACACGACTCTCTTTTCGCAAGCTGCAAGCACTACATCTCCTCAGAGAAACATGGTTTTTATGCGTGCTTACAAACCATGAGCGTAGGTGCCCAAATTGATGCGGTTTATACCGCTTTAAAAGCTGCATTTGACCGCGTTGATCACAACATTCTACTAGCTAAATTGGAAAAGCTTGGGATTTGTTCTGCGCTAATACGATGGCTTCGAACCTATCTTTTGACTCGAATGCTCTATGTGAAGATAGGAAAGCAGCAGTCTGCACAGCACACGAATCTCTCAGGCATTCCACAGGGCAGCAATCTCGGACCATTGCTCTTCACGCTATTTATAAACGAGGTCTCATTTTTACTCCCGGACGATTGCTGACTGATGTTTGCAGATGAGGTGAAACTATTTAGGATTGTCAACGATACTGTAGACTGTTTGGAGCTTCAGTGCATGGTTGATATTTTTCTCCAGTGGTATTCCAGTAACCTACTAACTGTTAGCATCGAGAAATGCTGTGCGATCTCGTTTCATAGAATATCTCACCCGATTACCTTCAGTTATACAAAGTTTGGTCAGACGGTAACCAGAGTAAACCAGGTTCGTGATTTGGGTGTTACTTTGGATACGTCGCTAACATTCAAGCTGCACTACAACAAAATACTTGCCAAGGCCAAATTTGCTGTTATTACCTCAGCGAAATGTGACGTGCGGGCAACATGAACCCATACGCTTCATGTCGGCAAGCTTCAAAGCCGTAGCCGATATATTTGATTTTAACTTAACCGTAACACCGTTCAAACAACGGCTTCGTAGATAACTATGTTCTTTGTATGTTTTCATATTGCTTGCATTGTTAGTTGTATTGTATAATGCTCGTACTATTTATCATTAAGCTACTATTAAGTCAGATGATGTATCTTATAACAAAATAAACAAAATAAATTTGCCGGTCATTTTATCTATCCAATCCAATAAATTGTTCAGTTTCGTTCAGTACATTAGTAGTTATTAGCATTTGAAATCTTTCATTCAAACGATACACTTCTATTTTCGTTTTCACAAAGTGCTACCCAGTCCCAGTATAGTAAACAAAGACGTAGTCCTACGTCAAAAAATAATGTTCATGAAACTTCCAAAGAACATGCTTCATAACTCTGCCCCCGAGAGAGATAGAAATGTTTTTACTTCAGCAAAGTTATTTGTTTTCACGTTTTCTACAACTTTGTCGAAGAAACCAGTAGTAGCAGGTAGTGGGGAAAAGCCATCATCACTTCAAGGACTTGCCAGTGTATGTAGGTAGAATTACAGTAGATCCAAATTTGATTATCAAATGAATCTCACATTAATGCTGTCACAGAAGGGCCAAAAGGGATTGAGCGGACCCACAAGAAGAGACACTTGTGCGCATTCCGGGGTTATAAGAGTCGCCTTCCAGCATTGGGATCCTTCCATGTAATAATCAATTTCGCTGTACCAACTCTAACCCACGTGATGATTAGTTTGTGAGAATTGAGAACTGCCATATCTGCTTCAGACCTTAAGGATTCAGGTTGGCAATCCACTCCATCATCCAGCCTTACACACAGGACCGGCGCTAGCCAATTTGTCGCTCCAAGCAAATCCTCAAAATGGCGTCCCCAGATTTTAGTCGTAAAATAGAGGAGATTTATTCGGATAAATATTGCATTCATAACGACATCAAACTGCCAAGTTAGCTTCGTGGTACGATGCATCAAAGTCTTAGTTAACCGTCATTTCTCTTGCATATTTGGCGGGTGTTATGTCAGACCGAACCAAACGACAATTTGCCACTCTGTCATGTTTGAGCTATCAAAAAGCTTTAAAAAATCACCTCACATCTCTGGCTGTTATGTAATTATGTTATGTAATTTATGTAATCTGATCAGAGTAAAATGTAACTTAAGAAATCCTTAATCGTTTGCTGTCATTCATGGGCGTAGCGACGGGGTTTTGGGCCCCCCAGATGAAAATTTGTTCTATACTTTCAAGCTTGAAATTTCACAGCCAGCTGTTTAGAGCAAAGGAATATTTACGGGGCATGTTGTGCGATCCTCGTCGTCATCAGCAGCAGCTTAGAGCCGGGTTGGTTCTTACTGTTGCTCTAATCAACTCGATCTTGGGTTACTCGTCGCTCATTTCCCAGGCGTCTCTGAAGTCGCAGTTTTTATTTATAAAATAAAAAATGTCACTTTAGACCTGTACGAGCCATCTCGCACGTTCAGTCCCTCTGTTCTGGGTGCCGGTGGGGTTGTTGTGAAAAACTGTTTTCCTTACGACCTGTCCGGTACCGGTTTTCGTCAAATGTACGTCTCCCCAAGCAGTATCTATTTATTTATTAACATTTTTCAATGGGGCTTTCAACCAGTGGTTGGTTCGCCCCAAAAGCAATCTATTATCCTTGATTCATGCATCTCCGCTGCTCTTAGCTTTCAGCTTGTACTCCTCCAAATGTCGTCCGCAAAGGCGCGTGTGCCCTGCATCAGTATTGTCAAATCTATAAAAACTATCGGTTTAGTAGGGGGTTCGTACGGCGGATTATGCCTTTTGATCATAGCGTTTTACAAAGGGCAAAGCAGGTTCGATGTCCTGTTTGAATACGTCATTTGTTTTATCTGAGATTGAGTGCGACGAATTCTATTACTGCATTCTCTGCGAGACAAATAGCTTTGCTAAATGTAAGAAGATTAGAACAATGTAACGTCCGTATAAATAGAATACTGTTGTCCGAGATAGTTTAGTTGCGTAATATAGATGGTCAAGTACGATCATGCGGTGTTTTATTCTGCCGAAAATTTGTCCTGTTTCGCTGTCCATTGAAAACTGATACTATTCGTCTTCTGGCCCACAGGTTAAGTTCAAAGATAGTGGGTATCGTTCTTTCGTCTGCGGACTTGTGCTGTCCGTGATTGGTGAGCAGCAACACCACTGAATCTTCTTATTTGTGTTGTCGCGAACTCATCTACCACTTTTGGTTCGTCGCCGTCAACGATTACCGTCCGCGAAAAAAGCACGTTCGTTTCGTTTGAGCTTCTGTTATTCATGTATTTAATTTTCGACACGTTTATTTTAGGCCGAATCCTCCTAGCCACCGCTTTCAGTTTAGCGCAAATGGTCTCTGCAGTGGCAAAGTTTCTGTTTTTAATATCAAAGTCACCTGCGTAACCAAGAAGTTTGCTGCCTTTTCTGAAAATCAAACCACCGGTTTCGAAATCTGCTCGTCGGATCACTTCAAGAGCGAAGTTTAAAATCATGCAAGATAAGTTGTTAGCAGCACCTTCACTGCGTCTCGAAGAGATTCAATCCGATGGACTCTAACAGCCTCTCCCAGCCGAGATTCGAACATATGACGTATCTCAATGCCAACTGGGAGGCAAAATTTTAACATTTGGCTTGGTATTATTTCAATATTATCTTTTTAGTCAAAAGAACACTCAATTTCAACCAAAATAGCTTTTAACTGAAAATAATTCGCCATTTCCTGAATAAACTCCTTACGGTTAGGCTACGTCAGATTTTTTTTGTTAAAACCCCCCACCCCTCCGAGGAAACATTTCTGGCTACGCCCATGCTGTCATTACCTCATTTTTTTAAATTTTGCGCTTGGTCCTCAAGGTTATCCATCAGATCATTCCCTCCTTTTGTTATTTTTTCTCGAAAGTACTCCCAATACGAGTGACAATGGTGAAAAATATATTTTTTTCGTTGACTCTAGAATAAACTACGCAATCCAAATGCAAATTGCAAGAATGTTGAGTTTCTTTTCACCAAATCACGAATGTTGAGTTTTAAAAAATTCGTTTCGGCAGCACTGTTTATCAATTTTTTTAGTTTTTTTTGGCAGCATTGCACAACAGATTTTGACAGATGTGTATCAGCGGCTGAGTGAAAAGGACAAAACGAATGAAAAGATAATGATTACCTTCTTTTTCGTGACGTGTGATGCTTGCCACAAGAGTAAAGAGTGGCACAAATGGTTTCGAAGTGGTGAAATTAGAGGACACTGGTACAAAAAGGCATGTAATACATCCGAGAAATGACGGGTTGAAATATACGTATTTTAGTTATTCATTTTTACAGTGGTTAGAGGCTTTAATAAAGAAGGTTTTATTTGGGTATCATTTCTAAGAGTCAAAACCGAATTGAATGAGAAAAAAAATTGACGAAAAACCTCTATTACGGACCCTCAGCGGTCCAGAGGATGTTTGACAAGTAAAGGGTATTCACGGTAAAATTGCAGCACGCTCTAACTTTTGAACCGTTAGGTAAAATCAACTTAAAATTTGCATTGAGAAAGTTCAAAGTGCATTGCTTATACTTTGTGAGTCTTTTTATCAGGTGCGCAAAGATATAAATTATGCCGTCAAAAAACAACTCACTTGCGGAAAAGTTCTGCACAAATACATCGAAAATCAGAATCTGTCACATCGTGTCATTGGTAAAAAGTTGGGAATCCCAAATTCTACCTATTGCAAAGGATAAGTTTGGTGTTTCAGAGAACTTCCGAAAACAGAAAATGTCGAACTTTGCCAAGAAATGCTTGGTTTGGCATACAATTTGTTCATGTGGAAAGCGGAGTACACCTTTCGCGACTCCAGGTACCATAAACATGAACAAGTGGCATAAGGCAAATAATGTCGATTTCGTGCCGAAAGATCATAACCCCTCAAATACACCGGTGCTGCGGCCAATCGAGAAATACTAGGCTATAATGAATCAGAATCTTCTGGAACATCCTAAAGTAGCCCTTTACAAATACAAATACAAATGCAGTGCAGCGCAAAATACTGTAAACATTCGGGCGATATCACAATAGATCAACGATACCGGTCGCAGTGATGAGTCCATACAAGAAAAAAAACCTTGAATACTAAAGAAAAACAATTCGTTCACAGAAAGTTTGATAAAATTTTAAGCAACTTAAAAAACTATTCTATTGCCGTATTCTAAGTTTGTAGTACCTACTTGACCGTCAGCTTCAAGATGAAGCACTGATTTTAAGTCTCCACTTGCCCCATTCTACCTTAATAGCCTATAAAAATGAGGAAGATAAGGCTTAAATATATAATAACTTTCCAAGGAAAGATCGAAGAGATTTGTAGTTTTGCTGCATCTGACAAAGGTTAGGAATGAAAAATTAATTTTCAAAGAACTTCCAAAGAAAATGCTTTATAACTCTGTCCCCTGCGTAGATAGACATGTTTTCTTTTCAGCAAAGTTGTTTGTTTTTACATTTTCTACAATTTTGTCGAAGAAATCAGGTCTCTATCTCTTGACACAAAAAAGTTAGTTTTATGATTTTTATCATAATATGAATATATGAATATATGGAACTACCACCTTCCTTAGCAGAACATCCGTTCATAGCAATGAGCCTATCATGTCAAAAAGAGTTGTACATATTCAACGATTGGTCAGGTTATGCTTCCCAACTCTTGTATGAAAGTCCAAAAGGGAATTGGTCGGTAAGCAACATCACTTATACTGTATTGTATGTATGTATGTATGGGGGTAGCCACCATCACCTCAAGGGTTTCCCATTGTATGCAAGTAGAATTACTGCAGAATCGAATTTATCTACCCAGCAACTTTTATGTCAATGCTGTTCGTGAAGGACCAAAAGGGGTTGGGTGGATCTATAAGCAATATCGCTTATATGATTCCACGGGAATATAAGACACTCCTTCCAGCATAGACCTCCGGTTTCTAGATACATAACTTCGCCGTGCAAACTTATCTTGCGTGATGATTTGTGTGCTAGAAGGGCGCGTCAAAATCCTCTCCGACCTTATGTGACTTGGGCTGGTTACCACATCCCTCATCCAGTCTTCGATTCATTTGGTACCCTGATGCTCCCTCCCCTCCCTTTTAATGATGTATATGTAAATGTATTAAATAATGAGTAATATGAATATACTATATATGTAAGGAATATCTATTATAGTGGCAATGATTCTACACTTGTTTATGTATCGCAGTCATATACTAATTAATAAACTATATTTTAAAAGTGCAATCAATTGTATAAAACTCTACACTGTATTATTAACCGAATCAGTCACCCGATGGGCCATCAGTCTGCAACTGTGTAAGGTTCAAAACGGACAGCACACAAGAAAGACATAGCCACACATCAGTCTTTAGCTTAAAAAAACAAACAGTCAAACCACTACTTATCTAAGCACTCGTCGGATCGGAGCGTCTTCTGTCCGCTCTACACTACACATCAGACCATACACATGTGGAGCATGGTACCCGTACACACTAACTGCATGATGGTCTCTTATTCCCACCACTAGCAAGCAAAAACAAGCGGTTTATTCGTCAGCGGCTTCAACGGCAAGTAGCACAACGAGATGCACACACGGAAAGCACGAACTATGTGCTAGCAAAAAAAAATTAACAAGCCTCAACTCACAACTGCTTCACTAACACACATGCACTTTGCATTCGAACCTGCCGAAACGAAAATTTTCTTGCGCTCTGTAAAGACGCACATAACTGAGCGGGCAATGTCATTACTTGAATACACAGACATGCATAACCGACAAGGAAAAAGCTGAAATAGCTTGCTCCGGAATCGCACTTTTCATCACAATTAGCCCAAAACATCACTCATTCTGATCTGCAGAGTATAAACTCGTCGTTAATCACTCTTGGATCTTCGAATTCCAACTAAAGGCACTCGCGTACATTAAACCACAGTGAAAACTACTGATCTTTCGATTCTGCGTCTCGCGAAAAGTCCGCGTCCAAGCGTCCGATTAGTGATGGTAAGCAACATCACTTATACTGCCCATAAACGCGTAACAGTCCCATGTGACTTTCCACCACTTTTGAGATAAACCTGGGAATCATCTTTGAATTATCTATTGTTTCAATATTTCAAACAAAAACGTTATGTTTGTTCCCAAAGTTTTGAAAAAAATATCAGGCTGTGCCAGTCCCATATTACAAATAAACGCATAACAGTCACAGTAGTGAAAATATATCATAAGCACCTGTTTTTTGGAAATGCATGGACAGATTCGACTGCAACAACTGCCAAACGGTAGATTTTATGGCCTAGAAGAACACTATTGAAGAGAATTTGGATCGGATGTACGGTTCCGAAGTCAAAGTGGGAACAAGTTCCGGAATATATGGAACTTGAACATAGAAGCATCTTGAATTACAACAAACCCATCATCTGACACCTATAAGTACAAGGATTTGCAAATCTAGACTATTGGTAGTCGTATAAAGTGTTCAAGACGTCATTGGCCACATCTAAACATGTCCGTGAATGTTCCAAATACCTCTACGGGGTTCAGTTTCTGAATTTAACTAAAATACAACATGTGACATCTCTAAGTCGGTACTCGAAATTGCAAAACTAGTTCAAATCAGTTGACGTTCTGGGAGTGTTCCAGACACACAGGAAAGCGACCAGCTTCTGAGTCGAACAAACCCCATCATGCGACCCCACTATAAACTCAAGATAACAAATTACAAATAAAAGCAGAAAAGACCAGGAAGAGATTTGAATCAAAATGGACATTTTGAACAATTGAATTGAACGAGCATGTGAATTATCAAAACAACGCCGATACGTGGTCTTGAAAATACTGCCGACTCACCGGCAACCCAAGGATCAAGGCATGCTATGACTGGTATGCGTTTAATCTTGCTTATTCAAGCACAAATAAACGCATAACAGTAACTTCGGCAGTTTCCCTAAGTTTTGTAACAAATTTTAAGTCACTTGTGAACAAATTGCTTGTAAAAGTATTCTGTTACGTACATTCAAGTGATATTATGACGATTTGGACGATTTGTTTCCAAAATCGATTCATGATTATAGAAAAATTATCGCGGTTTCAACAGCGTTTTTCGAAGTTCAGTAAGGCAGTATACGTACCAGGGATTTAGAGAATCTCCTTACAAGGGCTAAGTCGCCTGAGTCAATCATCGAATAAACCGTCTTAATGCAGAATGACTACAGCAGGTGCGGAGAAGAGCCCGCTCATTATCCACGATGTGTTGTTAATCGGGCCAAGATCGCTTCAAACAAGTGCTCTAATGGTCCCTCCCTCTTCCCGATTTTAATTTATTTATGAAATGTAGTATATATGGGCAAAAATCGAACAATCTCACCAGCAGTCCTTCGAATGGAACAGAGTTCGTCCTTTGAGTTTCCAAAAGTGCTTCTAAAAACTAATTTAATTTTTTCTTCTGGTATCCATGTGCAGTATTAACACTCGTATTGGCAGGAGATGCTTCATAATCTAAAACGAAAAAAATAATTAAAATAACTCATTTATACTTACCTATTAGCAAGGTCGTGTGGCTCCGCCGTCTGCCAAAAACCGCGGTTTAAAGATCAAACAGCCGGGAGCCAGCCAGTATCGCACCTCCTAGCTTGGCTACTCAATAGAGCATTACCGGGTATGGTCACGTGGAGGCGGTAGATAGGAGCTTGGCATAGCTAGAACTATATTGAACGTTCCTCATTTGCCTTCCCCATTTCATACCCACCTATGCTTATGCTTATGCTTAAACCATGTCTCTATCTTTTAACACAAAGAAGTTAGTTCTTTTCTTATTTTTATCATAGTACCTAAGTCTTAACTATCGAGCTGATGATTGTGGTTCGAGCAGCACACAGTGTTGGTTATTTATTTTTCATTTTGAATTAATCAAATTTTCATCTCTCAGCTGAGTTGCATTGCAGGTCGCAAACGATACGGCCCGTTTTCCGTATTGATTGAGTGGCATTGATTTATTTTATAGTAATTATTCAAATGCTATCAAACTGTCCTGAACAGGTCTCAACCGAGCGGTAGAAAGGGGTGCGGTGCGGTGGTTCAGCAGTTGTTTCACTGCTGGATAAGTTGAAAATTAACTGATTCGACCGCGTAGGTATTGTCGTCTTCTGCTAGATAACTTGCTGATGGTCTGGTAGACGATTGGGAAAATGCGACTGCGCATGTACGAATCCGAGAGACACAGTGCCTGCATCAGCGGACAGCAGCAGCAAAAGCAGTAGAAGCGGCTGGTTGGTGACTTGTTTGGCTTGGAAAAGAGATGAACTTGTTTTTCTTTCATTTTCATTGCAATTCATAAGTTTTTTTCTTCTATACGTTAACTGCTGGGCACTTGGCGGGAGAAGAAGAGCCAATCCGTCAGGTTTGCTTTTCACTTTTTTTGCCCCATGTGTGTGTGTGACTCTAAATCCGCAAACACTGATGGCCGTGGTGACGGCAGCGGCGGCGGCCGCAGTGTCCAATGGCAAGTGCTTTATGTTCGTTCGTCCCAGAACCTGCTTGCGATGATGGGATGCGCGACTTGGCCAGCGGCTGCAACGGATAGACCATTGCAGATGGTACCGTACATGGATCTTGCCGCCGCCAGCAATCGAAAGATCGGTTGGTCGGGCTGGCCGGTGACAGTGGCAGTGGCCGGCGGGTGGCAGCGGCGGCAGTATGTGGACTTGGATATGTAGACAGACTCGTCGGGCAAAGAAGTACCTGTTTGACACATATTTTATATAGCGTTTGGCCACCGGAGCCAGTTGTCGATTGATGGCGATATTTATCAATTGATTTCTAATCGCGCGCCCCAAACTCGTCCAGGAACTCAACAACGACGAGGACAGTGTCGGGACGACGAGGATCGGCGTAGTGAAAGAGAAAGACGCACGATAGCCGGAGATGCTTTTTTTTATTTGTCGTCGTCGTCGTCGTTGTCGTCGGTTGCTCTCCTATAAGTCAAACTAGAGTGATAAGTGAAATCGGTTTTGCGCATAGGCAACTCTCGGCAGTCCAGTAGTGACCAACAACGGCAGCTCCAGCACAATTACCAAAAACAGCTGGCCACAGGCCGACTAGTTGTGCAGTACGAGATTGTGCGGATCGAATCCCTGATTGAAGCATACATACGTGGTGGGACCGACCCGGTGGCGGTGAAGAGACATGAAAAAAGGGAAACCTGAACTAACCCACAAAAAAAAAAGAAGTCAAACGATCCGTTTAAGCACCCGCGAGCAAGGCTCGGAATCAATTTTCGCACGGATTGCCATTAGATATTGATTTCGGTCCAGTCCGAAACGTGCTATGAATCCGTCCGGGGAGTCGCGTTCTCCAAAACTTTCGCTCATTAGCGTGATTTTTGTTTTGTTTTGCAGATTGTGATCAATTGCTGCTACACGCGGATGACCCAGCCCAGGCGACCGGCTAGGCTGGCAGCTGCCAGCATTGGAGCGAAGGCCAAGCGGATGGTTGGGGGCGCCGTTCGGAATGCTCATTTGACATTCCGTTGACGTGACGGCGCAAGCTGCCTTTCGGCTCCCGATGCTGCTGCTGTTGCTGTTGCTGCTGCGATGGGACATGCTGAACAAGCATGATCTTCATACGTAACGAGGTCGTTTGGAGTTTCGCTACCGGCGACCGGAGAGGGCTAAACGCGAGACACCCGGAACCGAACCAAACGGGACTGCCATCGTCAATAGATGCCTAATGCCGAACGAGGCATAATTTTGCGATTATTTGGGTTTCCAGATTTGATGTCACATTTTTTTGAACGTTGGATTACTGGACCAGAATCGGTAAGTGAAATATGTTAATATTGTATACTTTCAATATGCTCCCAAATAATGATGAAAAATGGAGATACCCTCACTTCTCCAGAAAACTGATGAACTGATGAATCATTCACGTTTTGCAGATAACACGAACCGTACGAATACTTTTCGGTCAAATCAATTATGCAAAACGTCGCCATTACTGCAGGTGATGCAGTTCGCATAATCATCGCATTCAACCCTGTAAAAGATCATCGAAAAAAAAACTCAGCAACCATTGACTCACGCACCCATCCTTCCAGCCAGCAAACAGCAAACAAGTCGTAAAGTTTCTCTTTCATTTAAATTTGCGAAAAATCAGCATATTTTCCCGTAGGTAGGTACCTACTGCGGAACAAAAGTGCAGCGGCGAAGTTGGGCGAATATTTTCACTCTAATTTTGTATGCTGCACCGAGCTTCAATTGTCTCGTTCGTTGTTTGATGGCCAAACCGATGAAATTCATCTCTGAAATCGGTGCACGGAGTGTGAGCAATGGTTAATTGGTTTGCAAATTTTCCGAGCAAATCAGCTTTAGGTTTTCTTGATGATTTCAACCTGTTTAACTTCGCAAAACTCGGATAAAATGTTTCACTGTTCATATCTAGATTCTTGAAATAAATTAAAATAATTTTGTTTTAAAGACAAGGTCGTTAGAGTACATTTATCCAAACTCTAAGCAAAGCATTACATTACAGCACTAAATACTGAGATTTGTACGCAAATAAAATTCACTACTATTTTTTTATCTCTACATCTTTATTTTTAAACGCACTTGCTGACCAAGCCATTTTTTGAAAGAAATAATAATGATTTTGTCTATGCACTTTATTTAATAGGACCAATGCATTTCGATTGCAGTCGCGAATCAACAACCACCCGTTTGTTTTTTTTTTTGCACGTAACCAAGTCAACGCTCCTGGCATAGGAAGTAACAGCAACGCAAATAATAATTGAGTATGAATTTGACTAAATATTTTGAGCTATTAAATCAACGATCGTAGAGCGTTCGAAAATACGTCAATAGTAATAAACATGCTCGTCGTAAGATGATTTCATGTACGGTACAAACCCTCTACCTAATCTTGCTCAACAAAAAAACACATGTGATTCAATATTTCATAATTTTCACTGGCAATCCTGTTCTCTTGTAAGTGACGTAAGATAAACAAAACGAAAGCAACAGAAAAAATAACAAGTGCTGTAATTCGGTTCGGCAGTGATTTAGTGGTTCGTTCTTTTTACATCTGCCTTTCTGACATCTTTATATTGTCCTTTTGTTTTTTATTGCGTTCTTGATCGTTCTTCATTGCGGTTTTTTGTCCTCATTTGTAGTCTGTTTTGACATTTGTTGTCGCTATTATGCTGTTTTATCATTTTTTGGCATTTTTTTGACGTTTCTTCGGCGTCTTTTCCTCGTATTACTATCTTCATTCTTTTATTTTCATCCTAGTTGTCATCACATTTTCGTCATTTTTTCGTCGTCTTTTCGTTGCCTCTTCGATATCTTTTTGACGTCTATTTGCTGTCTTTTTGTCGCTCTAAGAGCGTTGTCTGTGCTGTCTTCTCTCTCTCTCTTTCTCTCTCTCTCTCTCTCTCTCTCTCTCTCTTATTTGTGGCATCTTTTCATGGAAATTTTCACATTTTTACATCTTTACATTACATTTTTCTCGTTCGTTCGTCATTTTTTGACTCAGTTTTTTGCATTTTTCGTCGCTTTTTTGTCGTTTTCTGTCGTGTTTTCTGTTTTTGTTGTTTTTTACAGCTTTTTCTCATTTTTGTCGCTGTTTTAGCGTCTTTACGTCGTCATTTTGTCGTCTTTCTGAAGTTTTTGGTCGTTATTTGTTTTGTTTTTGTGGTTTTGTTTGTCGTTTTACTCGTTCGTTCGTTGTCTTTCTGTCGTATATTCGCCATTTTTTTCGTCGTATTTTTTACGTTTTTTGTCGCCTTTTAGATGCTTTTGTTTTTTTTGTCCCTGTTTTATAGTCTTATTATTGTCTCTTCAACGTCTTCTCTACATCTCTATACAGGTTGTTAGGTAGCTTAGTGCAGATATTTCAGGGAATGATAGAGGATCATATTTGATGAAAAAATCGTTCTACGCATATGGCCAAATCTCAATCGTTTCAATCCTGTTTCTTTCATTTGAAGGCTGAGAAAATTTTGTACTGAATACTGGTTTTAAACCTCCTACGTCATAAGATTTAGTAACTTTTTAGAAGCGAAAAGCTTTGAAATAAATGTTTCTCAAGGCATTTTTATCGAATTTCTCCTAAAAATGTTTGATAAAACTGATTGCTGTTATTCACCAATTTAAAGCTCTAGTACCGTTTTACAATTCGTTCTTTGACGTAAAATATCTATCTCTTTTAGTTTCGTTGCAATTTCGTTTTAAACATATATCTTTGAGTGTTGAATTAGTGTCTGAAAACTGGTCAAACTCATACATCACGCATAGCACAGTAGATCAACGCGTGCGACGGACACGATTAAATGCATATGGAAAACAGTTTTGCAACTGATTTCTCGGGTCTCCTGAGACGTTTCTGAAAATGATTGCAGTTTATTATGGCTTCGCTGATTGTGTAGCAACGACAACCCAGTAGGAGTATGGTTGTAGATTTTCTGATCGTTGGCTACCTAATGAGGGTAAGTGAACACAAATCCAGAAGTGTTTTGTTGCACAATGATTTTAATTCAAGGACGTCTATGACAACGCACCGTCGCTTTTGATAAGGAACGTTGTTTTCAACGAGGCTTCGAGGGAAGCCTCAGGCTCATCTGCAAGTGGCGTCAGCGATTGACCTTAAAATTTTGCGAATCGTGGAAAATGATTTCAAGACAAGCACAAGGCAAATTACGGCACAGACCCTTGTCACCATGGAGATGTGGAACAGGCTGAACCGGGTAAAATTGCATCTTTTCCACACTACAGGTTCAAGAGCTGCTGCCAGCGAATAAACCTAAGCGGCTTAAGTTTTGCAAGATTATTCAAGCAAAAGTGGCGGCGAACCATCGATTTATGAAAAACATTGTTGTTGTTTTTCATACGTGTCAGAATGTGTTCATCGCACGCGGTAATCTAGAGTGCTATGCGTGATGTATAAGTTCGACCATTTTTCAGATACTAATTCAACACCCAAAACCATATGTTCAAAATGAAATTGCAAAATAAAAGAGATAGACGTTTTACGTCAAAGAACGAATTGTAGAACGGTACTAGAGCTTCAAATTGGTGGATAACAGCAATCAGTTTTATCACACATTTTTAGAAGAAATTCGTTCAAAATGCCTTGAGAATCACTTATTTCAAAGCTTTTCGCTTCTAAAAAATTACTAAATTTCATGAAGTAGGAGGTTTAAGACCAATTTTCAGTACAAAATTTTCTCAGCTTTCGGATGAAAGTAACGGATTTGAGCTAGCAAACATAGTTTTTGTACCAGAGCTAATTTGAGGTAAACTAAAAATTCTCATTAACTCTGTAACGATTGAGATTTGCCCATATGCGTAGAAGGATTGTTTTCGTCAAATATGATCCTCTATCACCCCATGAAATATCTGCACTAAACTACCTAACACCCTGTATACTCATTTCGTCGTATTGTATTGTTTCTTTTGATATTTTTTACAACTGCTCTAGCGTATTTTCGGCATCTCGTCATCGTATTTTTACCGTCTTTTGTCTTCTTTTCATTGTTTTTGCGCCGCCTCTACGGCTGCTTCTCGTTGCCTTCTCATCATCTTATTATTGTCTTTTCGATACCTTTTTATTGTCTCTTTGTTGCCCGTTCTTCGTATAAGTCATCTTTTTGCCATCTCTCTTTGCCATATTTTTGTCGTCTTTATATGGTCTTTTTACCATCATTCCAATGTATTTTTGTTGTTTCTTAAAGCAGCTTTTGGTTTTTTGTTGCTTTGTCGTCGAATTTAGCCTCTTTTTGACTCTTTTAAACGTCATTTTGCCGAATTTTTGCTTTGTTTGTCGTATTTAGTTTTTCTTGTCGCTGTTTTAGACTCTTTTCGTCATCTTGTTGTTTTCTAGACGAGTTTTTGTCTTTTGTCATCTTTTCATCGTCTTATGTCGTCATTTCACCGTTTTTTTTTTGTTGTATCTTGGTCACTTTTTTGTCAACTTTTCGTCATTTCGTTTCCTTTTTTACTACCGTTTCAACGCTCTTTCATTTTCGTTTCTAGCGTTTTTTGCCGCCCTTTTGATGCTTTTAAATATCTTTTTGTCATGTTTTTATTCATTTTGTCGCTATTTTGGTGTCTTTGCATCGCATTTTTATGTTGTTTCCGTCGTATTTTTGTTGTTCTTCGTTGTCTCTTGGTCAACCTTTCATCGTATTTTTGCCATCACTTTTTCATTCATTCCTCGCATTTTCGTCGTATTTACGGCGTCTTTTAGTTGTCTTTTTTTCGTACGTATATTGGACTTCTTATGATTATCGCGTAAAAAGAGTACGGCTAATTAATGCAAATAGAACAAGAATACCAGCTACTTGGTTATAATGAACAGCTATATTCGCTTGACTGTACCTAGTAAAGGATTTTAAAGTTCTATCGCATTAGAGAATTTATATTGGGAACTATCAAAATGGGCGAATGAATTGAAACGAAATTGTTTCACGTTTTGCCAAACTCCAACAAGGAAAATATAAACACAGAGAAAAATGAAACGGTAAAGAATTCTATCTACCGTCGTAACATTAACATAAATCTTCCCTTTTTAATTTAATACTCATGTTTGTTTCTGTCTCGCCGAAGAAAATTTCACACTCTTCACTTGTATGTAGTGCACCCGTGAGTTTTGTAACTAAAAAAAAATTTCAACCGTTTCCATAAACTTTATGAAAGTCCGTAGATACGAGCAACTGATCCGTAGGTCTATAGAAAGTTCCTAAATTCGTTGAACTACGGATAAATCCGTAGGTCTGGCGTCACTGCCTACGACGTTTTGTTCCTCAAAACAGACTCTATAACCCTGCTGCCACGGAACCATCCTTTCCGTTAGTATTAATGCAACGTTCGTTTTCCATTGGTTATTGTGATCGTGTGCATCTGTCAAAAATACGTGTTTTCATTTTTCAATAAATCAGGTGCCATTGGCATTAGCCGTTCGGAGTGTTTTACCACATTTTTTCACATAAGTTGGTTTTTCAAAACTTACCTGATCAGACAGTTTAAAAGTGCCAAAGGAGGAAAGGGGGTTGGTTGTATGAGAAATAGGAAGGAAATCATTAAAGTCAATAAAAAGAAAGGTGTATCAATTCGCGAGATCCGATTTACGCTCAATAGATTGGATAAAATAGTAAGAATTCGTAGGCAGTGCACGTAGTGTGATGTCCTGCGGTTGACCTTCTGACACAAACTGGCTCACTCATCACATTTGCGCGAGAAGCTGTCAATCAACACTCTCTGTGCCAGTTACACGTTACCGGCAAGTACCCAAATAATGGGTCATTAACACACTTATGATGGTTGGAGACCCCTCCCCCCACTAAGAGGAGGGATTCCCATACAATTAATTCACAAATTTCTGCATAACTCGAGAACTAATCAAGCAAATGGAACCAAATTTAGCATGTGGGCGTTTTCGTAGGTAAATTTTTTTTCTATAATTCTATGGCAGCCCCCCCCGTAGAGATCACCTGTATCTAGGTTTATTTATGTTCCTAGATCTACTGACCTCTATTACTTTCCTTCAGTTGGGTCACTCCTGCGAAATGGTACTTTCTACGAAAAGATTTTCCGTGAAATGGTACATCCCGCATAAGGTTTTTCGCGAAATGGTATTCTGCGAAACTCTATATTCCGCGTTATGGTCAACCGAGAATTGGCGTTCCGCAAAATGGTATTCGGCGAAATGGTTTGTAATGATGGCGAATATTTAAATGTTATCCGCTTTATTTTATCAGGCTAAGCAATGGGGGGAGTTGTTTTCTACATTACTGTGAGGAAAATTTGTATGTTTAAACACCCATGAACTCCTCAGAAACTTGCAAAACTAGAGATTGTGACAAAGGTCATCCGAGATTCACGATTTATTTACAACACAGTCTAATTTGTGGCAATACGAAGCATGCTATAAATACCAGGATGCCACACACAGTACGACCACAAATGGAGTCCAAAACAGGTTTGCAGGGTGGCAACTCAATCAGGAAAACCAGGAATTTAATTTCACCAGGAAAAACCGGGAGAAAGCCGGGACTTTTCAGCTAAAACCTGTAAAAAATTCAGATGCTTCCTGATGACTTAATTATCCATGGTAATTCGCCATGGACTTGATCTGTCCCCCGGAGAGTTTCGAATCCATATCCTGAATACAGTTGACACGCCACCAATATCCTCCAGATCTACCGAGACAGAGAAGTTTCGGCGGATAGTTTCAAGTGAAAACAGCGGCAATTCTACTGAAGACTCGCTGTACTCCGGGCTTAGCACTGTTTTGAAATGGCACTCGCAGCATTGCGTCATTCCGCAGTGCCCTGGAACGTACGTTCGGATTAATCGTTCCCAAAATAGCAGGACAATCGATTCTCCCCTGCAACATGTCAGCAGCAATCAAAGCTCATGCGATGTTCCTTCGCTCCTGAAGTTTCTCCAAATGGATCAATCGGCATCGTTCCTCGTAACGCCGCAATCGGAACGGATCTCGCCAAGGTAGATGACGGTGAGCAAGACGTAAGAAGTGGCGTTGAATCGACTCAATCCTGGCCATTCCGTTTTGATAATACGTACAGAGACTTTAGATTACAAAGGCGCCGAAACTCTCAAAACCGCAAAATTTTAAACGAAAGCGGAGAGTTGCCTTTATTTATGATGGTATTCTCCGTTTTGTTTCTAAATTTAGCGTATTTTGAGTGTCTCGGCGCCTTTGTAATAATACAGATGCCAGACAATGAAACCGTATTCGAGAATCGAACGGATGAGCCTTGAGACAATACACGTTGGTGAAGCCTTTAGCGGTGCGGACGATTAATCCTAGAGTTATGGATGCTTTGTCCACAATGTAAGAAATGTGTCTTCTAAACGATAACTGACTGTCCAAGATAACGCCGAGATCCTTCACCTGGTCGACACGTTTGATTTCAGTACCATCGAGCTTGGTAGTTCACAGGTTGACGGATTCAGACGAAAGAAATAATGGAGCATCATCGGCGTAGGATAAATGAGGGCAGTAAGATTAACGGTCCCAAATAACTGCCTTCTGGGATTCCAGACGAGGCCGAAAACGCATTAGATTGAAAACCTTCAACCGTCACAATCAGTTTACGACCGGCGAGATAGGAATAAAACCAACGTAGTACACTTCCGCCGATACCGAAGCTTTCCAATTTGGCAATTATTTACAATAGTATGATTGATTTTGTCGAATGTCGCAGGTAAATCAGTATAGATGACGTTTTCAACACGATCCGCTAAGGTTTCCGCTTCGATTCCAACATACTGAGCACCTGCCGAAGGGGGACAAATAGGTCAGCGATGTGCTTCTTCAAAAACTCAGACGGGACACCATTTGGGCCAGATTTAGTCGAGGATTTTAACGTTGAGGCGGCTCAGGAGATCATTGTTTTGTCGATGTTAAGAGTACTCAACGTATTCCCAGTCATAAGCGGAACATTGTAAGCAGCCTGAGTAACTTGGTCGTCTGGGATACTGGCATCACTTCATCGCAAAACGTTCGCCCAAATTTATCAGCAAATAGTTGACGGATACACTGAGGATCCGAAGCAGCCTCACCATTCAAGGTCATGGTTGAAGGAAGGCCCGATTCTTTACGCTGATCGCTAACATACTTCCAGAAAGTTCGCAGAGACCATCATGCTTTCCCTGCACATATTGCACATATTGCGTTTGGGAGAGCAAAAGAATGTCGTCGGCCAGGTCGAGGACATTTAATTACTCATTTATTAAACGGTTCCAGGGTAATCCTCGGTTAGGTTTACTATCAATGGCTCAAATTGAAATTTCGACAATAACGACGACGATCAGACAACCGTTTAAGGTGAAGATCGTTTTTAACCAAAAATCAGTGATATCTTATTAATTAATGCATATAAAGCAAAACAGCCTTCAGCAAAAATATTCCTCTTTTATGTGCAAAATATTTTTTAGAACATCACATTGAGCTGTCTGTTGAAATAAACATGTCACAAGAAGAAATGTGATTTGAGGGGACGTTTATAAACAAAGGTCTATTGCTGAAAATGGGTAAAAGGTAGAAGTTTGAAATCTTCAGAAAAATTACTTGAAATTGGTTTATCTTTAATATTGTAAAACCAAAAAGGTGAAAAAAAGTTTACTCAAAAAGTTATTACTTAAATTGTTGTTTAAGTAACGCTTAAATATTGGACGACCCCTTCAAAATATGCAACAATTTTTATTCAAAAAGTTGCCGAAGACCACATTGAGCTGAGACATACTGTTTAACCGCAAATATATTTGTCCCGAAATTTTAATTACTGTCCTATAGTGCTATTGGAGCATGTTGGTACACTGAAGAAGGGGGGGAACGGTGATTTTTTTTATAGGAGCCTGGACCACTGCGACTGCGGAACGGTGATATTCGGTGTCATACTGACTGCCATAAATGTACTCTGACGACCTTGTCGTTAAGTTTCTACCAAGGTGAGTTAAAATAGGTGATCTGTTTTCACAGTTTGTAGAACAGAAGTGCACGGAACGATTGGTTAGCAACCATCGACGTTGTTTATACATTCAACAGTTTCCGCTTTGAAAATTTCGGAGATCGTCAAGGGTAACCAGCGGGGGTGAAACACAAATTTGAACATCAGAAAACCTCTGTTGACTAACCTTGGTTTTTACAGGATTGATAAACACAACAGTGTCTGCAGTGTAGCATAAAAATGCGACAAACTAATTCCGGAAGTCCATCTATCCAAATCGTTTCCCAGCTGACACTCCACCTCAGAAAAGTGAGTTTTTCCGTTTTAGGAAACGCCCGGTCACTGACATCGTGCGCCGGGGAAGTTGCATTGCTTTACATCAGCAACTCGTTGGCGGTTCATACTGGCAAAAATAAGCAAAAATAAAAATAATCACAATAGATCGCAGAGTAAAACCACTTCCAGGCACCACTCCGGAAGAAGCCTTCGCCCGGACTCATTACTACACGGCGTGGTTATTACGATTTTGGAATCGATGCTCACACTCGAGTGCGCGGTGCGCTCACTCGTCGTCGTCTTCGGTTAAAAGCGAGCCTCGAGCTCCGGCACACCACACCAGACACCACCGATAAGCGTCAGAGACTCGAAGCCCGAGGTGACGCATCGTTCATTGACCGGTATTTCATGTGCAAAAAAAAAATCACACTCATCGGCACTGGCGGCGGTACCAACTTAACTTCAAACCAAGCCAGTCTAATCGGCTAATGGACCAAACAATGGCCGGTGCAGATTACGTCGAAAGTGAAAATTACCCGCACGCTTGAATCGGCAGCTTTGGTGCAACCACCAAACTAGTTGAGTTGGGAACCGGAGAAGAGGCCCGCCAGCAGCGCGGTGCTGATCCATTGACAACGATCGAAAACCGTCCGCGCGGTCCTGTCCGTTTCGTCTGGCCGGCGACCTGCGTGCGACCCTGCCGTGTGAAGAGCCCGAACCGGAGAAGGGCTCTCATTCATTGCGCGATCCGTGGCGATTGGTGGTTGTACTTTTGGCATTACAAACACCACACCGCGCCGGAGACCGGAGAAATTAGTTGAAAGAATTTAAATTTTCGTTATTTAATCCATCTTTGGGCAGGACAGCATTTTGGGGCCTGACAACGATCAATGATTGATGATGGTGCGGGGGAAATTGGCGGACCTTTCACGGTCAACCGACCGCGCGCGCCGCGGTGAAATTTGCCGTGCGATTTTTGGCCGACCGCGGCCATCCATCCGGTGTGCCCTCCGGCGGCGGCGACGACGGTGGTGGCTGCGAGGCTCGCACGGTCGAAGCGGTCAATGTGTGGTATGGTGGGGGGTTTGCCATTATCGTTTCTTGTGTTGATCGATTTTTTGTGTCGTTTCCAATGCTTTATATTGGCCGTTCAGAGATAATTTAGCATTTCGCGAGGTAGTTATGGGACAAGGAAGAAGCAACAATCGCTGCGGTCGTTGTCAAATTTCTCAAAATACTAATTCCAAAGCATTGATTAATGAAACGATCAATACACTATTAGTTATATTTATTTGGAGATAAATCAATTTTATTTCAAGCTGAGGTCTAGAATTCAGTCAAAGTCAAAATCGCCATGTTGATCCCATCTTGGTTTAAAGCTTTCTGCCGCTGTCATTTATTTTTGAATTAGCTTGTTATATTTTTCATGACCAACACAGTTAATTATTTTAAGAACACAAAACAAAGTGGCATCTATGGAGAGAAAGTTTCTTGAGGTGCAATTTGGCGGGTAGAAGGCAAACCAGATTAGAGATTAGGCAGGACTACTGAGGATATCGCAATAAAAACCCGCCGGTAATCCGCCGTCGGAAAAAGCGCCTCTGTTTAGGTGCATGCATTTTCTTAGGTTTATTGACTAGTAGGCATCATCCCTTAGTTAAGTCCGAACGAGCGGTAGCGAGTAAGGACAGTATGTACACAACGTTTGTGCAGGTTGAAGGCCGTGAATATTTTCGGCCAAATATGACGTTCGGCCAGTCGTGATTCGGCCAGAGACTATTGACTCCATACTCAGTATGGAAATTTAATTCCAAGGTCATTGGTTTTATTAACCGTGTAGTACCTAATTGGCGAACAGTCTTACAACAATTCATCTCAACTCCTTCAATGGATATTAGCAATTCGTGAACTGTGAGAACAATCGGGGCCAGCTACAAAAGTCAGTTGCAGGGCCTTTAGGGCTGCTCAAAACTAATTAAAAACACAACAATTGTAACTTCCCGACCCTAAAGGGCGAGCATTACCCTACCCTGCCCTGCCTACACGGGGGAATTTCCCCACATATTCTATTTTCCTAGGCGAATCATCCATGGAAGAATCATTTCTTCCTATTCTACTCACTGCCGAATCACATGCCGCATCTCCACCTGAGTTCCTCCACTGTTTTTCTCGTTTGAAAGTTCATGCATTCACTCGATTTCCTTTCAGGTAGGGGTAAAATATGTTAACAGAATGTCAGTGGCTGACGTAATTTGGCCTAACCAGATTCTCGAGTTCAAGTCTGCTTCAAGGATTAATGCCGGGTCCAATGGGATCGCTTCGCAATCTTCAAGACTGTTGCAGTGGCTTTTAGTAGGGCATTCTACTACCAGAGCGTTCGTGGACTCCAAACGAGATTATACGACTTTATAGCGTCTACGGCAGGGTCGAACTTCGATATGATCGTATTAATGGAAACTAATGCAGATGGGTAGTATCTCCAGACGCTGTTGAATTCAGAGGTAAACACGGGATTAGTAGAAATGTGATAAGAAGTGTGAACGTTGGCCAAGCTTTGGAGTCACAAATACAGAGGAAGTTTCGATGGCTAGTAGTGAGCTGAAAACGGTAAGGCTGCTGGGAAGCACGGTATCCGGACTAAACCTAAAGTTTTACTGTCGGATTATTCTGAGCAATTTGGTTAATGGCAACCAGAATAAAAGGGATCCCGAAGGGGGACATCCAAATCCATTTGGGCGACTTCAACGCGCAGATTGGCTCAAAGAACGCGGACCTTGAACGCGTCATAGGACGCCATGGCCTAGGAGAGATGAGCGAAAACGGGGAGCTGTTTACAGAATTCTGTGGCAATAACAATACGGTCAAGGCAGTCGTGGGTTTCCCACCGCCGCCAATGGTGATATCCGTTTGTTGTACGATATTTCTCGCCGCCTTAGTGGTGCCAGAATGAATACAAAGATGCCGCTAAAGGACAGAGCTGGTCAGCTACTGACTGACCGTACAGAACAGCTTAAGCGATGAACTGAACATTTTGCACAACTCTTTCGAGTTTCAAATGTCAAAGACCAACAAAACCGGCAACTTATGACACCTACAATTCGTCGAATTAATCACAACAACTCGGAAGCGCCATCGCTGGATGAAATTGTAGCAACCATCAAGAGTACGAACTCCAATAGAGCGCCAAAGATAGACTGTATTTCAGCCGAAATGCTCAAAGCTGACCCATCTTTGTCAGCTCAGATGATGCATCAGCTTTTCAGCAATATATGGGAAAGCGCAACTTTTCCGGTGGACTGGATGCAGGGCATATTGGTCAAAGTCCCTAAGAAAGGAGACCTAACTGAATGCGGTAACTGGCATGGCATCACGTTGCTCTGTATTACTCTCAAGTACTCTGTAAGGTAATCCTCAACCGGATCCAGGAGAAGATCGACGCTACTCTCCGGCGGCAGCAAGCTGGATTCCGTGCTGGCCGATCATGTGTAGACCCTATCACAACGCTCCGCATTATATTGGAGCAGATCAACGAATTCCAGGACTCTCTTCTGCTGGTGTTCGTTGTCATCGAAAAGGCGTTCGACCGACTCAACCACGAAAACATCTGGGGCGCACTTAGGCGTAGAGGAGTTCCAGATAAGCTCTAGTTCATCTCGTCGAGGCTCAGTACGAGGCGTTCTCGTGCAAGGTTTTGCACGATGGCGTCTTGTCCGACCCTATACGGGTTACTGCTGGTGTGAGACAGGGCTGCATTTTATCAGCGCTTCTGTTTCTCATCGTTATGGATGAGATATTAGTTGGAGCAATTGACAGTAACCAAATCGAGGATTGCCTTGGAATCCTATAACGATGGAGCAGCTAAATAACCTCGACCTAGCCGACGACGTTGTCTTGCTCGCACAATGCCGAAACGATATGCAAAGCAAGTTAGATGACCTCTCCGAGAGCTCCCAGGCAGCAGGTCTCACAGTAACTGTAGCGAAAACTAAGTCTATGGTAGTGAACACTGACAATTCCACCAACTTCACAGTGGTGCGAAACGTGGTGCGTCTCAGCGGAGACAACGCAAAAACTGCAGGTATTCATTAACCGGTGCCTGCGATACATTATTCGTGCCTGGTGGCCTGATAATTGGATATCCAATGAGGAACTCCATCGTCGGTGTCATCAACGGCCGATAGCCACAGAAATTCGTGAGCGTAGGTGGAAGTGGATCGGACACACCTTGAGGAAAGGAGCGAACGAGGTTTGCAGAGAAGCACTCGACTGGAACCCACAAGGACAGCGTAGAAGAGGTAGACCCAGAGGCTCATGGCGACGGAGCTTAGCCAACGACATCCGGGCTGTAGACGAGAACCTGTCCTGGCGACAGGTAAACGCCATGGCGGGTAACCGTCAGCAGTGGAGATCTCTGATTTCATCCCTTTGTTCTGCCGGACCGGCGGACATGGACACATAAGTAAGTAAGTAAAACCAATACATAATTAGCTACGTGATAGAAGAGGGAGCTGACTGGGAAAAAACCAGTTGATGGTTGACAAGTAGGGGGACGAGGAACGTGAATATGAATGTATGTTTCGCCATAGCTCCGGAGCTTCAAAGGGGAGGTTCAAAAATGGCTTTTTGTCGATTTATAGGGATTACCGGGAAGAAGTCAGATTTACAAGTGGCTAGAGATAACATGAGGGGAACTGACAAAGAGAGTAGATATATTCAAATGAAGAAAAAGGGTTTTGTGCAAGAAATTATGAGAATTTTCGTTACAGTAACAGATGTACAAGTGACTGAGAGCTAGTATATATATACAAGTGAACTTGAGAATCCAAACTTTGCATACATGTTCTTTGACATAAGGGGGCTGGTCCCAAACTAGACGTTGAAGGTAGAATGGCGTGACAGAAGTGGGAGCTGACTTGGAAGGAGGCAACAGGGGGACGATGAACGTGAATATGAATGTTTGTTACGCCATAACTTCGGAATATCTGGATCATCAAACTTGACACACAAGTCTTTTGATATAATAGAATATGCACAGGGGGTTGACAAAAGGGGGCAACGGTCTCCTTACAAGGGGGTAGGAAGGTTCAAATGGGTAAAGGGGTGCGTTTCTCTTGCAAGGGGACAAGGGGAGAATAAGGAGGTCATTATCAAGGGAAAGATTCATAAATGAAAAAAAGCCTTTTTCTCGCTTTATAGGAATTACCGAAAAGAAAACAGATTTACAAATGACTGAGTGACAACAGAAAAGGAGCTGACAAAGGGTGTAGACACATTCAAATGAAGAAAAAGGGTTTTGTTTCTTGCATTATGAGAATTTTCGTTACAATAACAGATATACAAATGCCTGAGAGACAAAGAAGCCCGAGTAACATCGGGCAATCAGCTAGTAAAACATAATTGCGATTGTTTACAAACAAATAACCTTTAAAATCACGACAATCTTCTTGATCATCGTGTCCAATGAGTTGTCATGTTGAACTCGCTGAATTCTAAATAATTTGGTTTGTGTTTGATGATTGGTTAAGCTTTACCTATTCATGTTCGATCGAATATTGGGGACGATTTTGACTTTCAGTACGTCTCGATTTGTGCAAATAGTTTATTAACATTTCGTCCGATCTATAGAGGCAGTTTCCGATTTCTCGTATTGATACACCGTCTTTCCTATAGGCTTTTTTTTGTATGCCAGAAGGGCATTGGGTTAAAAGGCCACTGCGACAGTCTTAATGATCCTATAGGCTTTAATAGTTACCTTTTCTTTCCCACTCGAAACACTTTGTTCTGTCATATTTAAGCTGACTTACCGAGTAAATTTTCAAACAATAATCCAACCGCAAAAAACGTGAGAAAACACTGCGGGCGGGTATAACAAATTAACACCTGATTTACTGATTTTTGAGTTTTGACAGATGCAACGAACACATGATCGTAGTAACCAATGAAAAACGTTTTTTGATTCTAGAAGCCTAGACACAATGCATACAGACTTTGATCCGTTGCAGAAGATTGACGGTTTTCTCGTGGATTTTCTAACAAATTTCCGCAACGTATAAAAATCCGTATGCATTGTGTCTGGGCATTAACCGAAGGGCAGCTCCGTATTCGCAGGGTTACAGAGTCTGCTTTAATGAGCGAACAGTCGTAGGTTCGAATCATAGTAAAAACAAGATCATTCTATTTTAAGTGACCGTTCCTTCATGTAATTTATATACTGGTCAGCGGACCTACTGAAAGTTCGATGTACTACTTGGATTTTTCTTACATAAGACAGAAAGGTTGTCACACGAAGAGAGATACTCTCGCGAGCATGAGACTGGAAAAAGGAAAACGAAAGTTTCTGAAAATGTCCATTCTAGCCCCATTGTCTATTTCACATAGTACTTCTTCATAGTACGCCGTTTGGCTGGCTGCTCCTCAGCAGAACAATGGGGCTACTTTGCTGTCTGGTCTTGCTGTTTGGTCTTCGGCCGGTCGAGGCTCTCACGATCCTCCAGAAGGGAAGGAATGCTGATCTAATACCGGATCAGCTATATCCGGCGGACCCGAAGTGCCTCCGATGTCTAACTTATTCGCGCCGGGTTAGAGCTGGCAGTTTGAACAAAGCATCGAGCGTAATTACTGAACTGTTGTCGCCATGACTAATGCTGTCAATTGTTTTTTGTACATGAAAGAGTTGCTACGGTTGACGACGCATAGGTGGTTTTACCACGAGGTGGCAGGGTTATCGCCTGAAAATTCGCCAACATCAGTTCTGTTTTTTTAATGCATACGTTAAGTGGAATTGTTTCCACAGCTTTAGCCTCTAGAATTGTTGCCGGTAAACATCCGATTAAACGACATCGAGATGAGAGCTTCAACGTTGTCAATTCGGTTTTTAGTGTTGCGAAACTTATTGAATGAAAGAAATCTAATATGTATTTAATTTCTTTTTATTTTCCTAGCTCATTCAATGACAATGTTTCCATCAAATGAATGGAAAGCCACCATTTGACGCTAATTCAAGTGATTGGATGAGCTAGGCACAATTCGCAATAAAAAACTATTGGGCTACGCCCTTTTATCGCCCATAGCTCTACAGATATGCTCTCTGCTGTGGTGATCTCAGGAAGAGGGTAATGAGCTTGCTGACAGCTTAGTAAGATTAACATCAGCTCAGCATATTAGCCCCATAATAAGTAAGGAAACTGAATTCTAAGGTCATAAGTTTTATTACCCGTGCACTCTACCTTATCGGGACACAATATTACAACCACCCAGCTCAACTGCTTCAATGAATATAAGCAATTCGTAAACTGTGTACAGCAATCGGGGCCAGCTACAAAAGACATAGGCTCTGCCTGCACCTTAAAACTAATTAAAATCACAGCAATTGTATCTCCCCGACCCGCAGGGTCGAACAGTCTTATGACTACTCAGCCTACACGGGGGGAATTTCCCCACCTATTCTATTTTCCTAAGCAAGTTCTCAACGGGAGAATTGCTTCTTCTTGTTCTTCTCATTGCCGAGTCACATGCCGCGCCTGAGTTCCTCCACTGTCTTTCTCGCTCGAGGTTTCATGCATTCGTTCGATTTCCTTTTGGGAAGGGGTGAATTGTGTAAACAAAAATAAGCTGGGTGAAGAGCGGCGGTGGTTTATCTGAGTCACCGGCTTTGCTGAGCGGTAAACGAGCGGTTCTTCTTTCCGGCCAACGTGGTTGATGTAATTTGGCCCAACCTGGGGATCCTGGGGATTTGATCCTCGGGTTCAGGCCTGCTGCAGGGATTCATGCAGGATCGAAAAGGGTCGCTTCACAATCTTCAGAACTATTGCAGTGACTTTTAGAATCCAGTAGGGCATTCTACTACCAGAGCGTACGTGGACTCCGAACGAGAATGTACGGCACGGGATTAGTAGAAACAGGATAAGAACTGTAAGCGATGGTCAAACTTTGGAAACACAAACACAAGAGGAGGTTATGAAAGCAGATAGTGAGCAGAAAATGGCAAGGCTGCTGGAAAGGACGGTATCCCGGCTGAACTTCTAAAAGCGGGGAGCGAGCGGATAAAAGAAGCAATACTCCAGATCATTGTCAGGAGCTGGGCGTAAGAACAAATGCCGGAGAAGTGGCTGGCTTGTTTGCCCCATCTCTAAAAATGGATGTCGACTTGAGTGTAAAAACTATCGAGGCATAACCTTCGTCAATTCTGTTTACAAGGTGCTCTTCTGTAGGCTAAAAACCGTTAGCGAAGATCTTCGCCAGCAAGTGCCAAGCCGGTTTTCGTGAGAGTCGCCCCAGCAACGGATCAGTTATTTACCATGCGTCAGCTACTAGACAAGTTTTGGGAGTACAACTAGCAGGCTCATCATCTGTGGACGAAGGACTTCATGGACTTTAAGACGGCGTGCGATTCAGTAAAGCGAAGTGGTAGATAATGCTAGAACATGGATTTCCGACTAAACTAGTTAAGCTGATTCATGCAACGCTGGATGGATCAAAATGATGCGGAGACTAGAGAATGAGACATCAGAGCCATGACGTTGGGGGAACTGAAACAAGGGGTTGCACTCTCTCGCTAGTTAGTGATTCAGCATTGTCTTGCAGAGTGTCAATAGACGCGTGAGACTTACTTTATGATTTTTGGCATACACCAAATCCTTTATGAATGCGGATTTCAGTCAAATTGACGCGGATTAACTGACCAGAGTTAAAAAACGCGTTAAAATGGACTAAACTTCTGCCGTTCGTTCGACCGAAGGGCAGCAGAAGCACACACCAAAATGACTTGCATTGAGGGCATCACCTGCTTGCCGTGCGCCCTCTCACCTCACGTACACTTGCACGGCGCCGTATGCACCGTTCCCCTCCACGATCATCTCCTTGCGGTCACTTTGGCTTGGCCATGGCCAAGGCACGGTGATGGTGCGTGTAAAGTAAAACCTACCACCGCATGAATGCCGCCTGAATTAGCAATAAAATTTGCACAGAGTAGATAAAGAAAAAGTAAATTTCACACCACAAACAGCTGCTGAATGCCGAATGCGAACTCCGGCCGTCGCCGCCGGAAAGTCTTTCGCGCACCTCGCCGACCAGGCGACGGGGGACCGCAAGGAATGTATTTTTAAATGCAGTTTATTTGCACTTGACGAACAACAAAGTGTGCGACATAATTCGCTGCTCTGCAGGTGAGGCACGTGCAGGCGGTTGTCTCCGAAGAGAAACTGTGAATCCAACGTGTCTCTCGTCGTCGCCTCATCTGCATCTCGGGCTGACGAAGCCCGCGCGCCGGCTTGGAGAAACGGACGGCGGTTGTCGCCGTCGATTTGTGGGTACTTTTGATGGCTTTTTTTCGCAAGACGTGCCTGCTGGGTGGATGACACTCCCTCCTTTCGCTTAAATGCCATTCATGGCACCTTCGGTGCCAATCGAATGGCCAGGCAGATTCCATCCTGCTTCAATGAGGATGTGAAATGCAATACCGTTTGAAGTGACGTCCAATGCTGAAACCGGAGGAGGCCAATTGCGCTGTGAATCTGACCAATTTGCACCGGCCATAAATGCAACCTGCGAACGACCCCAAACCAAAGATTCAATTAATTATCAAAAATAAAAATGCATTCAACTCCAATGCCTCTGCCCGGCGGGCCCGCAATCAAAGACAAAAGAAAAAGTCCGCCTCCGGACAGTGCCAAATCGGTCCAAAATAAAATCGAAACCTGGAATCCCAACTCGGTCATCCGCGCTCTCGCTCGGATAATAGTGTTTTCTGCTTTGAGTTTTCTGCTGCGGCTGCTGTGGGAAAATCGGACTGCTGACACTCCCTACCAGTCAGTGTCCAGTTTTGGTCGCTTAATCGCAGGTAGGAAGCCTTCTCCGAAAAAAAAGGTCCGAAAAACATAAACAAAAACTCCAGCTCAAGCAGCTCGGCGGCTGCTGATGCTGGTGTCCTCGGCTACAGCGCCGCTACCGGATGTATGCGCGCGCGAATGTGACCGAACGAGCGAACGAGCGAGCATGGGACATGGCCTGGGGCCACATAACCCGGCCCAACCAGGCCGAATGAAATATAGAAAAATATTTTCACCGATATCGGACACCGCGCGCGGTCACGCCGGTGATAGTGCGAAATCTGCGCTGCGCAGCTACCGAAAAGATTGTGAGATTCTTCTGCAGACAACGAAATAAAAAAAAACCCTCGACTTTTACTGTCCGATTGTTGGGCAGAATTTCCTGCAAACTTTTGTTTTTCTTCACTTTTGGAATTGCTGGCGCATTGCTGGCGTGACGGAGACGCCATTTGTGGGTCGATAATTACGAGGCCAACAACGAGGATGAAACATATGTTGGCCAAAAAATTGATGGCCCCGCTTGGCCCGGCCCGGTCCGGCCAGGAGTAGGTCGTCACGATTTTTGATTATTTTTGCTCCCTCTGCTTTGTGGACCGCCGTGCCGCTCCGTGAAAAAGGAACTGCTGCTGGGTTTAAATTTTTGAAAATTGTACGAAAAATCCCGATTCGACTGCATTATTGTTAAGTAGAGGAGTGCGAACAAAAAACTAATGAAGTCGAATGAAAGAAATAATGGCAAAAACGGTCCGTCCCGCAATAAACGGATGATAACTTTCGTTTTAATTCGTGATGAACGTCTCTTTTGTCGGCTTCGGTGTGCTGGGGAATTCTCCACAAAAGTTACGATCTAGATCAATTGCACTTTCCAGCAATTCCCCGATGGGATAGATTTGGGGCGAAATCTATCACTGTCACAAAATTGCACTAATTAGTAGCGTTCGACCGACCGCGAAAGGTTGACCGACGGCTTTCTGGCCAGCTGCTCCGTAGCCCCTGGCGATAATCACATTTTGGGAGATCGATATTCACGCTCGGGCGCGCTATTTGCATTATCGGCAACAGGCAGCGGGGAGCAGCAGCAGCAGCAGCAGCAATGGTTTAACGGCCGCCGACGGAGAAAGTGCGTAAATTTTTCGGCTGCAATTTTTTGTCATTTTACGCACAACTTTTACTACCCCTATTTTAAATGACAGTGCTGATTGTCACTGTCTGTGACATGTCACAATACTCTTCTACGAGCAAAAAAAGTAGCCAGTGGTAATAAATAACAGGATCCACGCTAATAAATCGAGTCACCGTTGCTAAGCAAATAGAAATTTTTGATCAACAAAAAGATAGACACAATCACGCAAAAAAAATCTCACATCACAGTAAGCCTGAAGTCCTGAATCACTCCATCAACTGCAGCCGTGGTTACGTTAATGACAGTCTTATTGACAAATCGCAAACCACCTCACAGCATTTTTTTTCTCCTAACCTCTATTCATAACTAGAAGTTAATAACAAAATTACGGCGTACTTTATGATGAAAGTGAAATAATAGGTTAACCATCTGGTTCGCTCGCTGCGCGAGCGATCAACCACATTAATTCTTGATTGATTGATCGCAGTCCAAACTGTGCCGTGAACGCAGTTCTAAGCTAACGCTCAGCTCAGCTCAGCAGACGCGTCGGTTTTTGCATCAACCATCATGTTTTCCCGGGATGTTGCTCTTCCATAATAGCTCCGGCACTTCCTCCCCAGTTCCTCCGCCCTCGGGACGAGCACCACGGACCAGGGATCCAGTCGATCAATTATTATTCAACATTTCACTCTGGATAGAAAGGAAAAGTCTGCACGGTTTTGCGTCTACTGTTTACCGTCCAACCAACCTGACGATGGTCTGATGGACGGGTGTGCCGCCGTGCGGGGAGGCAAGTTAAGTTTTTTTTCCTTCCCTACCCGGAGAGGCCTGTTCAATGAAATCCAGCCAGCCCAACCAATCAACCGACCGCGCGGTCGGTGGTGAATGGAATTTGCTTCCATCCGGAGAATCTGAGTCTCGTTTTGGACTGACGCTTCTTACTCGGATGCTGAAGAGCGCACTATGTGCGGTGCGAAATATTGCTCTTGGAGCGATCCATGTTGCAGAGTGCAGGGTTGAAGCCTCGTGCGAACTGTTAGCGTCAGTACCGAAGTTTTTCGGCCGATAACGCATGACAGTAAAATTTTAGTTTAACTAATTAAAACAATTTTTCAAACGATTAACCTGCCACCTGGTGGTGAATCCTTCAGGATATATCGCCAATCGTAGCATCCTGCTGTGATTAGAAAAAATTGCCAGCGTTATCAGTTGATATGCAACAGCCGTCTGCAGGTGAAAACAGTCAAGCAACTACGCTCGATGCTTTGATCATACTGTCAGCTCCGCCCCATAGCGAAGGCGTTCGTTATCGTGAGGCACTTCGAGTTCATCGGGTGTAGCCGATGCGGCATTTACAACATCCTTCCGGAAAATAGCGAGGGCATTGAACGAAAGCCTGGTTCCGTTCCGGCCGCCCAACGCGACGGTGCCGTGCATTGCAACAGGAGCTGAAGAGAAAGACCGAGAGCAAGGTGATCTCATTGTTCCGTAAAGTCGGCCGATAGATCAGAGCAATCTGCCAAATGGTGAAGAAGTACCCTGTCGGAATAGTAATAGAATAATGAGTATGGAAGGGTGATACTTTCCAGAAATAATAGTAGGTTAGAAGCCTGGATGCCTCCGTCCCGTTAAAACCCTGGCATGCCTCCGGGTACGTTCCAAACTCGTGTCGTCACCAACTGATTAGGGTTAGTAGACACAGATGAATAGGCTTCTGTCGTGCTCTAAAACAAAAATCTCAAATTTCGACGTTTTACTGGCAAAGCGCAGAAGACGAATCCATTTGCGCTCTCTCAGTCGGATGTTACCTTCTTCGACAATCGATGAGTTTGTTTTTGCTTTTGTAGTGCTTTGCTCTGTCCCCGAATGAGCGTCAGTTTTGTTTCATCTTTTTTTTCTGCCGGAGCACTACCGAATGCCTGCTCTCATGGTCACGGAGCAAGTCGTTTCAGTCCACATGATTGCCTGTCCGATATTCTCTTTGCGATACGGAGCAAATAGTCTCTTGCTTTCTGCGCAAAATGGGTGTTTGTAAAAGAAAACTGTATTCAGGCAACATTCGGAGAGCAAACAGTTGAACAGAAAACGAAAGCTCTTGGTCGTTGTGAGAAGCAAATTGCTCTGTCTCTGTATGCTTAAGATGAGGAAAATTAAGCCTTTGAGATGAACCATTCCCGACTTACATCGATCTAGCTATGGACACGGTCACCTTATGGGGACCTTATCGTGTAAGCCCTAGCGTGGCCTCACTGATTGCAAAGACAACCATGAGATTACGGAAGGCGGCTATCTACAACTAGCGAGATCCGGAAGTGGGACCCAACTGATTTAGATAGAAAACAGAGAACAAAACAACAAACTGGAAAATACCTACATGCGCGGTCGCCAGTGTCGTCTGCTCAGCAAGTGCTGCAGCTACAAGCAGAGCCGGCGTTTAGGCCGGTAAACCCGTGCGATTGAACGGAGCCCCGCGCTTTAGGGGGGCCTCGCGCTTGGTGATGACTGGAGAAAAATGTTAAAAATTCTAGTGGACAATTCCTGGCTGTATACAACACAATTGGCTGTTCAGCAATATTTGCATGATTTCCATTGTTTCCTTTCCTCTTTTATATAAATGTAGAGTGTAAAGTCTTCGTTACATAATGTTCAAACTACTCATCTTTGCTGCACGTCTCGAGCTCTTTTAAACCAAAATCTTCACCTAGATTGTATTCGACCTATTTTCTTTCAGAAACGGGACAGCGTTATACCGAGCTTATCAACATTTTTCGAGCCAGTTTTACTTTGGGACATATCCCGGAGAGTTGGCGGAAACTACGCAAATACCCAAAGGCATATGCAAGGCAGATAGTTCAGATATCAAGAGATGGCACTTTGTGTTTTCTTCGATATTGAAGGCGCTTTCGATAACACACCCTTCGTTTCGATTTTTACGGCTCTCTTTCAAAACAGAATCGACTACGAACTAGATTCAAGCCATGCTTTCGAGCAGAGAAATTACGCATCATTGAGAGATACATCGGTCACGATTTCGGTGATGGAAGCAAGTCTAGAAAGACCCTTGCTCTGATCACTGGTGGCCGACGCATTCCTCTACAAGCTATTGCAGCTTGGTTACGAGACTGTTAGTTACACCATGTTGTGATGCTTACTAGCCGGGCCCAATATAAACCCCTCAAAAACATTCGACCATTCAGTAGGCAAAGAACACAAACTGTTACTCCCCCTATACTGATTGGAGTCAGACTGAGGTTCAGTAATGAAATCAAACTTCTCGGAATAATTCTGCACAAAAACCTAGACTTGGCTGCCAAGCTAGATTATGTTGTTGAGAAAGCTTCTCGTTGAAATCAAATACAGGGTTGCAGACTAAACAGTTGAACAATGAGCTGCGCGTAATCAGAGGATTCTTACCTGGACACATTTCCGCTCTTCATAATTTAAAGAATATGGGTAATACAGATACCTGCCGCCTTTGTAATTCTGAACTTGAAATTTCAGCGCATCTCCTCTGCAATTGCGGAGCTCTTGCTTTATCTAGGCATAACTTTTTTGTCAGTTTCTTTCTTACTCCATACTGAGTATAGGAACCAAATCCTGAAAGGTCATTTTATTAACTATTTAGTACAGAATTGAGGCACAGGATTACAATTATCTAGCTCAACTTCATATCAATGGGTATGAACAGTCTGTCAACTCAGTACAGCAATCGAAGCCTGCCCCAAAAGACGATCATTAAGACTATCACAGAACGACATAACGTACACAAAGACATCGAGTCGCTTGTTGGTTAGATCCAAGGAGTCTTAGGATTGGCCGAGAAAAACTGAAAAAGCTTGTCGCGGAGAGCTGAAATCACCGAGAAGGAACTGTAGGCGACCAAGACGGCTCTGGCAGCATTGTCAACAGCGCGCGGTATCGGCGAAAACCATTGCTGCCAAGGGAGAACCTCGAAGACCTTCCCCAGGAGATGCAAGACCAGGTGGCTCTTAGTAACACAAAGATACGCCTGATGCTAGAACACAACCGACAAATGAAGAAACTACCGAAGGAGACACGGAAGTTCATTAAAGGGGGAAATAAATGCGAAGCGTTCTTAGTCAAAGCCAACGGTGATTCGTATGAAGAGGTTCTGGGTGCCATGCACATTATGCCGGAACTCAAGGAATTAGGTGATCCTCGAGTTAAAATGAGACTCGAAAGCTAGCAGCTCCTCTTACAAAGCGTTAACAAGGCCATAGCTAACACGGTGGAAGTGAGATTGCAATGCGAAGTTTTGTATGAGGTGACTTCAGAAGAAGAAATTAGGTCAGCTTTGAGGGAGCAATGCGTATTGGGGGAAGTCCAGATGACAATTCGCATGAGAAAGGGACCTTTTAGAACACAAGCAGCCTCAATAAGACTTCCTAGCAGCCAACAAGGCATTGTAGACTGGGTAATCAAAGTAGGCTAGTGCTTTGATGCCAAGATTTCTGATACATTGCAGGAATTTGCAATGGACCTGATAGAAGCAAATAATGCAGATGGTACAGGAAAGGCGGTCATAAAGCTCATGACTGCAGGTAGCTACCGAAATGCCTGATCTGTCCAAACGAAGAAGGCAATAACCACGTGACAGGAGGCCCGAGGAGGCCCGGCCTCTAAAAGGCGGCGGCTGCTAGATCACAGAGAAGATGATGCAAATAAATCTCAATCAATGTGACACAGCACATCAACTGTTTTTACGGGCTGGTACCGAATGGCCGAAACACAAATGGCCGAATCACGAATGGCCGAAATCCAAACGGCCGAATTTCAACAACAATCACAGAAGGCCGAATCACTAAAGGCCGAATCGCGAAAGGCCGAATCACGAAACGCGTATAACACGAATGGCCGAATCACGAAACGCCGAATTTTCCCGGAATGCCCAAATTAACAAAATTTTTATTGCTCATTTTGTTAGGCCTTACACATGAGTGTGCGCCGGTGACCCGCCGTCGGAAGTGCCGGCCCTGCGGGGGGGGGCAGCCCCCCGCAGAAACCACCACTATTTAGGTACATGCATTTTCCTAGGTTTACTGACTAGTAGGGATTATCCCTTAGTTAAGTCCGGACGAGCGGCAGCGAGTAAGGACTGCATATTCCCAACATTTGTGCAGGCTGAAGGTCGTGATTATTTTCGGTCGAATATGACGTTCGGCCATTCGTGTTTCAGCCTTTTGTGATTCGGCCGTTCGTGATTCGGCCGTTCGTGATTCGGCCATTAGATATATTATGCCATTTGTTTCTCGCCCATTCATGATTCGGCCATTTGTGTTTTGGCCATTCGTAGGTAATCCGTTTTTGCAGTCCGTGTTGGAGATCATCTCAGGGCCATATCGAATCCCATCCGGGGATGGGAATAGGACACCAGATGAACCGTTGCTTTTCAAGAGATGGCACTTTTCTAGGAAGTAAAAAGTAGTGAAATCAAAATTTCGCACTTGTCTTTGTTTACCTACCTAAAAACAATCACTAATCACTTAATTTATGGTATAGTTATTCTGTTATGTTTAGTTTTCATAACTTCTGCGCCTAATTTTCATAGGAATCAAACATTTCTTATACCTCTCCATTGCATCTCACTACCATTTCTCCATGAGCCCGGTAAGGTAATTTTGATACCGTGCGAGAGCCCAGAATTTATATTTGCTGAATATATTTGCCAGATTTCAGTTCGAAGAGATTAAATTTCGTGACATGGACATGATAAATAAAAACGATGTTTCCCAACTATTTGCTGGGGGGGCTTCGTAGCCGCAAGGTTACCGAGTCTGCTTTTACAAGCGAGTGGTCGTGGGTTCGAATCTTAGTAGAATCAAGCCATTCGATGTCAAGTGACTTTAGCATGGGTTTATTCTCTCAGGCCCCTCCATATACCCTTCTTTCATGCTGAAATCTTTATATTTATCCACTGAAGCCTCCTGACAGTGCAAATGTCCCTCCTATAGTTAAGTGTACTGGTCAGAGGTACGAATGAGTCCTCGCCAGGGACGGCTATAATATGGGATAGTGCTGGTAGCGAGGAATAAGTGGGTAAAGTAGATCAAGCTTTGAAAGAAGGGTAAACCCCAATACACACAAGCACGCATAAATTTAATAAGCATATCGCTCACTCAATAGCGATTATAGCAAAAAGAAATGCAGTGCAGGTCATACAGCAAACACCCGGGCGATATTACAATAGATCAACTATACTGGTCGCAGTAATGAGTCCACACATGAAAAAAAAACTATTTGCTGGTTCAGGTGTCAAACGTTATATTGCCTTTAACGGTAAACACAAAAGAAACTGATATGCACGAGAAAGTGCTGTTGCCACGATGAGTAAATTTACTGTCGCGCAAAATTGGGTTGTTTTCAATATGTACAATATGTTGTATTCAACAGGGAAACATTGATGGTTTCAAGCATCCTCTTACGCGCATGATGAAACTCTAGCGCCAATTTCTTTTTTTTTATTATTATCAGAAACTAGAGACGGTGTCCTATCGGGCTGCTGAGTGATAAGGCGAAAACGACGGCAACATGGACTGGTTCAATTGGCGAAAAGCATGAAGATCCTAGATCCACTCGAGATTCCGAACCTGGCCTTGAAGGTAGCAATCCAGGAGAACTCGGATATATTCAGAAAAACGTGGCCGAAATGCATAGAGGAAGGTAACTTCCCCTGGAAGAGACAGAAGTTGGTGCTGCTGCCAAAACCGCGAGAACCTCCTAGAGATCCTACAGTGTACAGGCCAATATCCCTGTTGAACACCAGTAGGACTTACTAAGTACACGGAGAGTAAGACCGGCTTGTAAGACATACAGTTACGAAAGGACTGGTCTACACTGGATACCTTTCGAAAGGTGGTGGAAACAGCGGAGGCTGCACAGAAACAATAACGAAGAGGAAATCGCTTTTGTGCGGTGGTCACTCGGGACATAAAGAACGCTTTTAGCAGCGCCAGCAGAGGACGATTATAGTCACGGTGGGCGTTCTTCAGGGATCCATCGTCGGTCCGACATTGTGGAATGCGATGTACGATTGAGGACTGAAGCTGAACCTTCCCAAAAGCGTTGAAGATTGTCGGTTTGCCGACGATGTGGTGCTCCTAGTAACTAATGAATCACGCACGAGACAATACTTCTGGATAGTGTTGCCACGTTAATACTCAGAAACGTTAGTCCCTGATAGTTTATGCTGGATAAAAACGGATAGAAATCAACCGCCCCACGGCACATACAGGTTGATGAGCACGTACCGAACCATATCACTGGAAGCGGCCTGAGTTATTGCCGGAGTGATCCATATAGCACTGATACTTGAGGAGGATAATAAGTGCTACAGAGATAGAGGTACCCGTGGAGTTCGTAAAAGAATACGGGTTAAAGCCATGCGTAAATGGCAAGAAGAGTGGGACAACGCGATGAACAGAAGATGGTCACATCGGCAGATCCCAAACGTGTCCGTGTAGACGACCAAGAAGCATAGAGAAATTAATTTCTACTTGACACAATTCCTGTCAGGCTACTGTTGCTACAGAAAGTATCTGCATAGAGTCGGACACGCAGAGTTTCCTCTCTGTCCGGAATATGCTGACATTGAAGAAATCGCGGAGCACTGTTCGCGATTCGGTTAAATTCGTAGCGCAATGTTTGCCTTCAGCGGAACAGCCACCAGCCCAGATAACAGCGAAAATGGCGGGGCGAAACGTTAAAGGAGTAGCGGGTATTCGGTCTCGTGGGATGTTCTATCGTCGGGGAACTCTCCGGCGGTGTAGAGCAGAACCATCGCCGGGGACTGCTTGAGTTGACTACAGTAAAAATTTACAAGTTTAACGGTTCATAGAGCGCAATGACAAACAATGGCTTAAGAATCGGTGTCGGGGAACTTCCATCGCCAGAAAACTCTCCGTTGAAATGAGGTAGGTCCATCGGTCGATGTATCCAGCTTTCCACGAGCGATAATGGCGGATATTGAGCGCAAGTGGGCACAATCTTTTGACATTTATTGGAGGAGCGTCGAGTTCGCCCTGACGGAGTTACTATGGATACATTCATGATTGTTTATTGTTCGAGTGTAAAAATGTAAACATTGTTTAATTTTGCAGATCAGCTAAAGAGGAACATAATTGAACGGACAACGTGTTTTATGGATTGTGGCTTTGCATTTTTCGCAAATCCGCCATTGTCGCTCGTGGAAAGCTGGATAGAGTCGGTCGCCATCCTTGCATTAGCGCACGTCTCTATAGGTAATGGCGAAATACAGTGGACAAATGTAATCTCGAAGACACTTACACCAGGAAAAAACCTGTGAGGGTGACCGTGTAAGGATGGACGTTAAGTTGCTCGCCATCCCTGATTCGGTACACGTCACGGCAGGTAACGAAGCAGTGCAACCCTACTAGCACAATTGTTACAAACTAGTTGTGGCAACCGATTTATGACTAATTTCAGTCACAAATAAGTTTGGAAAAGGCACATCCTCCTCCCGATATAGTACTGACGGTCAGTCAGTCAGACAGACAGACAGTCAGACAGTCAGACAATAATAATTTATTCTAATATTCTATTTTTATAATATTCTAATTTACATTCTAGAAACGTAGATTTAATTAACTTTTTATTACATAGTTTTATCGATTTAAAATTAATTAAATTTTGAATTTGACCCATTCCGCATTTCACAACTACACCCCTGACAGAAGGTGCACTTTCGCGTTCATTTCACCGCAGCAGCAGCAGCGCGGCCTTTCGCATTCACATTCGGATGCTGCGCAGTGCTTCTCTCTTCGCTTCCCAACCGTCGTCGTCAAAGCCATCATCATCGTCTCCGTTATTATCACATTACACTCTCACTCTCACTCTCACGAACGATTACAAACGGTTCGCGATCTACCTTGTGTGCACTTCCGACCGATCGGACGGAGCCCCCCGACCGACCTAGGACCGACTGGCACTGGAGGGCCCCTCAGGGCATTACTTCTCTCTTGTGTATAGATGCCAGCCAGCCAGCCAGCCAAAGCATCGAGGGTCGGTCGCGGTTCGATTGTGTGCGATAACCCAACAACCGCGTGCCGCGAACCGCCGAACCGACCACGACGGCGGAGATCGAAGTGAGAGAATACCTGATCGCACCGTTAACGTAAGACGTGCGCACCTTTTGGTGGCACTTGATCGCAGGATCGGCGGCCTGGCGAAATTTTCCTTCCCCCTGGTCCGCGGTCGCTCGTTGAGAGCCCGCCGCCAGTGCGGTGGTGAGAGCGAACTTGAACTTACCTAACCACCACACACGGTACGGCATGGTGGCGGTGCGCTGCGCTGCGGTCTGATCAACGATCGTCGGAGTCTCCTCTCAGCCGAAGCCGAAGACCTCGTGGACCCCGCGCGCTCAGCTCGGCAGACTCATTGACTTCTGCTGGCTGGCTGGCTGCCACAGACTCTATACTATCTATCTGCTTGCGCGGTCCGTTCCGTCCGTCGTCCGGGCGGGTGAAGTATAACGTTGAAAGCAAACAGGTGAATTAAACACTCCTGTCGAGACAACCGCACCGTTAAGACGTTGTTACACGATCGTCGCGGAGGGCCGCAGAAAAGTCGGAAATTATTTTGCAGATTTGTGTATGTGGACTTTAGAGGTTTTTTTTTCTGTTGGTGATTTGCTGCTGTCGTTCGCAGTTCGCGGGTATTCCGGTGGCTGACCTTTGCCGTTGGCAAACGAACGTAACCTGATTCGTAACGAGATTCCTTGGTTTGGTTTTGGTGCTGTGCTACCACCATCATCCCCCGCAGGATTATAATTTGATGGTTCCGAAAGTGCAATAATCGATCCGTGGTTTTCTACTGTTGTGCAAAATTCCGAGATTGGTACGAAATCCGATACGGAAGTGATTGTGACAAAGCTCGTTTGAATCGGAGAAAAACAAAGCAAAACAAATTCACGGTGAAGTTTAACAGTGTGCCATACTGAACGAAGTCAAAGCAGGCGCAGGCTGCAGAATTAGTGCGCGCTGCAAACCGATCGAGAAAAAAGTGCTCGAAACCAAGAAAAGCTCGAATCGAATGTCAGTGTGCGAACATAGCAACCAATGGATTGATAGATTCATTTAGTTCTTTTTTTTGTTTGTGAGACGAGAATCTGCCGGCAGCTGTTTGTCGCGGTTTGGATACATCGACTTGAGTTTGTTGCTGAAACGAGTGAGAAGAACTCATCCTTCGAAACAGGTAAATAATTATTTGAACAGCGCTGGTCAGTGAAATGCTTTCTACTCAATAATAAAAAAGGTGAATGATGATAAGTGACTCAGTGAAATGGATATGAACTACGAAACAGGTGGACTGTGAAATAATTTAACAGTTAAACGGTTAAAAGCGAAACAACACAAATTTAACATAACCAAAGTGGGAAAATAATGAAATAATTATGTAGTGACTCGAAATACGTACACCTGAATAATAGAAAATTGTAGATTACTCATAATAATAGTGAGGATTTTGTATGTTCTATTGGAAATGGAACGTAACAGGTGAATGTGACATACCTTACCTGACCCCCCGTTTCGATTAGAACATACAATTGAACAAAATTTTGCGAATCGGTACTTCCGGCGTTCCGCAAGGCTGCAGTTTAAGACAGCTTATGTTCATTTAATTCCCTACAGGCGGAGATTCTGCATCAAGGAGGAGTAAATCAAATTGTTTGCTAACACTATTTTTTCTTACCAGTTAGCGAATTAGAACTCTACTTAACCTAGAACTCAGAATAAGAAATCAAACAATCAGGAAATCTTTATGCCGACTTAATGCGAAGCATAGTGTACTACTGCTCGAGAACCAATGCACAATGGGCAAAACCGAGCTCGTAATCCCAAGAATTAGAAGCCGCTGGTTTGGAATCTTACAAGATACCTATTTCCATGTAAAAAAATGCAGGATATCGATTGGTGATGGTTTCATCCTGCGCAGACCTCGGGAATTGGTCCATTTTGCCCTATTATTTCCAAAAATCATGACAAAAGCTAATTAAATAATATAGAAACTTCTTTTTTGCCCGTAAAATGAACGCCAATTGCTTCCAAATGTTGTCAAAACATCAGAAGAATTAAATCCCTTCGATTTAATGCTGTACGAAATGCAAGAATAGTTCATTTTGCCTAATTCACCCCCATATACATAGATAACCTAATTAAAGCGATTAAAACTAACCCAAAGGTAAAAACAGTCTTCAGAAAAAATGTGTACTTTATCATACTGAATAGCTTTGAGGAACAGTTGAAAGCAGTAAAAAAATTGGTTGCAAAGTTATTGTGCAGAATTGATTTTAAAGTGTATTTTTAAGCAAATCATTATATCTCGCAACTAGTAAAAGATAGATAGTTACTTTATTCAGCAAAGCTGCTCACTTTAGTGTGTTCTACAAAGTTTCTGAAGAAAAAAATTTTTTTGGACGGATTCAAAAGAACGAAAGTTTGTATCGCCCTGATAGATGAATATAAAATCACTCTAATAGTTTAAAAAGATGCGCCGTATTTTGCTGATAAACTTCTCTAAAGACACCATCCTTGAAAAATTACGTATTTTTTACGCAAATAGCAAATGAACGTGTTTTTGTAGATTTAGGAGAGAATCAGGCAAAACGGACCAATTGTTCGAATTCATCACGTCACTAAATCGATGACATTCAACTATCCTGATGTCTTTCGAATGTACTGGTGCTATTCGAGTTTATCTCCCTGTATTCGAGTTTAGATTTTACTATGTATTTAGGGGTGAATTGGGCAAAATGGACTATTCTTGCATTTCGCACAGTTTGGAATGAATGGGAATTGTTTCTTCTGTTGTTTTGACAACGTTTGGAAGCTATTTGAGTTTATTTCACTGGCGGCAAATAAGTTTTTATACTGTTTAATTAGTTTTTATCATGATTTTTGGAGATAACAGGGCAAAATGGAACACTTCCCGAAGTCTGCGCAGGATAAAACCATCACCAACCGATTTCCTGCAGGATTCCAAACCAGCGGCTTCTAATTCTTGGGATTACGAGCTCGTTTTTACTCGTTGTGCAATGGTTGGGAGTAACATTACTGGTCCAGTGGAAGCTGAAACACAGCCAGAAAACTCAATATTACTGACTGACCACGTCTAGTCATTATCGTAGATTAAGAAAACAGAAAGGAAGCGATGGTGTTGTATTTACTTTATAGAAGGCTCCGGATTCAGTGATTCAGTGGAAATAACAAAAATAAAAACATAACCTGTAAAAAATCTTGTTATGAATCGGTCAGAGCAACAAAATAATTCTGCCAAATAAACCGAAAGGAAATTAAAGATATTTTTTCTTGTTAAACTCCTTGAATAACACGTTTAACAATTATTCTTAGGTGTTGTTTATATTTTGCTTTAAATAAATTAGTCAAAATGTTTGTTTATTGACCCTTAATCGCAATTTTTTTGACAAAAAAGTGCTTTAAAGTCCAAACAACTTTTTCCAAGACACCAATACGGAAAACCTAATAGTTTCTGCTCAAAAACAGCCAAATCGATTGTGATAAAGTGGCCAGCGTTTCCGAACGTAATTATAACCGTTCCATCAGAGATCTAAGAAACAATTTGGCAACTTACAGTGTAAAGACCAAAGAATCGAATCGGACTGTTGATAATCAAAGGGACAGTGACACCCAATCGAGATGATATATAAAAATTCACGGAAAACGAAAGGTTTAAGATAAACTTAATCGGCAAAAGTTTTCAAAGTTTGCAATAAAATACTTAGTTTGACAAGCGATTTACATCTGTGGATTGAAAAACGAATTTGTTGTGGAAAGAGGCGAACCAACCGCAAGCTGGAAACCTCTTAAATAAGGAATAATAACAATAATTTGTTGTGATAAACTGCACTGTTAGCCAGGACGTTTATGTTAAGTAATGTTTAACAAAAAACACCCGTGCTGTTTTGGCCGGATGACTTCGAGGTACGACGCTGGTTTAAAAAAAGGCGATCTTCGTGTATATTCGAATCCCATTCGAATCACACCTCCCAAATTCGCCGAAATTGCGCCCAACGTCGAGCGGAACCTCAGGTAAACCCAAAAACAGTGCGGAATTAGAAACAATTCAATGAAAATTGAACACATCAGCGATACAAAACTTGATGAAAATTATCACAGAAATCACTGTTACACACTTTAATCATCATACTTTTACGAATAAGTTTGATGTACCGCAGGGTAGTAATCTCGGTCCACTTTATTTTCGTCATTTTCTTCAATAAGGCAACTTTCCGGGTAGGTTCTTCTAGTTTTGGTCGAAAATACAATTGATTCTGTACCATCCATCGATTTTCGTAATGGATACTTCGAATGTTCGAAAAGGTTTGAATCGACGGAACTCCACCCGGTCCGTGTGTCTTCCCCCTGTTCAATCCATTCGCCTTACTAGAGTGAATGGATTGAACAGTCACTTTCACGCAAGACTACCGCACCGCGTCTTCTCACCTTTCCCGGCCGGGGCTGTTTCAAAACGGCCGACCTTTGCAAGGGGTCATCGCCATTTGTCGATGACGGTAACATTTGATATTACCAGTTGCATTGCCAATGTGTAATGCGATCGCCGATAAGCTGCGTTCCCCTGCTGCCAGCTAGCTAGGAAAGTGTGTCAAATTGGCACAGCCTGTCCGCACGACAGACTCACCTGGGCGCTTTTGCTGCTGCAACCTTTCGGTTGGATAAGAATGCTGCGGCGCTGTTTGCTGAAATTCATCCGCGTTAAAAGCAGATGAACAGGCAAATTCCCTGTCGCTGCTGCACGACGGTGTGCCCTTCAAACGTGTTTATAGGTACGTTTACAACTTTCAATTTCTATATCGATACTTTTTCCTCTTCCTTCGGTTACGCATATTAGAGAGCCCTTCAGCAGCAGCCTCAGCGTGTGAAACACACAGGCAGCCACAGCTCGGCACGGCGCTGTCCCAGCAGCAGGGTGGGAAATGTTGCATTTATTCTGCGGGAGATTAGCTGTCTGGTTTTTTTTTGGGGGGCAGACTTTTTCACTTTCATTGAAATGATGTTGAACTGGTGCTTTGGAGTGGTGATTATGAACTGTTGAAGTAAACCCTGCCTTATTCAATAAGTTCAAAAACTGAAGCTCCAGCATTTCTACCTCGTCATATCATATATAGTAGCGACGAAGTTACGGAAATTAAAATTTCACATTTTAGCATATGCTTGGATGCATTTATGTAGTGTGTTATCTATATTTTCTTTATTTTTTAATGAAGTTTCATTCGAAAAAACATTATTGTAACACAATTGAAGATTTGCCCTTTTTAGAGATTTCATTTTTTTTCCTCGAGTATTCTTTGTTTTTTTTCTCCATGTCTTATTTTGATCATATATTTTTTTCCCTGTCTTTTATTATTCATATTTTTTCTTCTTCAAGGCTGTTATTCCTAATAAACGTTTTACTTCATGCCATTTTTTCAACGTTTTACTTCATGATATGAAGCTTTCTTCATGTCTTTTTTGATTGGAGACAATTTTTTTCCTCGTGTTGTTATTGTTTTCTTATTTCTCGTCAAATTTTCAATTTTTTTTATTTCTCGTACCGAATTTTCGTCAATTTTTTTCATTTAATGTTCATTTTTATTCATTCAATACCTGTTTTTGTATATAATTTTCTTTATATTTTTCTTTCAGTCATTTTTTTCCATATCTATTTTTCTTTTTGTTTTTTCTCCTTATGCCTTATCGTTTTTTTTCGTGTAGATGCCTTTTTTCGTAGACCAAACTTCGTGTTTTTAGTGTTGACCTTGAAATGCGGTCATGCATATATTAATATTGTTTGAAACGGTGGTTCTACAATTCATGAAGGTAGGGGAAACTAATGAAAATTTTTGGTAAAGTAGGGAAAGAGGACAGGGGGTAATGGTAGCTACGCTTAATAAGTTGTCGTTGTGACTCCTACCTTTTGTCCAATGCTGGAAGGTGCATGGGTCGAACCAAGCTATAATCTGAGATTATAACCGGACTCGAACCCACAACACCCGCCAGGGCATGTGGCTCGCTGGTACTTGTGCCTTTGAACCATAAAGACGCTGGACAAAAGGAGACTGCGCAACTCCCCTTATTAGGCCAGCGGCATGGGTTGGGTTATTAGACACAAATTGTGCCTCTTCCTTCGTCTGCTGTAGAAACCACCGACCGAGAAGTTTAATGGGACATAAACGAATAAAAAATTTGAAAAAACCGTTATTTGTATTTCAGATTTTGATTCTGCAGTCTTTTCCGTTTATTTTGATACTAAATTTGTAATGATCCGACCACGGGAAGTGGCCGAAAAACGATCATATACATAAGCATTCCAGTGCGGCGTGGAACAACTTCGGCGGAATAAAACGCCGCTCCTGGAAAACCATGGTTTTCAAACTTTATGCACCTTTTTCTCAGAAACTACACAACGTATTGGAACAAACTTTTTTTTGTTTTGTTGGTAGTAGCTTGGCAAAGACTTTTATAACTTTTGAAGTTTGGAAACGAAACACAGCCTGAGAAAAACGAAAAAGAAGAAGAAAAGATGGCTGAAAAATAAAATTTTTATCTTCTTTTACTTTATCCTGACCGCATATCAAGGTCAAGACTAAAAGCACGAATTTTGGTGTATTTCATAGGAACGGAGCCTTTCTCCGAAAACCCGCGCTGAGAATCGCGGCTAACACATAGAATTTTTTCTTGACTATTAGCAGATTCAATACGTAATATATGGTAGTGTATCGTGTAAGAAATTAACGGGATAATCCACACCCTCCCTCAGGGGGCTGCGAATCGAAAATTATTTGGTAGTGGCAGTATGAACGCAGAGAACAGACATTTATGTTCCTATAAAATTTTATGCAAATGGTGTTTAAACTTTTGAACAAGACATTAGCGACATCTCTCTTATGGTGCACCAGTTGTTCAATATCCATGTTGCCATATTTATTATATATTCTTGTCATTATCCATATATTCGAAATACTGGCTACTCTAACCGCAGTAACTATAGCAACGATTGTTGCTCGATTTTTATGTTATTTGTTGAAGAGAACTGAAAATTGAAAAATTGAATGGCATTTCAATTTGTTCTTTTATTTTCATAAGAATGACAAATTGGTGTTATATTTAAAGTTTTTCCACATTGGATCGTGCCACCGTAACCTTTTCATCTTTGAGCATCGGAAAGCCTACCACTTCATCGACGACCGCCAGTTGTGCAGCGTCGGCAGCTAAAATCTCGGCTTATTCAAGGTTAGTCAAGAGAGGTTTTCTGATGTTCAAATTTGTTTATCACCCCCGCTGAGTTACCCTTGACGATCACCGAAACTATTGAATGTGTATAAACAACGTCGATGGTTGCTAACCAATCGCTCCGCGTACTTCTGTTCTAAAAACTGTGAAAACTAGATCACCTATTTTAACTCACCTTGGGCTTATTCTCGATCTGTACGCTAATGGTCGAAAATCGAAAAATCGAAATCACCCTTATCGCCATGAAGTCTGTTTTAATGTTATTCATTAGCGTGAGTTATCTAGCAATTCCGCTACTTCTATCGGGTACTTTCGTTTCTGAAGCAGAATCACAGTTTCTCGGAATTATTTTCTCATTAGGTACTATTTTTGATAAATGTTTACTTTTATTTTAAATGTGATGGATTGGGTAAACAATACCTTAGTTGCTATAGCAACTGTAAAATGCTCATGAAGTAATTTGCGGTTTCGTCACCAACGAGAATGACATTTGCTGAGGATCGCTTATGTAGGAGTGAGAGGGGAGCAAAGAGTGGAGGAGGGGATCCGGGAGTTTGGAATTTGATGTTGTTGATATTACTCCTACCGCAAACAGCCTCAGCGAGGGCCTCAGCTAATGTCAAAAAATCTTTATATGTGTGCGTGGTGGAATACTTCATTGCTCATCAAACGATAGCTTTGATATGCGTTGACAGACATTAACAATCAAAGCCCATTCTGTCAGTGATGTGAGCGCCACGTAACGGGAGCATTACCAAATACTTTTAAAATGGCAGCAGAGCTTTTACACTCGTTTCAAGACAAAGATGAATTCTCTGTGGTATGAACAAGCATACCAAAATCTTTTTCATGCCAGACCGCTGTTAACTGGGTTAAAGTTCACGTTTGTCGGTTAAATTTCCGTTTATAAGCATGAGAAGTGACTAAAAACTAAGTAAAATCAACAATTTTATTGCAATATATTTACTGACCGTCCTACCCACACTATCAATTGTCCATTTCACCCCGTCATTACACATTTTATTAAAGCCTTCACCAATTTTCATATGCAAATAAAATTATCTATTTTTTCAATGCAAACGTCAGTTAAAAAGTTATTAAGTCGAAATACTTGGTGTTATGAGGGTCACATTTTAGAATTAAACCACTCAAAAAGCTTAATTTCGATGGCATAAACGTTACAACAATCTTACCAGCAGTCCTTCGAATGGAATAGAGTTATGTCCTTTTAGTTTCCATAAGTGCTTCTAATAATTAATTTAATTTTTTCTTCTGGTATCCAATATCCATGTGCAGTATTAACACTCGTATTGGCCAAAGTTTTATATAGCAGGAGGTGCTTCATAAGCTAAAACGAAAAAAATAATTAAAATAACTTATTTTATGTTTACCTATTAACAAGGTCGTGTGGCTCCGCCGTCTGCCCAAAACCTCGATTTTGATATCAGGCAGCCGGGAACCACCCAGTCTCGCACCTCCTAGCTTGGCTACTCAATAGAGCATTACCGGGTATGGCAACGTGGAGGCGCTAGGTGGGGGCTTGGGATAGCTAGAGCTATATTGGACGCTCCTCATTTGCCTTCCCCATTTCATACCCATTATATCCATTGCTACTCTTAAACAAAAATGTTTGTTGTATTGGTGTTTGAGGTTTTGTCGTAAAACCTCGCCTAACATAGTTCTACGTCAACCGGTCGTGTATCAGAACGGTTCTAATTTATGTTTATTGAATTAGAACATTCTTTCGGCAGCAACTGATTTCGGTTCACGGTGCACGGTTCACTTAGCAACGCTGATGCTAAGTCGGTTGCCTACACATCAATTACCATCAATTAACCAATTATTGAATTATTGAATTAACGAACCAAGCAAACTGCAAGGGAGAATTTGAGATCACTGGCGCACACGATTTTGCATCCTGTATTTCTATCCTGTATCATGCAGATATCGTTGTAATACAATGAGAAAAGCAAGAGTCCGAATGTGCTACCCTGTGGAACGCCGGACATACTCCGGCAGTCTCAAGACACAGTGTTTTCCCTAGTATCACGACGAGATCGCGGAATTCAAAGCCGGATTTCACGCACGGACGAAAGTAACAGAAGCACCTAGATGTTTCAATTTTAATTAAACGCTGCTTTCAAGTCACTATATACCGTTTCAACTTGTGCGCCACCTTGTAAAACAAAGTGAACCGGACCCCACTAGGTTTGTACCGATCGAGCTGCCAGAAAAAGAGCGATACTGATACCTCAACTACTGTATTCTTTAAGATCCGATATGAAAGTTTCTTATAAAGTTCTTCTGAGAGAAATAAACCAACCGAATAGTAAAGAGCATTCACTTTAATGAATGGCTTTAATGAATCATATGCGTTCATATACATGTTGTTCTCTACATTCATTCATTCTCCACAATGGTGAATGAAATCAAATGTGATTCATTCATTAACAAACGTAAACGTAAACATTGCTCCGAAATTTCAATTAATTCCCTTCAACCAGGTTTTGGTTGATTTTAAAAAGCAGACAGTTTAAAAATCTAACTTTAACTTTGAGACTTAAAATATCAGTCACGAGCAAGAAAACTGTGTAATAGGTTAGACGTGTAATCATTCAGCACTGCAATTATGAATAAATTATATTGAAGGACAGGAAACTGAAAAAGATAAACACTGTCAGCAGTTCAGTAGTCATGTTCATGGGCTGACAGATAGAAAAAATACTACCAGGGATAAAACTGTATGCGCTGAAAGCGTTTTATATTCGCAGGAGTGTAAATTTTTTCGAGTACGACGTTGGGAAAAAATTTTCATTTCTATTTCTTTACATTCTGCGATAGAACTTCAAAATCCTTTACTGCTCTCAAGCGAATAGGTTTGCAAAAAGATGACTAACATACTTCAACAACTGAATATATGACTGAAAAACGACAAACTGACGACTAAAAGATGCCAAAAAAGAAGACAAAAATGGCATAAAGCCACCGAAAAATGCGAAGCCAAAAACAGGAAGAAAAAACCGCAAGAGATGACAAAGAGACAAAAGGTTGTTAAAAAGGCAACAATAAGACGAAGAAAAGATGACTAACAGTGGAAAGATGACCGACAAGATGACAAGTACGTCAATAGGCGTTAAAAAAAGACAAAAAAAAAGACAAACATCTGATTTTTCTTTATTATTTTTAAACATTAAACTCAAAAGTATGATGAAAAGACGCCAAAAAACACTATAAGTGGCAGAAAATGCCAAAAAACAGTAAAAACCAAAAACATGCAGAAAAGGCGATGAGGAGGCGATAAAAAGAGGGCAAAACAACGACAAGACATGCCAAAAGAGACTATAAATGATGACAAAAACTCGCAGATGACAACAAACTGCTGAAAAGAGACAAAAAGACTATGTACAGATGCCAGAAAGTCAGGTACTAAAAGAACGAAACACGTCTAACACACTTTAAAAAGACAGTAAAAAACGGCAAAATAATATGTTATTAGGAGCCGTTCCTTGATCTGGCTCCATTAAAATTTAACTAATTCTACATTTAACGTACGTTTATCCGCAGACAATTCTCAAAAAGCAAATCTGTCGTTCAGATGCCATTTGATTCTATACATTTCTGCGGCTGCAACCGACAAGACATGAAAATTGATTCACCTTAGGCAGTCCATGACTGCATATGTCGCTTGTTTGCCTTTTTTATCAATGATCGTATTAAACAACTTCATTCGTCTATGGTCATACCAATTAAACTATGGTCGCACCGAACAATATACATCATTAATCAATGATCGTACCGAATCATTTTATTTATCGATGGTCGTGCCGAACCGTTTAAATAACCTATAGTCGTGAACTGAACCATATACTTCATTGCACAATGATCGTACCGAATTATTTATTTAATTCATCTATGGTCGTACCTAACCAAATACTTCATACCAAACCATTTAGGTTAGTGCATATTGAACGTTTCGAAACTTTTTTTTTATCACACAAGCAGCTCAACGTATAAATACTACAAAATACATACTACAAATACATATGGATAAAATACTACAAGTTTACTACAGTTTTTTCGCCACATTTCCAATTGAACTGTTTGGATTAATCTTGAAAGCCGATACTAACCGATTGTGATTCGTCATACTATATGAAGACCCATTATGGTCACTTTTTCCCTTCCGACCGATAGTCAAACGCTCCTTGTGTCGATTTACAATACAACACGACTCACCGTAGATTGTCCCGTTTCCCAGCTGCCTGCTGATGACACTTTGAAAGAGATGCGGATTTTCGCGGTACGTGCGCAAACTTTGTTTGCGCTGCTGCTCTTCTTCCGGCTCAATGTTTGCAATAATTGCACAACTGCTAGTGCAATATATACAGTGTAAATAATACACATTGAACTAATAATAAGTAAAATTTCAACACAAAATACACAAAAGGTAAAAAGTTATTGCCCTTTGAAAATGATGCAATTTGGTTCCGGACATCTTTTAATTTTTTAACAGTAAACAACAATAAACAAAAAATAGTTACGCAATTTTGCGAAACAATTCGGCAGACTTCCATTCAGATTTCCCATTTCAATCGCCGGCCGTGATTATTTACCAAATAAAGTCAAGATTCGTTGCCAACTCCAGTGAGTGTTGCTATGGGCGATGTGAGAAAGTACGGATGAGAAGTATTTTGTAACTCTTGCGGACGATGAGTGACTGACTCACAACACTTAGCAACTTCCGCATTTGGGTTTTTATTTTGACAAATAAATGAAAAATCAAATCTTGTACTCCTATAAATTTTTAAAATTTGAAGATCAAGAATAATGACGACATCTTGCAGTCGAATTTCACTGCAAAGTAACCTTCTGTTTGAGCAGACCTGCCGATGACCAGTGACTGACTGACTGACTGGTTGTCGCGTCAGGGTCTGTCATTTGTGGGTCAGTCGGTGTGATTTTCCGATCGAACCATGGTCGGCCATGGTACCGTAAATTTTCTTTTGTTTCCTTTATGGCCAAAGAAAATCGTGCCACGGCGATCAATGGCCCTTGCCATGGCCATTATTTTTCGATTGTCATACTCCAGTTGCGCGCTACCAAATTAGCGTTTGCATCGAAGCAGACGTTGTAACATTATTGTCTGATGTCTGTGACATCTCGAAATTCGATTTGATTTAAGTTCATAGTTTCATTAGCAAATAATTTTGCTAGAGTAAAATCACTAATGAGTTTTCATCTCGCATTAGAATATCATTAGCCGCAAAGCGGCAAAGTAACAGATCAGCGAGCAGCTGAGCTGCTGGGCAAACAAAAGTTCAACGGAAAGTACGAAAGTACGGTTCCAAGTTAGCGGGAGGAGTACAGTAGGTATAGGTAGGTAGCTTTTTGCTAGTCAGTTTAACGCGCAAAAAAAACGCGAAAACTATAATCGCCACATAAAAACGGTAACCGAACGGTGAAGATGATGATGATTTTTTAATACGATCAACCACCACCGCTCGGGCTCGAGTTGTACCGAAGGAGGTACGGTTACTTTATTTGCGCGATTATGAGCTTGTTTCCGGTGCGGTACCCAGGGTACGGTTGTCCAGGGGAAATCTTCAGTTCGACCTTGTCCCGCAGGCCCGCAGCCGGGCGGGCAGAAGATTACAGGTTTCAGCTGACTACGGGTCGGCCAGCCAGCATGTGTAAGTGAAAATTTTGGGCTAATTATTTCAGCTAATTGAAAGCTGAGGAAAAATGGTAGCAGTAACTTGATGCCGGTCATCCTACCTACTTATATCCAAGCGTTATGATTAAACGAAACACACTTTAATGTTGAGTTTTGTTGGCTGCTGCTGCTGCTGGTATTGATGCTTGGAAAGTTGGGAAACCTGTAATTTTTTGAACGCCATCCAATCACCAGATGGTGCGGGGCCTAATCTGTAAATATTGCTTTCCCAATCAGCTAACTTTACCGGGAATTGGCCGATGAATAGAGCCGTACGAACTAATTGGTTTAATATGAGTTGAGCTGTAATTAACTCTAACACAACTATAGCCTTCCGTAAAATCGTAAGTGAATAAAGTTTCCTAATTTAAAGCAAACTAACGATGTTTGGAAACCACAATGAGAAGTAATTATGCAACTACAAAAAAATAAAGCTTTAGAATATTATTTTGTGTTGCAATGTTTGTTGAAATTACTTTTGTACTAACGGTTTTGCATTACTCCTTTACATTTCAGGTCCGTTTTACCCACCCGTAGGACAAGATAAGATGATTTAGTCCCTAGATAGGCTGACTTTTCTCCTGTCCAGTTAATGGTTTCGCTTATACATTATTGTTAGTGGTTGAAAACATAAGATAAATCACAGTTAAATTCAATTTGGGAAAAAGGTAAGAAACGGAATTGATTTTTTACATTAAGTCAAACTGATTTTTGAATTTCAAATGCTAATGATATTTGCCCTCCCAAATGGTTTCAAACTAGTCATTGTCATTGAAGACTCTTATTATAACACATCCTGCTTGTAATACGACACAACTGACAGGAACACCAATAACACAATCGTTAATATAGATTGTAAGGACGGAAGAGCCAAGCACACTGCCTTGAGGTACGCCAGATGATATGTAAAATATTCTGGAACGCACACGCACCTTTTAACAAGGGCTCTGCGATCCAACAAGTATAACCAAAGCTACTGTCACCGACGTCGTGTTTATTATTTTTGCACCAAATTTTGGACCGCATTTGTTATCAGATTTCGTTCCAAATTTGATAACTAATTTAAACTGCATTCCGGACCAGATTTTGGTCTACATTTTTTAACAAATTTCGGACATTTTAGGTCAAATTTTGGACCAGATTCTGGAACTGAACCAGGTTATAAGGCAACAAACTTTGGACCACTTTTTTGATCGGTTTGATTGCACTATGGGCCAGAAAATAAAATTTCGGGACAAATATATTTGCGGTTAAACGGCATGTCTCAGCTCAATGTGGTCTTCGGCAAGCTTTTGAATAAAAAATTGATGCATATTTTGAAGGGGGTCGTCCAATATTTAAGCGTTACTTAAACAACAATTTAAGTAATAACTTTTTGAGTAAACTTTTTTTCACCTTTTTGGTTTCAAAATATTAAAGATAAACCAATTTCAAGTAATTTTTCAGAAGATGTCAAACTTCTACTTTTTACCCATTTTCAGCAATAGACCTTTGTTTATAAACGACCTCTCAAATCACATTTCTTCTTGTAACATGTTTATTTCAACAGATAGCTCAATGTGATGTTCTAGAAAATATGAAGACTGCTTTGCTTTATATGCATGTTACAAGAAGAAATGTGATTTGAGAGGTCGTTTATAAACAAAGGTCTATTGCTGAAAATGGGTAAAAAGTAGAAGTTTGACATCTTAAGAAAAATTACTTGAAATTGGTTTATCTTTAATATTTTGAAACCAAAAAGGTGAAAAAAAATTTACTCAAAAAGTTATTACTTAAATTGTTATTAAAGCAACACCTAAATATTGGATAACCCCTTCAAAAGATGCATCATTTTTTCATTCAAAAAGTTTCCGAAGACCACATTGACCTGAGACATGTCGTTTAACTGCAAATGTATTTGTCCCGAAATTTTATTTTCTGGCCCATAGTGCATTGGGCTCCAGGTTTCTGATCATTTTTTAAACCACCAACTATTAACAACTTTTGTAACTTACGTTAGATTCTGGACCAAATTTTAGACCTGGACCAGTTTGCGGACTTTGGCCCCATTCTGGACCACATTTTTAATCGGATTTTGGACCAAATTTTAAGTCAAATTTCAGTAATCAACTTTTGTTTCAGAATTTGGTTAGATTCTGGATCAAATTTTAAATTTTTAATCAGATTTTGAATCAGATTTTGAATCAAATCTTAGTCCAAATTCAGAAACTGAACCAAAATATAAACCAGATTGCGGGCAACATTTTTGATCAGGTTTTAAACCACCAACCAGATTTTGTATCAGGGTTTGAACCAGATTCTGGACCTGGACCTGGACCACATTTTTTATCAAAAATTGTTTCAGATTTTGTAACAGATTTAGGAACAGTTTTGAACTAGATTCTGGACCAGATTTTAGACTGCATTTTTCATTAGATTTAGGCTGAATGGTTTAGGTCTAAACCAGATGTTGATCTTCCATTAGATTCTGGGCCAGATTTCAGACTAGATTTTTAATAATATTTTGGATCACTTTTTTTATCAATTTTTGGTCCAGATTTTGGACTACATTGTTAATCTGATTTTAAACTCAACATTGGACCACATTCTGGGTAAAGCTCTTGACCTGAGGCACATTTTGGTCCACATTTTTTAGCAGATTTCGAATCGGATTTAAGATCAAATTTTGAACCTGATTCTGGAACAGGATCAGGGGGCATATTTTGGACCGCATTCTTGATCAGAATCTTTGGGCCCAGTTTTTGTTATCAGTTTTTAAACCACCAACTATCATCAACTATTATCAACTTTTGTTTCAGATTTTGGAACAGGTCTAAGTTGGATTGTGGACCAAATTTTGAACCACATTTTTGGTCAGATTTTTGACCAGATTTTGAATTAGATTTTGGACCACATTTTTGATCAAATTTTGGATCAGATTCTGGATCTGGACCAGATTGTGGACCATGTCCCGATTATGGACTACATTTTTTTATCAAATTTTGGACCACATTTTGAATCAAATTGGAGTCCAGATTTTTGAACTGAACCAGAGTGTAAGCCAGATTTTAGGCCACATTTTTGATCAGATTTTAAGCCACCAATCAGATTTTGGATCAAGATTTGAACCAGATTCTAGACCTGGACCGTATTTTTAACCCGAACTACATTTTTATTTTTACTTAAATTTCGGCCATATTTTGAACCAAACTCTGGACCTGAACCAGCTGGTGAACCTCAATCGGAATCTGGGCCAGTTTTCGTACCAGGTTCTGAATAATATTTTGGGGGACCAGCTTTTGGCCCTGGACTGGATCTTGGACCTAAAGCAGATTTGGGGCCACATTTTGATCAGATTTTGCGCCTGCAACTAGATTTTGGAACATTTTTTGAACCAGATTCTGGACCTGGACCATATTTATATGTTCTGAACATATTTCTCCTATTGTCAATTCAAGACAAATTTCGTATGTGGCTCTGGAGCTTCAAAAGCGAAGGCCGTCTACAGACGGTCTTACCCGTTAGAGGGTAAAGAACTTAAGTATCACACGCTGCAGAAAGCAGCAATAAAAAACCGAGTATACTTTTCGCTGCCTGACACTTACCGCCATAATTTAATAAAACTTCTCGTTACATTTCGTTATATTATACAGCTCGTTCGAGTGAAAGTTCAAATCAGTCAGTCAGCTTAGTTAATTTTAAATTACATCCGTGAGCAAAAAAGTTAAAGTTTTACTCTTAGATTATGCTGATCGATTTGGTTCATAGTGACCATAATGAAATATCCCACAGAATAAATAATTGATTTTTAGTAGTCTCTGCAGTTGTGCAGTATATGCGCATTAAATTTTATCGTACATATTGGTATAAAATGAATAATACACGTCCCACCGAAATTTTGAATTTTTTTGAAAACTTTTTGGTTTAACAAAATTAAGATATTCCAATAAAATAATCTTAGTTGGTTTCTGTGACATGAAAATCGATTGATAATAAATTTCTTTTTGCTATAGCACACCTTGTTATGTTGAATTTTTGTTAGCGAACAGAAACAATATACTAAAATATGGCAATATGGTCGCGCATAAAAAATGATTTCAGTGTTGAACTCTAAGAACCTTCATAATAGCAGCAATAAATCTGATTGATCAGGGTGTTGCCCTTTCAATAGCTCTATAAAACTAACAGATTTATTGTGGTTTGACAAATTTGATCGGTGCGCTGTATTGAATTGACTCAACACGTGTATGTTAAGTTTATAAGAGACCAACTAGTTTTATCGTGATAGTATAGGCAACCGCAATAAATTTGCTTTTTCAACAGTTTTATTATGCAATTTTGTAGTATGTTTGATCCGTATCCTTTTGGTATTGCGAAATCTATTTATATAAGAGGATTGTGTCTGTACCGAAAATCAGGTCCCTGACAGGATGTCATGCTTTCGTAGCAATGTGTTGTATTCTCAGTCACCTCACTGGTCGACTGCTGGACTGCACGATTGCTCAACTGGTTGACTAGACTGCTCGACTGGACTGGTCGATTCGACTGCTCGATTTGATTGCTCGACTGGACTGCTCAACTGAACTGCTCGACTGAACTGCTCGAGTGGACTACTCGACTTAATTACTCGATTCGAATGCTTGACACATATGCTTGACTTACTACTCGACTTGACTGCTCTACTTAACTGCACGATTGAACTGCTCGACAGGACTATTCGATTCGACTGCTCGACTTGACTGCTTGACTGGACAGTATGATTTATGTGCTAGACTAGACTGCTCGATTCAACTGTTCGATTCGACGCTCGACTCAACTGCTTGATTCAACTGCTTGATTCCACTGCTCGACTGGACTACTCGACTCGACTGCTCGAATGAACTGCCTGACTCAACTACTCGATTGGACTATTCGAATCGGCTGGTCGACTGAACTGCGCAACCCGATTGCTCGACTAGACTACTCGATTTGATTGCTCGACTCAACTGACAGCTTGATTCTACAGCTCGACTGGACTCAACCCGACTGCTTGACTTAACAGTTTGATTCGACAGCTCGACTTAACTGCTCGATTCAACTGCTCGACTCGACTGCTCGGTTCAACTGGTCATCTCGACTGCTCGACTCAGCTGGACTGCTTAACTGAACAGCTTGATTTAACTGCTCGACTAGACTGCTTGATTTGACTGCTCGACTCAACTGCTTGACTTCTGTTGGATTCGACAGCTCGACTTAACTTCCCGATTCAACTGCTCGATTCAAATGTTCGACTGGACTACTCGACTCAACTGCTCGACTCGAGTGCTCGACTTGACTGCTCGACTCAGTTGCTCAACTGGACTACTCGACTCAACTGCACGAATAAACCGTTCGACTGGACTACACGACTCAACTGCTCGAATGAACTGCTCGGCTCGACTGCTCGACACGACTACTCGAATGAACTGCTCGACTCGACTGCTCGACTCGACTGCTCGAATGAACTGCTCGACTCAACTGTTCAACTTAACCTCTTGACCCGACTGCTTGACTAAACCATTCGATTCGCCTGCTCGACTCAAGTGCTCGACTAGACTACTCGTTTCAACTGCTCGACTGGACTACTCGACTTGACTGCTCGACTCGACCACTCGATTCAACTGCTCGACTCAACGGCTCGTCCGGACTGCTTGTCTGAACAGAATGATTTAACTGCTCGACTAGACTGCTCGATTTGACTGCTCAACTTGACTGTTCGACTCGACTGCTCGGTCCAACTGCTTGACTCGATTGCCTGATTCGACTGCTCGACTCGCCTACTCAACTCAATTGCGTGTCGCAATATCATATGGTCGGTGTTAAATCAGACCGAACCAAGACGCAAAATTTCAAAAAATGATTTAATGGTAGCAAACGATCAAGAATTTACTAAGCAACATTTTACTCTAATCAGACTACATAAATGTTGCAAACAGCCAAAAGTTTTTATTCAGTTAAATAAAATTCAATACGACCATAAAAACTATTTGTTTCAGTTTCCGGCTATGACTCTTTTGGGTACAACTTCTTAGAGCTATATTATGCAATATAAGAACTCAAAGAACTAATACAAAGATTAAACATTTTCGCAACCACTGGCCAATGGAATGTATCCGCACTCTTCGGAATTCTGAACAGACATTTATATTTTCCGGATCGTAAGATTCGGGCTTAACAATTTGAGTGAAACCAAGTGGCTTTAGAATTTGTACTCAGAGAGCCAGGGCAGAAAAATCCGCAGCAGTAGTTTCAGGTGAATCAAGCCTTCCATTTGGCCTCGAGGTACGATAGCAAAGAAACCAAACAGTCGTCGTATGGTCGAATATTGGCTGGAAGAGGCTGTTAGAGTCAATAGGATCGTAGCACTAGCTTCGCTATTGTCCTGTACTCTAACAGCTGGCTGCGAAGTCTGTCATATAAAAACAGAAGGTAAATTTGTGATAACGGAATAGAGCACATAGGCTTTGCTTTTTTGCTTTAATGTCAGGTGAATTTTGAGCCTTTAAAATGTTTGACAGATTTCGTGAAATTAGAACAAAATTAAAGCAAATTCGTTGCGAACTTGGATAGCAGTTGAGCAATTTAAATCCAAAAGCCTCTAACGTTCTGATAGTATACAGAAAGAAATTCGTTGAATATATGCGCTTCTGCGCTAAGCGCAGCTCGACACAGCCACTTTCACTCTTGTCCACTTGTCCACTTAGCGTTGCTCGTATTGGACAAAGGAGCTGTGGCAGCATTAGGTAACGAAAACTCGCATTGTCAAATATACTTGCCAGGCGCTGCTGGCTAGAGAACCTCATCACTACTGCCACTCCCACACACGAAACCAGGACGACTGACGAACGCCAACTAGTGGCGCCAATGGCTCGACTGCGCTGACGGGCTCCGGGGTTTCCATCGAACCAACTGCAGTGCATCTCGACCTGAGAACTGGACCCAACAACAGACACGCATTCATTGGAGGCCAATGGTTGAACCTGGCAAACTTGCCCACTCATCATCTGTTTATAGACGATAAGGCGGCGTACGATTCAGTCAAACGAAATGAGCTGTGGCAGATAAATGCTAAAACATGGTTTTCCGACAAAACTAATCAGAATAGTGACGTTGGATAGACTGAAGCAAGGGCACGCACTCTCTATCCTGTTATTTAATCATGCTTTGGAATGTGCAATACAAAGACCAAACAAGGAGTACGGAAAAACCTTGGAAATGATTAACTGTTGACGATTGGAAACTTGACCATGAACCGGCACAGGATGGCTTGCTTGTTCGAGAGCAACAGCGTCTAAGAATGAAGATCAAAGGAGATCTGGTGATACGAAAAGCACGATACGTTCCAACATCCAGTGGTTGAAAAGTTGATAATGTGTTAGGAAATGATGTCAGAAACTCTTTTGAAAATCTTTTTAGAAAGTCCTGGAGTAATCGAAAGTTTGCGTGCTGCAAGTTTTGCTGTGGGATCACTGATGGTCAATGGTGGTTTTAAGGTCAATACGATCGAACGCTGCTTTTAGATCAGTATAGATTACGTCGATTTGCGCTTTTTGCTCCATGTTGGAAATACAGGTACACGTAAAATCCATGAGGTTCGTGCTTACGGATCGACCAGGCGTAAATCCGGTGGACCGGTTTATAACTGGATTGATACTCAACTTCTCCTTCTAGGCCCTGTGAATGTGGCTCCGTCGGTATTGTTCATGAAAAACAAGAATGCCGAGGAGTTCGCGAACCATTCTCCACGAGCTGCAGAAGGAATTGTAAGGACTTTCTCGACAGCTTCGAAGACGGAAAAGAAGCAGCGTGCGTAAGGCAAACTAGACCAGACTCATTCATCAGCAGGGAGGCTTCCAGCTCTGAAACTGGCTTTCAAACAGTGCAGAGGAAGATCCACATTTGGGAGAAATGAAGGATGAAGATTCGCAAAATAACACAAGAGCCTTTGCCTGAACCCAACAGAAGGATCGGTGATCGACTCTTGTGGATTCCCTATGAAAATGAAAGATGTGCTTCGGCTTGTGATCAATGGCGCGCTCTGCGCAACCGAAACGCGACTACTGAAATGCCTAATAGGACCCACTAGGTCTTCTGGACAATGTTGCGAATCAAGCGAGAAGTCAGCCATGCCTACTCACACGCGAAAGAGTATGAAAATAGCATTCAACAGTCGCTGGTGCTGCGGGCAGACATTTTGCTACCCACACACGCGCGCACGCGCTTCTTCACATCGTCTTCCTGTATAGCTTATTCCCGAGTCAAATAACCCCTGAGCAATCAGCTGCCCGTGAGGCAAGAGGCACACTGGGATACAGGTTTTGCAGTACTTTTTCTTTACTTCTTCATCTTCGCCCACGATTTTACTCACAGGCGGGAGCGCGAACGTTCGCGAGTAATCGGCATCGGCAGCTCAGGCAGTGACGAAGAATGAGAGTGACGATCGCAGCTGTTAGCTAAACTGTTAGAATGAGTACCCGTGTGTGAGAAAATTAGATCACACGAGTGTGGGCTTCGCAACACTGGATCCAACTAAATGGATAATGTAATCTGTTGAAAGCTACGCGCGGTTTCGGTGTGGTTGTTGGCTGATTGACAAGTCCTCCAATACCAGATAGATGGCACTTTATGGTTTTCTTGACATTGAAGGTGCTTTCGACAACACGTCCTTCGCTTCAATTAACACGGCTCTCCTTAATAAAGGAACTGATCAGCCAACAATGAGCTGGAATCAAGCAATGCTGTCAAGCAGGGAAATCACAATATAGAGATACGTCGATCACGATCTCAGGGATCAAAGAATGTCCTCAATGAGGAGTTCTCTCCCCCTTGCTTTGGTCACTGATGGTCGACGCATTCTTGCACAAGCTATCACAGCATAGTTATGAGGTCATTGCGTACGCCGACGACGTAGTACTTACTGTCAGAGGTAAATTTGATGCAGTACTGTCCAGTCGTATGCAAGGAGCTCTAAATACCATTTTTTCGTGGTGTTTACGAGAGGGGCTTAATAAAAACCCCACCAAAACAGTCGTAATACCATTTACTAGGTGAAGGAGACATACTCTTACTCTTCAGTGACAGCGCAGACCAAGCAAAATAAAGTTCAACGCCCGGCAAGTCTGTCAGTGACCAGCGCTATGCGCACAACACCAACTGCAGCCCTGGAGGCAATGTTATGCTTGCTACCTTTACATCTTTATGTGAAGAAAGAAGCCGAACTCGGTGAACTACTCAAAATGCTCTTAAAGTGTACAAACTCAGATTTTGAGTAGTTTTTCAACCAAAAAGTTGGTAGTAGGAACTTAAAAATGCGTTATTTGTCACAGAGAATAATTCAATTATCGGCAGCAGGTAGCCAAAATTGGTTGAATAGTTTACCCAAAATTTGAGTTTGTACACTTTAAGGGAATTTTGAGTAGTTTCATCCAAGTTTTAACTACATCCGACCTATTTACAGGTAGAATCATTTAAGAGTGTGGTCTGCATCACATTCTGGGCCTACATCAGTTTCTGGATTACGTTTCTATCAGATATGGACCAGCTTTTAGATAAGATTTTCAACCACATTTTTGTCATATTTTTGGATCTGGACTCGCTCTTGGAGCTACAGCAGATTTCAGGTCAGATTTTTATCAGATTTAGACCACATGTTTTATCAAATTATTGACCTGAAATTATGGACATTTTCGACCAGATTCTGGACCTGGACCATATTTTGGACGTGGACCAGATTGAAGACCATATTTTTTTTATCAAATTTTGTTCCAGATGTTGTAGCAGAACTAAATTTGGGCCACAGCAGCAGAAGAGGAGACAGCTCCTCATGTTCTGATTCAAGATGTCCAAAGGATTACTCAACGAAGTTTGTGACTGCTTCGTTGATTCGAACGCATGCAGCTAACTTTCGGACAGATGACGGGTTCACAACAAATTGTAGTGGGACCTTATCAGAATTTACTTCCCAGCGTCGTACCGTCGACCCTGCTCATCCATGTACTTTGCCTGCCAACAAATGTCGCTTTGTTGTGACTCCGATTCACACAAAGTCCTGACGGGAATAACTTCTTGGGTTCGCGTAGTGCTGCCGGTCAAACTGCTGATCTTGCTTGGAGTTTTCGACCTTACGTCGAAGTAGTTTCAACGACAAGCGAATTCATTTTTGAACATAAATTCGACGAGAGACTTTCTAACTGGCAATAATTTTCTTCGGCATCCTCTTGCATCCGTCGAAGAATCTTTCCAGGAGGCCATCCGACTGCGGATAAAAGGGGACGGGCTTCAGGTGAAGAATGGCGTCTAGTGGTCTTCTAACATTTCACTAACTAGTAAACTGCGTCCTGTTACCGCTAATCAGTCTCATGAATTCCGAACCGATCGGTGATGCCAGTGATGGTCGGGCCCACAACATGCACACTGCCACGAACGATAACGGCAAGCGATGTATACACTTTACAGCTTCCCGCGACTTGGTGATCAGAAGCACTTTCTTCCCCGGCAAAGATATCCACAAGGTCATTTGGGGATCACCCGAACAACGAAAATTGAACCAAATCTAGCAAACTCTCATCGATGGCCGGTTTTTCTCAAAGAGCAAACGTGGCAAGGAACGGGACTATCATTACGAAATCCCACATGCTTCTTGGTTTTGCGGATGACGTCGATATCGTCGGAACCAACCGTTGGCACAGGAATAGCTCGACTGCAGACGTGAGGGAGCGTTTGGAGTCTCTATGAAGCGTTTCAGTGTTCAGCGTTTGAAGCGCGTTTTTTCGATATTTTTGTGATATTATATTACTCTGCTATCTCAAGTAACAATTTTGATCATGAAAACCGCAACAAGAGTGCAATAAAACTCACATACTTAGATTAAGTCGATTAAAGAAATTTAACCGATGCAAACGACTTAGGTACATTAAATAGTTTCTGTTGAAAATTTGATTTCAAAACCACACGTCAAAAGAGTAATGAGCACGTTTAGGTACCCAATTTCTAGCTCGTTTTTACCCCGCCACACACACGTACTCGTGTGTATGTATGGGAAAACTCCATCTAAATATGCCCTTTTCATCCAAAACTTTCCCGAGCTTGGTGTACGCTTCCGACCAATTTACGCGACGGCGACGATGACGACGATGCATCCGCCCTCTTCTGATGAGCTGTCAAGCCAAGCGACTGCTGCCTGGCTGCACTGACTGCAGCGCCATGCTGCGGGGTAATTACCTACTCATACCTCACCGAACGCGAACGCGAACGAACGAACGAACGAACCAAAGCAAGCCATGGCCACAGTTTTCCCAAATAATTTTATTGTCTGGCCGTGTGGCCGTGGTAAGAAAGTGAATTGGATAATTATCGAGTGTAACCCTTTGCCATTCCCATCAGATCGAGGCCTCTGCTGCTCACGGGCGGCTTGCGCTTGTGCTGCTCTCGCGCAAGGCAACATAGCCAACGGAAAAACCATTGACTAAGACGATGACGACGACGACGACGACGACGACGACGACGACGATGGTGGCGGGCTATCATTATCGGGGCGGGAAAGTTACCTTCGGAAAAGAAGTGCACCTTGACTAGGTCTCAATTTCACCGGCCAATTCATGTCAATGAGCGATAGAATGGTGAGTGAGTGAGTGAGTGCGAGGAGTTGATGAAACTGATCCACCAGACCAGACCAGACCGGTGTCGGGGTGCCAGAGGAAGCCAGGGAGAGGTTGAGGAAGCTGGAAAAGTACGGTAATTAGAGCAAGTTTTATCGTGCACGCGTGAGCTCACTTCAGGAGGAGAAACAAGATGGACGGAAAAAAGCAGAACGGGGAGGTTCGACAGCTCGGACCGAGCGGCTATTATAGTTAATGGCAGTTTCAAAGCGAGTTAATCAATTTGAGATGGATTATCTAATCGGGTAGGCAATTAGCTAAAAACGAGTGTCTTTATGAATACGTTTAATTGGGTGGAGCTAGTTTATGCTCCGATTGAAGAAAACAATTTCGAGTCGCTAATTTTCTACGTTGCTCTATCGCCGATCTCGAGGCGGACTTTTGCTACTTTAAATTACCCTGCGGTTAGCTGACGCTGAAAAGCTCTCGAGTCAAGTTTAAATCAACTACTTCGTAGTTCCAAATTACAAGGTTGCAAGTAAGGTTCAATTGAAACAGTTAACCCGCCCGAGCGAACGCCGATGAATTCCAACGGAAGCCGGAACAATTTGCAGTCTACTGTGAAAACAGTCGCTCAAATCGAAAGTGAAAATAGTCACGCTGAAGGGCACCCAGTGATCTCGCCTACTGGAAACGAACAACAACAAAAAAACACAGCAACCACAGATCCAATTGATTCCTTTCCTCTCCAAGTACAAGTCAGTCAGCAGCGCCTGCTCCTCCGGCAGTGGCAGTGGCCACAAGTTCACAAAAAACGTTCAACCGAGGCGCATGACGTTAACATAATTTCTGCCTCCATTATTATTCATTGCCTGCGCTCGCTGACATAAATGCACATCATTTTTCATATTCAACGAGATCGGCGAGATCATTTGCAATTTATCATAGCCACGGTCCTGTTGGTTGTAACCCGCAACAACACTGGCGCGCAGCGGCAGCGGCCTGCAGCCCGACATAAAGGAAAATAAAACCGGCAGCTTCACAAGTGCAATTGCCGTTCATATCCCGACGACTTATGAGACCGCTAAAGGTGCACTTCTGGAACCGGCGCGGCGCGCAGAAAGTGATTTGCATGTTTCGAGCGCACGGGAGCACAATGCCAGCCTGCCAGCCTGCCAGCCCTCGCCCCCCGTCAACCACGGTGACCGTCGCCGACGACGTCGGCGGATGCTCCGAGCGGTAGCGAGCGAACTCGATCGAACACACAGCTGAAATGGCAACAACAAATTGACCCACGCGCATCGGATGAATAATGGATCAGATTCGGACCGTCGAACGAACCAACGAACGAACGTTGGCAAATTAGACCCGATGGAGCGGTGCGAAGTGGAGCAAAAGGCAAAGGCATCTGGAGGAGTTTATCGACTCGACCTGGAGTGCTGTCAGACCTGCTGGGAAAATCGATCAGGTGGGCTTCTCTAATGGGCCAATTAGTGTGTGAAGTTTGCATGCACTGTTTTTTTTTCTCTTCCTCCGCGGTGCCCGGGATTTTATATATTTCACCGCGAAAGGTTGACGGGAAATCGCCGAACGGAGAGCGGAGGTTGAAACTGTTTGGATGCATTGGAATTGATTTGGTTGATTGCGGTACCGGACCAGGTAGGTATCGGACTGGCCGTGGCGGAAGATTGAAAGTCGATAATTAACTGCTAACTGTCTAACTTACTTAGCTGCGGGCTTCGGTCTGGGGTCCGTTGCAGTTTTATGTGAATGTTTTTCGTTCTACTTCTGGTAAGGCGTTTTTTTTAATTCCGTTTTTTCCAGTAAAGCAAAAAGGCAAAGTCTCAGAATCTTTGGGATTTTCTCAACAAGGTATAAATTACACACAAACAAAATTTTCTTTTTTGACGTGTAACCATTTGACAGCATTTCAAAGGGGAATGTGAGTGTGAGTTGGCTTGTTTATTTTTTCATGGCAAACTTGGATGCTGAACGTGAGTTCATTAATGAACTACATTTGAAGAATTTGAGTCTTCCCTTCACGCTGTCTTCATCGTTTTCGCTGAATAGATGCGTTTTACTTTCACTCTCTGAGTTATATTCTAAGTCACCTGCTTTGGAATCTCTGTTCCAGCTCGTCAATAAACAAACCATCAATCATGATCAAGTCGGTCCTTCGCAAAGAAGACTCGCAAACAATCCGCTGGCTGTCCTTCTTGGATCCTTCCGAATGATATCGGTTTTGGCAATACCGTCGTCAAGAACCTCGTCAACTTATCAAGTTAGAATCCTACTACTCGCAACATCGTGATATGCCCTAGAGCAAATTGGCTGGCTTGGCACTAGTCGCTTGCCTTTCGTATGGTAATCCTCGTACGTTCTGGTAGTAAAGACGCAACTTCCACAAAGCTAGCCGTACCTGTGCAGTTATCGGAAGGTAAAGTTGAGGTGCGCAATGAATAGCCGAAATTGGCTGCGATGAGGAAGAATGTCATCGCAGAAACCACGGTTGGACAGAGAACGATGTTTTTACACCAGCGATTATTTTGTTTCATTTGTTGATTCCACCGAATCGACCTACGTAGATTGGGTTAAGGTGGTTTCCCATCGCAGTGCTGTGTTCAAAGCAACCTGACTTAAGGTGGTTTATTACGATGGCAAGGGGTTGACCGCCCAGTTAGCTTCGAGGTACGACGCTGGTCTAACAAGCCAGCCGTCGTATGTTCGAATCTCGGCTAGACGATATGCCTCGTAACTGTCATGTACTCTAACAACCGGCTACGAAGTCCGTCGATAAAGAAAAGTCAAATATTAGAAAGACGTTTAAGTCCAAGGTTTTTTTTTCTGGGTTGCAGACTATGGATGGTGCTGGCAATCATTGCGCTAAGCCTGTCAAAGCGACTGATGAAACCATCAGCTGCATGGACTTTAGCGAGCAGATCACCCATGCCAAATAGTGATACCAGATCTACGGATTAAAGGATTTTCTACGAACATACGAAACAAGTACAGGCACTTGTGACTGACACTGCACGTGCACGTTGTTCGTCCGTTAGCGTGTTAGCCGTGTTAGTCCCGTCGTCAATTGTAAAAGAACTACCGTTCCAAAATATTAATCGCCATATTATTGATTTTCTTTTGACGTAGGACTACGTCTTACGGCAAGGTTTGGGATAAAGTGTCATTTCGATAAATCGAAAAATGCGTGCGTCACGAAAAATGATAGGTTTTGAACGGTTTCATAGCTTAGCGGTTTTTCGATCGATTTTGAATATTTTTGCACCAATCGATCGGAAAATCTTCTACACATCAACCCCAATATAAAAACCTAATGATTTCAAAGTACGCATTTTCCAACTGACAACCCTCGCTTCGTGATTGGTTGCAAAAGATGCCATCTTAGTTTTAACGCACTTAAAAAAAAGTTTCAAAATTTCCCCGTCCCAACAGGTCAACAGGGAAGATTTTTTGCGACGATTGAACCTAGACCAGTTTGATATCTGTGCTTGGGAAGTACGTCAGAAAGAGTGAAAAAGTGGCCAAAACGAAGGTGCCAAAACAGCAACAAAAAAGACAACAGCAATGGTAAAATGCCGTTCAAATAAGCGACGGAAAGCGCTAAAATGGAGTCAGAAAATGACGAACAGACGACAGAAACGACGTCTACAAAATTCCAGACCAGGCAAGTGCAGTGACCTCCTATAACAATTCTTCCGATGCGATGACGCAGTACCCGTTTCCTACTCAGCCTGATTCGCGTCAGAACTCTTCCAATCCGCTGCTGATTTACTACCAGAACGTACGCGGACTTCAAACCAAAATCGATGACTTTTTTATTGCTGCAACAGAGTCGAACTTCGATGTAATCATTTCAACGGAAATTTGGCTTGACGACGAGATTCACTGGCAATAGCTATTTTTCGTCCTTACAAGTGATCTTAACCAGCTGAACGGCTGAAAATCCCGGGGCGGCCGTGTGTTGATCGCGAACTTGAGCACCTATGGATAACAGTCCTTGTGGTCAATGGTTCTCTGAGTATCGATTACGATGACGTTAGGAGTATCATCAGTGAACATATCGACTCTGCCAAAAGTGTGTATTTTTGTCTCGTCGAATGACTTAGCGCTGCTAAGACGGTTTCTGTTTCCACGGTTAGATACAAATTAACCTAGTGTTAAACAGGAATATTCGCTTATTAGAACTGATACCAGCCAAGAATCCCGCCATACAACTTCGCTCGATTATCGTGGCGGCTGAGCCTATTATCACGCTCGATTCCGATCACCCGACTCTTGATGCTAGATTAAGTTTGTCGATTCCTGTCGGGTTTGAGAATTGACGGCAACGTTTTAGACTTCCACAGAACAGATTCTGATGGCTTATCTACGGCAATTGCGTCGATCGCTTGACAATCCTTACTATTATCTCCTGATGTTGACACCGCTGTTGATAAATTCATTCGTATTTCGCCGATTATGAGAAACACGCATCTCCGTTGATTGAAACGTGCAAATGTTCTCACTAGACACAGTGCAGTAGGTACCAGCGCTGCTCTACCACTGACACACCAGGAACCAGAACGCACTGCCTGTCGCATTATGGGAGACCTCAGCCCACCTGACCCAGACATGCTGGAAGTTTCTTGTCGTCGTAGTCATCTCGTTTCCTGCCATCAGAGTCGTTCTGGTCCTGCGGTTGGGATTGGTAGCGGGGTCTCCCAAACATCGTTCTCAGGCAAGTATGCGTACGTTAGTAACATTCATTTGCCTGATCAACATCCGTGTTCCAGCGAACCGTCTACTAGTCTACCAAATGGCAGGGTCCGATCGGGAGAATTGAGATGCATCAGTCCGGGACGCACAACACAAAGCAATATGGTAGCCCTTGATCCGCCTAGCTCAGCCTCGCCCGATGCCGGTTTCACCCAATCACAGTTAAATCTAGTCTAGTGCTGCGATCAGGGCTTACCAAGCTGCCCTCTCTGGCAAGTATCCATCTTCTCGTGACGTTGCTCGACCTGATATCGCCTCCACTTCCAGCTCGACGTCAGCAGTTCTATCAGCCACTACATCGCAAGTTTTTCTATACTACCAGAATATTAGTGGTATTAATAGTTCTCTTGCTGAGTACCAGCTGGCTTGCAGTGACGCATGCTACGATATCTACGCTTTCACGGAAACTTGGCTGAAGAACAGCACACTATCGAAGCAACTGTTTGACGACACGTACTCGGTTTATCGGCACGATCGGACAGCCTTAAATAGTAACAAAAGCTCTGGCGGCGGAGTTCTTTTGGCCGTGCGCTCCTGCATCAAATCCTGGCAATTGAAACCTCCCGAAATAACGACGGTCGAGCATCTGTGGGTAGCGATATCGACTCAATCTGGAACGGTTTTTATCTGTGTCGTATATTTTCCCCCTGACCGCATCAATGACAGCAGCATAATCGACAAACACGCACTCTCTCTCGAATGGGTTGTCTCTCAAATGGAAGCTAATGATAGCATTATTATTGTAGACGATTTCAACCTCAGCACAGTTTCGTGGCTCTGCGATACGAATAATTTCCGCTTTCCTGACTTTGCTCATTCCTCGTTTCGTCCAGCTTCACTGTCCTTGCTTGATTCATATTCAACAGCCGGACTGAGACAGCTGAATGGCATTTTGAATGCAAATAACCGTTTGCTTGATCTGTGTTTCGTAAGCGAAGAATTAGAGCAACGTTGTTTAATTCTGCAAGCCCCAACACCACTCGTCAAGCATTGCAGGCATCATCCACCTCTATTGTTGACACTGGATTTGAAACCCGAATATCGTTTCTTAGACCATGCTGAAACCGCCTATTACGACTTTCTCAGAGCAGACTTCGAGGCGATGAACAGTTTTTTGGCTAACTTGGACTGGAATTCTTTACCCGCTAGTCATGACGTTAACTTTGCTGCTTCCACCGTTTGTGGCATCATACTTTACGCGATCGATCAGTTTACACCCAAAAAATTCAAACGCAAGCCTTCTAAGCCCGCATGTTCCAACTCGGAACTTAAACGCCTGAAACGACTGAAAAGCGCTGCCCTTAGGAAATACTGCAAATATCGCTCGGACCGTACCAAAGTTGACTATGCACATGCTAACTCCAACTACAAGCGCCTAAATAATAGTTTGTTTATTGCCCATAATTCGCATCTGCAGAGCTCTCTTAGAGCAAATCCCAAGAAGTTTTGGACCTTTGTAAACGAACAACGGAAAGAATCTGGACTTCCTTCCAATATGACTGACGGCGTTAAAGTAGCGGATTCAATCGCAGGTATTGCCGACTTGTTTCGCACGCAATTCAGTAGCGTTTTTTTCTGATGAGATCGCCCTTGCTCATGACATTGTGGCAGCCACAAGTAACATTACTAGCTTAACCGTTTCCAGTTTCCCGTACAACGTAACTAGCGATGTGGTGGTCTCTGCTGGGAAACATTTGAAATCCTCAACTGGATGCGGCCCAGATGGCATTCCTTCCATAGTCTTGAAACGCTGTTTAAATACTCTTGCATTGCCCTTAGCTAAGGTTTTCGATATATCATTGACGATGGGAGTTTTCCCCGAGTGCTGGAAGGATTCCTTTATTTTCCCTGTGCACAAAAAGGGATGCAAAAGAACCTTTGCTAATTACCGTGGTATTGCTGCCTTAAGTGCTGTCTCTAAGCTGTTTGAGCTAATCGTTCTGGAAAAGTTGATGCAAGATTGCTCACACTGCATCTCTCCTGACCAGCATGGATTTATGCCAAAGCGCTCAACGACAACTAATTTAATCGCCTTTACATCGTTCATCATCCGTGCAATGCAAGAAGGGAATCAAGTTGACGCTATATATACGGACCTTTCTGCAGCTTTCGACCGCATAAACCATGAAATAGCCATCTCTAAATACCACGAACTGGGTATTCACGACAATCTGCTGACTTGGCTTCGCTCCTATCTCATCGGCAGAACTATGTCAGTCAAAATCGGCGATTACGTATCGTCCCCCTTCGTGGCAACTTCCGGCGTTCCCCAAGGCTGTCATTTGGGACCGTTCTTATTTCTGCTGTACATGAATGACGTGAACAGTATCCTCAAATGTTCGAGATTATCTTATGCTGACGATTTGAAAATGTACTGTACAGTAAAAAGCCCTAATGACGCCCATCTCTTGCAACAGGATTTGGAGACCTTTGACGAATGGTGCCGAATTAACAAGATGTCACTAAATGTGTCCAAGTGCTCAGTCATCTCCTTCGGTCGCAAACGTAACATGTATCTGCACGATTACGCCCTTTGTGAGACGGCCCTAAAGCGCGAAACAACTGTTAAAGACTTGGGAGTCTTGCTTGACTCTAAACTAACGTTCAAGAACCACATTTCCTACGTTGTATCCAGGGCTTCCTCGCAACTAGGATTTCAGTTCCGCTTTGCGAAAAGCTTCAAGGATGTATATTGCTTAAAATCTCGCTTGCTTAAAATTGCTCGCTAGTTCGTCCTATGCTGGAATACTCCGCCATTGTTTGGTCACCTTTTTACCAAAATGCAATTCATCGGATTGAAGCAGTTCAAAGCAAATTTATCAGGTTTGCTCTGCGACACCTACGCTGGCGTGACCCACGTAACCTGCCAAGTTACGAAAGCCGTTGCAAGCTGATTAATTTAAAACCGCTGGAAGGAAGGCGCAATGTGGCTAAGGCGTGTTTTGTCGGCGATCTTCTTCAAGGAAATATCGATAGTCCTGAATTGCTTAGTCGCCTAGATATCAACACTAGAAGACGTAATCTTCGTTCGCACGCCTTTCTCGTCAATCGACATTCAAGAACTAACTATGGGTTACACGAACCAGTGCTTAGTATGTGCCGGGTTTAATAGCTGCTATGAAGTGTTTGATTTTAATGTGTCTCGTGAAAACAATAAGCGTTGTTTTAAAAGATGTTTGTGCTAGGTTAGTTCATATATGTTTTAAATAGATTTTGTCATTAGGATTATACTTTATCTGTTGACTATAATAAATGTAAAGGAGCATCTAGACCTTTTTCACTATTGTGCAGTGCTTTAATCCAGCAGTGTAAGTTCATTACCCTATGGAAAGATTCCGTTGTGGTGCCTGCACACAAGAAAGGTGATAAGTGCAACGTTGAAAACTATCGAAGGATTACATCGTTGTGCTGAACCTATGAAGTACTCGAGATAATCATGAACGACGCTTTGACTACACTTCTTCAGACCAGCATGGGTTTTTCCCATACTTCCCAAATGCCTGCGTCACGGTGTCCTTCTTGTAAGGCTTGAGAAGCTGGAAGCTCCCGCACCGTTCTGCGAGTGGCTCACTCGTACATAACACACCGCAGACTGAGCGTGAAGATCGGGTCAGAGTCTTTCGACTTCTTTCTGCGACATTCCTGGCGTATCACAAGGGAGTAATCTTGGACCACCACACTTTTCTAAGCCTATCTTTGTACGGTCGTTCATAGCGTGATCCCAGAAATCTTCCGTGCCATATGACGAACGTTGACGTATGATTGATTCTGAGACTTTTGAAAGCAGACGTGCCAACGCTCAAGCCATGTTCCTGGCTAGAATGATTTTAGGGGTATTAACTGTGGCAAGCTATATAGTCTATAGCCGATTTATGACGGTTCCGATCTTATCCGATTTACGACGGTTCAATGAAGTTATCGTTCTCGGCGCCATCCATCGCCTGTACCGAAATCTTTTTTGCAGCTCGCCAAGAAACAAACCATGGGTCGTAATCTTCTTACGTTTTGATAGTATAGGCACATGAGGTGAGCAAGTTCCACAAAGTTAGCCGCAACAGTTATTGGACGATCCAGATGGGAAGATACTGTTGAAATGGAGCTTGCCCTGGAGAACAATCTGGAAGCCGTCATTATCAAGACCAAGTACAGGAAAATAATGGCTCTAATTACAAGAATTCGAATTCGAATTAGAAAGCGATCGTCACAGATACGGTTATTTCGGCTACTACTTGTAACCTTCGTCAATGTGGAAAGTTGAGCACTGAATTCAATTTGCTATTGTTTGAGCTTTCCAACAGCATTATTTCGAATCCACCGGAATAGCAATGCTTTGAAAACTATTTACCCCATAGGCTCTGGCATGTTAACTTAACCCTTTTCTCCGTCCCTTCGATTTCGGCACGCCTACGAGTCCATGCCTGAAATTCGTCGAAAATTGACGTCAATATTTTGATTGCTCTGTCAAACAACTCACTGCGTGCCAGCGGATACTGCACAAGCATGGGGGCTAGACCGTAAACAAATTCCATCCGACTACCGTCGCGTCGCGTCGACGACCGTCGATGAAAGGCCTCCATCCTCACGGATCATCAGCTGCAGCCGTCACTACCACTAGGCAGTAGTAGTTTTCACTTTCCGTGATGTGAACCGCTCCAATTTCCCCGCCTATAAATTCCAAATCATAATCGTCCGCACGTCCGGCGCGGCAGAGCCCCCGTGCGTTCGTTCGTTCCGTCATACGCGTCAGTTTGTCAACATTCGAAAATGGGTTTGTAATGATGAAATTCACAGAGATCGACGCGACGCAGCGCGTCGTCAAACCAGTCCGGCATATTAATAGATATGCAACCTAAGCAGGCGCTGAGGAATGAAACGCATACATATTTTGTTTTTATGATTGACTAATGACACACAGCATCCGTTGCTGGGCTGCAGCCACTCACTGACAGAGTGACGTGCGTCAAGTACCTCGCCGTTGCGTTGTTGTGGTCACTCACGAACTGACCGCCGCGAAGCGAATGTTACGTGAACGTGGAAGACAGGAAGCCAAGCCAGGCGCTGAACTTTCCTTTCAGGAATCGAAACAGTGGGGGTGAGAGTTTTCGGCTGTGTGGTCACGTTTCTTGTTGTGTTTAGTTTAGTCAGACCTAGGAAATTCAATCAACGAACTGCCAGCACTGCTGGGCAAAACTGCCATCGCTATGGCAATCATTTGACTGATAATTTCACTCTGCGGGGGAGAGAGCGCAGTTCTCGTCACCGACCGGCGACCGGCCATGGTGACCCACCGACCGAACGACTCACTTCGATGGCGGGACTCTCGGCATGCGGACCTGGAAGCTGCGGGGTGGGAAACTGCGGGTCATAAAATATATTGGTTTATTTCGCCTCGACTGTGACGACGACGACGGTGATTCCCGTGCCGTGAAGGGGCCATGCCACGCCAATCACCGCGGCATTGCATCGGTTAGCGCGTTAGCTTTCTTTCCGCGCGAAGACGGGTGCACTGGCGTACCGCTGCCGGCTGCCGGGACCTGCGGTGTTCATTTGGACTCATTAGACACCGATGTTTATTGCGGACAGGACGGCGGATTGACATTTTTCCGAACGCAGGGTGTTATTTCAGCTGCAGGGATTGGCCGGGAAAGTACTCATGTGTGTGATTTGACTTTTACTGCAGTATGTTATGGTGGTAAATGTCGAACACTTTTCTGCGGGCAACGACGGGAACGTCTCAATTGCTTGTTAGGTATAGTTGTTTCAATCGCTTCTTAAGATGCATGATGATTGACTATATGAAACTAACCTAAAACCTTTTGGGTACGATTTACTCCCACAGCAACGGTTGTTACGATAACAAAAATTAAGCTTAATTCTCTTGCAATGATTTCGTTTGTTTCTACTGGAGCATCTACCCTAATTCGTTTTAAAATGAAAATTCGTTAGCAACCAAGTTTTTGAAGGTTAGCTCTGCCGGCTTTTAACAATATTTACCAAAAACTATTGGGGGCCTTCTAAGATCCAGATTTATTCACACCAGAAGTTTTCTAAATCCGGTGGCGACTTCCGGGTTAACTCGGATCCGCATTCGTCACAAGTGGAACTCTAGTTCCTACAAGCACCGGAGTACGCTGGAATGCAACAATATTAGCTTAGATAACATCTGCCCGAATGACTGCCGAACCAAAGCCGTGCTCCAGTTCACCGATCACCGTTTCGCCATTCCACTATGGGCCAGAAATTAAAATTTCGGGACAAAAATATTTGCGGTTAAACAGCATGTCTCAGCTCAATGTGGTCTTCGGCAACTTTTTGAATAAAAAATTGATGCATATTTTGAAGAGGTCGTCCAATAAAATAAATTATTAAGAAACAATCGATGAAATCAGGCCTCGATGCTCTGCAATATAGGCCGTTACATAATGTGCCAAACGACTCGGCTCAGCTTGCACGTCGATTGTTTACGGAGGTTTCGATCAAATGGGCACTTCATTCTTTTGAACCAATGAAATCTCCAGGCTCGAAGTTTGTTATAGAAAATGAACGACGTTATAAAGTCAGAGCTCGTCAACCTCTTTCGAGCCAGTTTCGCTTTGGAACATATCCCGGAGAATTGGCGGAAAGGAGAGGGTGTGTTCATTCAAAATTCCAGATAATTATATCCGCAACAAGTTTTTAAAGAGCTTTCCGTTGCATGGAAATCAACATACATACCAACATGACAAATTTACGGAAACCGCAGTGCACTGTGCAGTGACGGTAATTGAGACACCACTCAAATATCAGGAAACGGCACTTTGTTCTTTCCTTGATATTGAAGGAGCTTTCGGTTACACGGCCTTCGTTTCAATTATTACGATTCTCTTTCAAAACGGAACCGATTGCACCACAATGGGCTAGATTCTAGCAATGCTCTCGAGCAGAGAAATCACAGCATCATTGAGAGATTCGTCGGTTACGATCTCGGTGATCAAAGGAACGCCACAAGAAGTTCTCTCTCCCTTGCTTTGGATACTGTTGGCTGACGCACTGCTTCACAAGATATCGCAGCTTGGTTATGAGACTATTGCTTAAGCCGTCGACGTAGAACCTATCGTCAGAGGAAAGGTTGGCGCAGTACTGTCAAGTTGTTGTTTGTTAGAAGCTCTAAACATCATCATGTTATGATGCTTACAAGACGGGCTTAATATAAATCCCACAAAACCCGTTGTTATCATTCACTAAATGAAGAAAGCATACTATTACTTCTCCCATACTGATTGGTTTTCAGGTTTTTTCAGGTGGGGGTTTCAGCAGGTAGGATTTTTTTCGATGGTATAATGAGACCCCTTCCCCTTCTAAGAGGGGGGCTCCCATACAAATGAAATACAAATTTCCTCATAAATTTACTAATTTACTAATAGAACTAATCAAGCGAATGGAACCAAATTTGACATGTGGGGGTTTATGGAGGCATGAATTTATTCTATGATGGTTTGAAACTCCTCACCCCTGTGGTAGGATAAGGACTGTCATACAAATAAAACAGAAATTTTTGCGTATGAGCCACATTTTCTGCTATCTAACATGCGGTAAGCTGTGAAAGTAAACTAGTAAAACCTTCTCGGAGCAAAAGACAGTGAATCGACGCCGTTAACTTACGTGCCTATTGCCATTCATGCCAAAAAAGAAAGACATTCCAATGGCACGTCATATTTGCGTTGAACGTACTTTGGCTTTAATGTTGTTTGTAACCAATGGCCCTTTTAAAGGCCACAAGCGAGTAAAAGTAAGATTATTGAAACATGTCAAGCTACGCATAATCATATTTAATACAATAATCTGCGGGCTGGTCATTCATTACTATTTCAACCTTTATGATGCACACAAGTGATTTTTAAAAGAAATCTCTATGTTTCAATGGTTGCAGGCGTTGTACTTATGAACCCCCGTCCACGTATTTTCAAAGCCCCTTGCATTCAATGAAGAATTGAATCTGAATATTTCGCTCTTCTCTTTGAAACATTCACTTAAACAATGGCACTCATAGATTATTATAAACTTACATATGCCTCAAATTCAGTTTACATTAATCTTTGATCTAATGAGCTGAAATAGTCCTACGTCACCCATTCGTACAACCCTTAGAGCTGTATATCTTGTAGTTATTATCAATTTTTGTTTCAGATTTGGACAATATTGTAGACCAAATATTAAACCACATTTTGGATCAGATTTTTGATCAGGTTTTGAATGCGACTTTGGATTAGATTTTGGACCCAGATTCTAGACCTGGTCTGGACCACATTCTGGATCACATTTTTATCATATTTGGACCAGATTTTGGAATAATATTTTGGACCACATTTTTCATCAAATTTTTGACCAGTTTCTTGACCTGGACCAGATTGTGGACCTTGCCCTGAATCTGGACCACATTTTTTGTAGCAGATTTTGGACCATATTTTGTATCAAATTTAGGTCCAGATGTTGGATCTGGACCGGAAAGTACACCGGATTATGGCCCACATTTGGGTCAGATTTTAAACCACCAACCAGACTTTGGATCGGATCAAATGCTGGCGAACCTCCACCAGATTTTGGACCACATTTTCATCAAAATTTAGGGCATATTCTTCAAAACTTCTTTAAAAATAGGTTTTTCATACTTAACTTTTGTTAGTTGCATTTTACAAGTATACAGTGTTCTAGGCAATTATCAAAGCACTCAAAATACACGTTTTTGTAGAAGACCGCAGATCTCTTGAACCTTTACTTGCTGAACTATCGCATATTTATGCTTAAAATTTCCATATCTTCACGAACCCATGGAGTAAAATGGGACTAGCGGATTTATGAAATCAGTGCTTCATCTTAAAGGTTAAGTCGAGTACTATAAACCTGCATGGGTTCCGCTTGTCCCCAACCACCCAAAAGAGAGTACGGCAAGCATACGTTTTATGTGTTTCACGTTCGCGGCAAGCTCGATACACGTTCATTTTTTTTGTGTTCGTAGATAGACACATGGTTTCTTTGGCAAAGTTATAGAAAATATAAAGATAAACAATTTGGCTAGAAAAATGACATTTCCATTCGTATCGAGTGCAGAGCTATAGAGCATTTTCCTTGGAAATTCTTTAAAAATAAGTTTTTCAGACTTAGCGTATATTGGTTACATTTTACAGGAATATATAGTTCTAGGCGATTATTGAAGGACTCAAAATACACATTTTCGCAGAAGATTGCAAATCTCTAAGACTTCTCCTTACAAAGTTATCGCTTTTGGCTCGTAAAGTTAAGGAAAAATAGGGCTTAAATAAGCGATAACTTTGTAAGGAAAGGTCATGGAGATTTGCAATCTTCTGCAAAAACATGTGTTTTGAGTCTTTCAATAATCGCCTAGAACCATACACTGTTGTAAAATGCAACCAACATACGATAAGTATGAAAAACTTATTTTTAATGAATTTCCAAAGAAAATGCTCTTCAACTGTGCACTCGATAGAGATAGAAATGTCATTTCTTTAGCAAAATTGTTTATCTTTATATTTTCTATAACTTTGCCGAGGAAACCATGTGTCCATCTACGAACACAAAAAAATGAACGTGTATCGAGCTTTCCGCGAACGCGAAACACATAAAACGTATGCTTGCCGTACTCTCATTTGGGTGGTTGGGGACAAGCGGAACCCGTACAAGTTTGTAGTACTCGACTCAAGCTTTAAGATGAAGCGCTGATTTCATAAATCCGCTTGTCCCATTTTACGCCATGCGCTCGTGAAGCTATGGAAATTTAAAGCTTGAATATGCGATAACTCAGCAAGCAAAGTTTCAAGAGATTTGCAGACTTCTGCAAAAACGTGTATTTTGAGAGCTTCGATAATTGCCTAGAACATTGTATTCTTGTAAAATGCAACTAACAAAAGTTAAGTATGAAAAACCTATTTTTAAAGAAGTTTTGAAGATTATGCTCTATAGTTCAGCATTCGACAAAGATAGAAATTTTATTTCTTCAGCAAAGATGCTTGTTTTTACAATATTTACAACTTTACCGAAGAAACTATGTCTATAAGTTATTTTTTCTATTTTCATTATAGTAAGCGATGACTAACTGAATGAATGAAATAAATGAATGAAAACAAGAGACACTAGAAAAAAAAGTTCCACTTTTCGCCCATTTGGACTACTGTGTAACGCTGTTTGATGCCTGCGCTGCTTCGGCCCGGGACCAAGATACTCCACGAGATCGGATGCGACTCAGTTGACGAAAGGGAAGCAAGGAGGATTCAATTGTCAGCAGCAGAAAACATCCAAACCAGCAACCGTAAACGTTCAACCAACCGAAGGGTCTGAAATACAGGAAGTGCAAGAAATTCGATCACATATTGCCCGGGAGTGCAGGAGTGTAGCGATCCTACCTTCCACGTTACGATTTTTTGGGATCTACCCCGGACATGGAGGATTAAAATCTAAATCAATTCATGACAAATCAAAAGTAGCCGCGTTGATCCGAAAGTAAAAGGACCAACAACGGTGGCATAAAATAATAAAACTGCTTAAAGTGCTTAAAGAATGCGCGGCCCAGTTTCTCCCTGGGTGCGCGTAGCAAAAAGGAAATTAAACAAAAACGGAAGTCAGGCACGGTGTGCAATTTAACTATTAGCAAAATACAGAAAAGCTTTTTTTGGCATGGAGAAGTGTTCCGGAGAATAGGGTAGGTGAGGAAAGTTACCCAGGTCGTGTTAAGCTAGGTCTTACACCGGATGGTTTTTTGACTCTAGAGAAAAACGTCGACATGACACACAAAAGGCACTGAACTGTTGGCGGACTTGTTGTTATCCTGAAGCCACGCTGCCGGAAAAGTAGTTCTGGACTTCAAGTCAACGACGTGCGGTACACTGTCCAGCTATCGGTGAACCTCCGACCCGTGAAGAAGATTGTGAAAAACGGGTGTACCGTGATTTTCGGTAACGAAGGATGTAAAGCGCTCAGTGAAAGTGGCGATGTAGTGGCAACAGGCAGTCACATGGCCTGGCCTGGAGGCGGCAATCCGGACATTCGGACAGTGAAGATCATTCGGACCGACAACAGACTGGAACATAGGGTAGCTGGCCGGAAGACCGCTAGGTGTTTCTAAATGTTCTAGGCTCATTCATACTTTGCCGCCTTAGAGAACCATTTTAAAAACTGATCCACAGAGCTATAGAGTATAGTGCAGTTGCGCCGATCGATTTAATTTAATTTTCGCAAAGTCTTTGATACTGTACCACACAATTTCGTCTTTGACAAATTGAATCACATCAGATTTCGATCATGTCCCACAGAATAGTTTTGCTCGGACCGGAAAGCCATCGAGTAAACTCCGAGTGCGTTTCAGAACACTTCGCATGTTGTCTGACGTCCCTCAAGGCAGTGTGCTAGGTCCTTTTATCTTTATAATCTATACTAACGACGTTGGTGTTGAAGCTGCTTTCACTATCGAAATTTTCTATCGAAAAGATCTATACAACAATCAGTTTTGCAATCTTACCGCTTTACAATTAGTAAAACATTGGTAACATGCAGGTAATTTTCTACAGTCACTGCAATACTGTTGTTCTCCGTCAATGTAATTTACCATTACTACCAACTTTACCATAAACAAACGAATAATGTGCAAAAAGTTAGAGTTTAATCCAGCGAAACCAGAAATACTTATTTTTATATCGAGGAAAATTAGCGTAAAAGGCAATTCATTGAGCAAAACATCAAAAAACAACCATGTGCCATAAACTAGCACCATTTTAGCAAATTTCACATGAAAATATCTAGGTATTGGTAAGCATTACCAGTGCACTAAAAATGCACGTCAATAAGCATTTAAGTCACCTTAAGTGCGACTTAAAAACTACTTTGACGAAATATACGGCTGCTTTACTGCTAATTCGCCTGTAGTGCTGACAATTCTTATTTGCAGCTGATTACTGACAAGAAGAATTTAAATAGAATTTTCAATGCCAATTTACTGCAGCTATACTGCAGTCAGTAAAACGCTGAAGATGCCAATAAACGGTTGATTTACTGCTTATGCTAATGCTCATCGACAATCTGGGCTAGCTTTCCTATCGCGAATTCCAGAGATATTGACTTTTACATCTGTTTCTTTTTAATGGAGAAAACTGCTAGAAACACACGCGTGTCGTAAACAAACATCACACCATTGGCAATCACCCTGTAAAAAAGACTTTCTTCCGATATCAAAAGATTGAATCTAGCCCAGTGGCATTTGGCGCTAAAGGTATCATTTTTTTTTTCGAAAAAAATCTACACTTCAAACAGACTACGCAGACACTAAATGAACGATTTTTCCACAACTCAAAAGGACCATAAACGTGAAGTCACTCACCTTTAGCAATTATTGTCAATGCACGAACGATGACACAGTCAGTGCCATATCCATCAGTTCATTACAACCTGTAACGATGAAAACATTACGTTAAAAAGAAGGAAATTTTTTACCGATTTTGATTAATGAATAGATAGGGACTGCATTAGGGAAATTGCACATCCCAACGGTAATTACTACGGTTCAAGGTCGAAGCGCTCGCTTTTCTTGGGGGGCAAACATCGTTAAGCTTTCACTTTTCAAAAAACTATCTAACATTTACTGAAAGATAACTCAGAAGCAAACAAACGAATCGTTAAGACCGCTACCGTCCGTCCGATTCATGGCCACGGTTGTAAAGTTTTTTTTTTTTTTTGATCGCACCGAGTGATTAGAGAGAAACAATTATACATCTGATCTGAGGCTGAGACATTCGGAGACAGGGCTGGTCTACGGAAGATGAAAGTGACCAAGCAGTAGCAGCAGCGTACTGCTACGGAGTCCGATGGAACACAGTAAAATCGCTTAATGGCTGACCTTTGCGGCTTGAAACAAAAACAAAAAAAAAACCAGGGCAGTTTCCGTTTGCAAATATGCCTCGAGCAGGAGCAGCAAACACATAAACATGAAAGCGAAACTGTTCGGACTTACTTTCGACTATAATTTTGTTTGTTTGAACGACGGGGTTTTAGGACGGTTACTTAGGAACTTAGGTCGTTCCATTCAGCCCGAACGCTGATCTCACTCAACTTATTCAAAGTCAAACACTAAACACTAAAGTTGAATGTGTTTCTTTACCAGTACAGCATTTTTCACGCTTCGACTAATTCACTAGCTAGATCTTAGTTTACCATCCAATTAAATTAATAAGCAAAATCTTGGTAAAACATTAGTTTGCTTGGCCTGTTGGGTGGATAGTACATGCTGTATTGTTAGTGCGTTTGTATTCGACAGTGAAAGCAATCAAAGTGATCGGGAATAAGGTTGATAGTAATAATTATCCTTTCCGAACACGAGATGTGGTTGCCATGAGAACATAGTTTGTTTACAGTCTATTTTCACAACAAAAAAAGCTTTAGGTACCTATTTCTTAACAACTATCGATCTTTTTTGGTTGTTAATTTTTATTTATTTATTTCTTTTTCCAGATACAGCGGTCTAGACACACACACGGCTGAGGATGCGGTTGACGCGGCTGTTCTACACAACGCTGCTCATCGGCATATTGCAGGTGAGTATCGTACATTACATCCAACACGGTCACGTATTTAGTAGGTAACGTCTGTGTTCCCCGTGCACCTGCATCTGCCAGTTTCATTCACGCAAAACGTGTCACATCGGGGTCTCCAGCAATTTGCTTCGCTTTCTTGAGTTCGAAAATTAAACTTCCGCTAGTCCTAACAACGACCAACGACACAGGGTCTCTCCCGTCCCGACGGAGCAAATTAAACACGCAAAGCCATCATCCAAGGGCTAACTAAAAGCGTAGGCAATTGATGATGACAACAACAACGACGCCAACGTGTGCTGCTCACGCATGACCACGGCGTTTATTTTATGTAGTTGTCATCGGACGACCGGTAATTTTTCCGAGATCTACATGCTTTTCGCGTGTGGTTCGCCCGTAACGGAACAGAAACCAATTAACCGGGAAGTGGACCACACAGCGTGTTCAATTTGGAGTACTCCACTTAAATATTCACATTTTCTCGTGAAAAAAGAAATCAGCCTTACAGTGGTGTTTTGTCAACAAAACACCCCGACAATTTCCATTCTCAAAAAGTCAACGGCCTACTACTGCCTGACTGACTGACTGACTGACTGACTGACTAATGATTGCGGCATGATTTCTCACACCTGTCATGAGAAGCATAATTTTTTTTCTGCTTCCTTCCCCGGGTTTGTCGCCTCTGAACTTTTTTTTCGTCCATTCACGTCGGAGTTGCAGAATCACTTACCGCCACCGCCGTCGCGACGCGACGTCCTTCCGTCTGCTACCTACCAGCTAGCTAACTGAATAGCTCATTTAAATGCCATTCCCTCATCCGCCGCCTCCGCCGCCATTACCGCTTGAGGCAGCAGATTTTGCGGAGGTGACGATCGCGACAATGGACGGACATGCGGAAAATTTCTTCATGTTTTTTACTCTTTTTTTTGTCAAATCAAGACACTGCCACCGACCGCCGCACCGGAATGGAGAATTCACGGTTCCCACCTGTGCGTCGGTCGTCGTCGAGACTCTGCAGACTGAGGACCACGACACAATTATCATCACCGTGGCCGCGGCGCGGCGCGGCACGTGGATTGCAAATTAGCGTGAAAATTTCTCTTCCTTCCCGGTCTCTAATCAGTCGTGATCAGCTGAATCGGACAGGAATGGTCACCAGCGCCGAATGAATTTGTGAAACAGAAAAAAATGTGTGTAATTTCGGTCCTTCCCTAAAAGGGTGTGATTAGTAATTGGACCTTTGTCATCGATATGAAGTTGATTGGAGTGAAATTCTTCAACTGATGATAGCGTTAGCGCCTTCTGACAATTTATTCGTACGATGATTAATCTTGTTTCGTGTTCATTGGCAAAGGAGCTTTGCCAATCAATCCCTTTCGTTGATTCGGTATAAGTCTCCAATCCTAAACCAAACTAAATTCTCGAGAAAGTGTAGAAATTTGATCAAAAATATATTTTTCCTATCAATACGGCCTAAAATCACAACATATGTATCAAATCAATAAATCAACATTCATTCATCATTACAATTAAATCGTCATCGTCAAGTCGTTAAATCACATCATCACCATTAATATTGCCATCATCATGAAATGGCCATTGCCATTAAATTATCCAATTATGATAATCGAATCAAATACAGGAATGTCCAGGTTGCGAAACAGGTTTTGTGCTTTGGCCATAACTTTCGATCGGATGATTTAATTATGCATCTTTTTGAAGCAATGAACAGTTTAAACTCATAGCAATGATTTTGCCAAAAAAAGCATTTTTTTTTTTCGTTTGAAAATCAAAAGTTATAGCAAAATTTGGAAATGTTGTGTTTTTTGAAAAAAAAAAAAATAAAATTGTTCCCGGTTGCGGAAAATCAGAGAGAAAAATAAGGAAATATCGAAGGAAAATCCAAATTTTAAATCATTTATTGAGGAAAAGAACAATGCAAAATCATTTATCAGTTCCTTAACTTAATCTTACATCATCATTATCATCAGGTTTATTATCATCAATAACCGTTAGCATTAAATAACTAAACCGTCATTCATTGCAAATTATCAAATCAATAAATTTATAACGAATAATATCATCATTATTAAATCATCTTTATAATTAAATTATCAAGCCCATTAAGTCATTAAATCATCATCGTCATTAACTCATCAAATCATATCTTCATTATTACTAAATCATAAAACATTGACCAATGGTCAAATCATAAAACAATCATCATCAACAATTTTATCATCTTTTCCATTAGATTATCAAATCATCATAATCATCATCAAAACACTAAAATAATATCTTTAAATCATCAAATTGTCGAACCATCAAATCAGAATTGTCATCAAGATATCAATTCAATCCTGCTAGACAAGTCAAGAACAACTCTCGTATATTTTCTCCAAACAGCTATAGGTCTTAACCCAATCTACCGAAACAGGAAAATTTACCCACCTACTCTGTCTCCCAAGGCAAGTTCTCCAATCGCTTTCTCCCATCCTTATCCATTCTTTTTCCCGCCCGTTTAAATTCAATTTCGCAGCGCGCCCTCGACAAACTGGGCCGCGCATTCTTGAAAACGTCTTTGTCACTGATGTATACCACCGTTGGCGGTTTTACTTTCTGACCAACGCGGTTGATGTTACTTTGTATGAATTGATCGGGATTTACTTCTCCGGGTCCAAGCTAGATCCCAAAATTCGTAACGTGGAAGGTAGGGTCACTACATCCGGTACATTTCGGTTACAACTAGTGTGGCAAGTTTAAAGACTTTTCCAAGACTATTCGTGAATTCTACTAAGACACACGATTAATAGTCTATTTATATAAGAGGCTTATGTCTGTACCGAAAACCAGGTCTCTGACAGGACGTCATAAGAGGTTTATCGGTAACTAAAAACGGGTCCCTGACAGAACGTCATGTTTTCGTAGCAATGGGTTGTATTCTCAGTCACCTCACTGCACTATGGACCAGAAATTTAAATTTCGGAACAAATATATTTGCGGTTAAACGGCGTATCTCAGCTCAATGTAGTCTTCGGCAACTTTTTGAATGAAAAAATGATGCATCTTTTGAAGGGGTCGTCCAATATTTACGTGTTAGTTTAACAACAATTTAAGTAATAACTTTTTGAGTAAATTTTTTTCCACCTTTTTGGTTTGAAAATATTAAAGATAAACCAATTTCAAGTAATTTTTCTGAAGATACCAAACTTCTACCTTTTACCCATTTTCAGCAATAGACCTTTGTTTATGAACGACCCTTCAAATCACATTTCTTCTTGTAACATGTTTATTTCAACAGACAGCTCAATGTGATGTTCTAGACAACATTTTGCACATAAAAGAGGGATACTTTTGCTGGAGAATGTTTTGCTTTTTCTGCATTAAATAATAAGATATAACTGTTTTTAGGCTAAAAACTATCTGATGAAAAATGGTTTTTTTTTGCAAGGGTGGTGTCTTCGGAGAAGTAAACTAATAAAATATAGCGCATCTTCCTGCACTATTAGGGTGACCATGAATTCACCTATTAGGGTGATACAAACTTTTGTTTTCTTAAATAATTTAAAAAAAAGTTTTTTTTCTCCAAAAGTTGCAGAACATACTAAAATAAGCAACTTTGCTGAATAAAGTAACTATCTATCTCTTACCGGTTGTGAAATATAATGATGTGTTAAAAAAGAGCATTTAAAAGTCAATTACACTCAATAACTTTGCACACGATTATTTTATTGCTTTCAAATGTTCTACAAAGTTATTTAGTATCTTGAAATACATATTTTCTGTGAAGACTGTTTGATGCTAGGACGCATATTTATTAAGTTATAAAATGTATGAAAAAAAAAATCCGCACTATTCCCAGCCATGGTATTCCCAGGTATTCTCTGAAATACATATTTGGGCAGATAGCTTCAATAATTCCCTACAAATTGGTATGCAAACTAATTGCAGACACTTGCAGATGGCTAAGATATTCAGATTTTTCATCAGACGGTTTTTAACCTAAAATCAGTTATATCTTATTAATTAATGCATATAAAGCAAAACAGTCTTCAGCAAAAATATTCCTCTTTTATGTGCAAAATATTTCCTAAAACATTGAGCTGTCTGTTTAAATAAACATATTACGAGAAGAAATGTGATTTGAGGGGTCGTTTATAAACAAAGGTCTATTGCTGAAAATGGGTAAAAGGTAAAGGTTTGGTATCTTCAGAAAAAATACTTGAAATTGGTTTATCTTTAATATTTTTAATATTTTGAAACCAAAAAGGTGAAAAAATTTACTCAAAAAGTTATTACTTAAATTGTTGTTCAAGTAACGTGTAAGCATTGGACGACACCTTCAAAATATCCATCAATTTTTTATTCAAAAAGTTGCCGAAGACCACATTGAGCTGAGACATGCCGTTTAATCGCAAATATTTTTGTCCCGAAATTTTAATTTCTGGCCCATAGTGGACTGCTTGATTGCTCAACTGGTTGACTAGACTGCTCGACTGGACTGGTCGATTTGATTGCTCGACCGTACTGCTTAACTGAACTGTTCGATTCGACTGCTCGACTCAACTGCTTGATTGGACAGCTCGACTTGACTGCTTGACTGAACAGCTCGATTTAACTGCTTGAGTCGAGTAGTCCGACTTAACTACTCAGTTCGACTACTTGACACATTTGCTTGACTTACTACTAGACCCGACTGCTCGACTTAACTGCACGATTGAACTGCTCGACTCGACTGCTTGACTCAACTACTCGATTGGAGTATTCGAATCGGCTGCTCGACTCAACTGCTCAATCCGATTGCTCGATTCAACTGCTCGACTAGACTACTCGATTTTATTGCTCGATTCAACTATCAGTTTGATTCAAAAGCTCGACTAGACTGCTCGACTTAGCCACTCAACCCGACTGCTCGACTCAACTGGTTGACTTAACTGTTTGATTCGACAGCTTGACTAACTACTCGATTCAATGCTCGACTGGGCTATTCGACTGAACTGCTCGACTCAACTCTTCGATTTAACTGCTTGACTGAACCGCTTGACTCGACTGCTCGACTGGAGTGCTTGACTAAACCGTTCGATTCGAGTGCTCGACTCAACTACTCGACTAGACTACTCGATTCAACTGCTCGACTGAACTTCTCGACTTAACCGCCCGATTAAACTGCTCGACTCAACTGCTTGACTTCTGTTTGATTCGACAACTCGATTTAACTGCTCGATTCAACTGCTCGACTGAACTGCTTTTACTGCTAGACCGTATTTTATTGCTCGACTAGACTGCTCGATTTCACTGCTCGACTTGACTGTTCGACTCGACTGCTCGACCCAACTGCTTGACTCGATTGCTTGATTCGACTGCTCGACTCGCCTACTCAACTCGATTGCTTGTCGCGATATCATATGGTCGGTGTTAAATCAGACCGGACCAAGTCGCAAAATTTTAAAGAATGAGTTAATGATAGCAAACGATCAAGCATTTTCTAAGCAACATTTTACTCTAATCAAACTACATAAATGTCGCAAACAGCCAAATGTTTTTATTCAGTTGAATAAAATCCAATACGACCATAAAAACTATTTGTCTCAGTTTCCGGCTGTGACTCTTTTATGTACAACATCTTAGAGCTATATTATGCCATATAAAAACTCAAAGAACTAATACAAAGAATAAACATCTTCGCAAACAGTGGCCAATGGAATGTATCCGCAGTTTTCTGAATTCTGAACCAACGTTTATATTTTCCGGATCGTAAGATTCGGGCTCAACTAGTTTCAAATATCCCAAGGTGAACCAAACTCGGAAGGACTACACACCGAAACCTGACATGTGTAGGGACGAGGGAGGGAATCTAATTACAAACGAGCGCGAGGTGGTCGACAGATGGAAGCAGTTCTTCGATGAGCACCTCAATGGCGAAGTCGTAGAAGGAGGCGGAACGGAAATTAACCTAGGAGCGCCCATGGAAGATAGTAATATCCTAGCACCTGATCTCCAAGAAGTCAAACGAGAAATCGGGCTGCTGAAGACCAATTAAGCCGCTGGGAAGGACCGGCTACCGGCAGAGCTTTATAAACATGGCGGAGAAACGCTAGCAAAGGCCCTACACTGGGTTATTTCGAGGATTTGGAGGAGGAAAAGCTACCGGAGGAATGGATGGAAGTAGTGGTTTGTCCCATCTACAAAAAAGGGTGATCGGCTAGACTGCTGCAACTATCGTGGTATTACGCTGCATTACGATAGCATAAGGCTTCGTAGGGAATTATCAGGCGGGTTTCATGGGGGCTTGCGCAACTGCGGACCAAATTTTTACTATCCTGCAGAAATCTTGCAGAAATGTCGGGAGTACAACGTGCCCACGCATCACATCTTTATTGATTTCAAAGCAGCATACGATACAGTCGATCGAGACAAGCTATGGCAGATAATGCACGAATACGTTTTTCCGGACAAACTGGCGCGACTGATCAGAGCTACTTTGAATCGAGTGATGTGTTTCGTGCGCATCTCTGGGACACTCTCGAGTCCCTTCGAGACGCGACGAGGGTTGAGACAAGGTGACGGTCTATCCTGCATGCTGTTCAACATCGCTCTTGAGGGGGTGATCCGACGAGCGGGCATCGAAACGAGAGGCACGATTTTTACCAAGAGTAGCCAACTTCTAGGCTTTGCAGATGACTTCGATATCATTGCCAGGAACTTTGCGACGGCGGAGGCGATCTACGCCAGATTGAAAGCGGAGTCAAAGAAGATTGGGCTAAAAATAAATGCGCCGAAGACCAAATACATCTAATGAAGAGGCCTAAAAGCAAAAAACGCGTGCCTTCCACGGACAGTAACTGTTGACGAACTAAAGGTGATAGATGAATTCGTGTATTTGGGATCGCTGGTGACCGCTGGGGACAACAACACTGATAAGGAGACCCAGCGGTGCATTCAAGCGAAAAATCGGGCCTATTTTGCCTTCCACAAAAACGCTACAATCAAAAAGCATACGCCGCCGTATGCAGCGACCATGTATAAAACTCTCATCAGACAAGTGGTTAGTTATGCACTTAAAGCTGTGACGTTGCTCACGGAGGACATACGCGCACTCACCGCGTTCTAGCGGACAGCGCTGCGGACGATATTTGACGAAGTACCAGCGAAGAGTGGCAGAGGCGTATGAACCAGCAGTAGCAGTCACTGCTTGGAGAGTTTCGCATCGAACATCTGGCGAAAGTCGGTAGACTATGGTGGATTGGACACGCAAGGTTACCGGACGACAGTGCGACGAAAACAGTTCTCTTCAACAACCGTGCCGCAACCACGAACAGAGAGGATCAAGGTGCAAGATGGTTCAACCAGGTCGAAAGTGATTTGCTGAAACGACTGGCAAATTGCTTTTCTGAGACGACTGGGAAATTGGTGATGAGTGGCCCAAGATTGAATTGAATGGAGATGACTGCTTGAAACAGCACGAGCAACCCCGGCGCCGACGACGACGATCTGAAATAAAAATTCATTTAAACCTTAAACCATAAAAATATCAACTCCTGAAATCATCATCACCATTAGATCATTAAATTATTAAATCATCATCACACCGACTCATCAAGTAATATTCATCAAATGTCCAATTAGTCAAATAATAAAACCTTAATTATAGTTTTGGAAAGGGAAGAAGTTTCTGATGCGAAGAATGATTATTTGGGTGAACTGGAAACTTTCGATATAGACCATTAATATATTGGGTTATGCAATGGCAGGTATGGCTCGCACCCGCGCTCTTTCGCTTAGTACCCGAATGTTTTACTCACTAAACTATTGCCGCCCGTTATCATTCTCGTTTATTTAATGATTTAATAATCATCAATTCAACATCATCAAATAATCGAACCATTATCATTACTAAATCATCATTATTATAATATATAATAATAAGCAATTTATCAGCACAAATAGATCAGCAAATCATCATCGTCATTATCATTAGATCATCATCATTATCATCAAATTATCATTAACATTAAAATATCAGCCCATCATCATGGAATAATTAGGACATTATAATTTTTAAAATCAAGTCAAATCATAAAACTATTTAACCATCAAATTATCAAAATATTCTATGATATCGTCATTAAATCGGTGAGTCATCAACATCATTAAGACATCAAATCATCAATTCTTTATCATTGAATCATCAAATCTTAATCAAATTATCAAATCATCGTTACCAATAAATCATCATAACATCTCTTCCTTATTATCAAGTTATCAAATCAACAGCAACAATCAATCAGCATATACTTATTAAATCATTAAATCAGCAAGTCATTTTTATTACTAACTCCGGAGGGGCCTATAGCATTTTTAACGCCGAAAAATTCGCCTAAATGGCCGTAACTTTTTCATCTTTCAATATTTTTCCACCAATTTTGAGAACCTTCCGGAAAAAATTTTCTATTTCATAATTCCTACAGAACGTGACCGTATTTTGTCGTGGCTATTTTGCCGAGTGCTAATGAACTTTTGATATGCGACATGACATATTTATCTGATGTTGAAATGACCTTCCATATGAACCGGTTCCGGATTCAAGGTGTCCCCCCGAATCCAGATGGCGCGCAGCAGCTCGTGGCTCGTAACTGCAGCAAAGCCACTGACCACAGTCGATGATTTGTTTAAAAAATCAACATTTTTCAAACAGATTTCAAATATTTGTCAAAATATTATCTGAAAAAGCCATCAGCGGTTCCCTAAGGAACACCGGAATAACTCCGGGACCATGTGACATATCTGTAGGAATTATGGAAACTGGCACGTTTTCTTTCAAGAGTCTCCAAGTTAAGCAAACGACAGCGTTCCTCATATGGCAGAAGGTTTCTGGGATCACGCCATGGAAGACTGCGTAAAGCATACCGTAGAAATTTTTTCTGCACTGCTTCGATTCTAGTGATCTAAATTTATTGATATGGACACCTGATCACTGATCCGAATTCCAAAACAGACCTTACAAAGATCGAAAACAGTGTGGGCCACGGAACTCCTTAGCGATTTTAAAAATAAATCCAAGTTGCTTATTGGCTTTGGAGATAACGTCGTTGTAGTATATACGCAAGTTAGTTAGTTAGGACGACACCAAGATTACGAATGTGATAAACGCTTTGTAACACATGTCCTGCCATGTTGTAGCTAAAAGCTATAGGGTTATTTTTACGATGAAAGGAGATGGCAAAGCACTTTGAGATGCTGACGGTAAGCATGTTATTCGAGCACCAAAGTGTTGCAGTTCAATGCAGTCGGAGTCCATTTTAATTACTTTAAAGATTTTTACATCGTGGGCATAACAAGATCGACAGCCTAGTGCCCTAGTGGCAGAAGAGCTGATAGTTCGTTTATGAAAAGAGAAAAGAGCAAGGGTCCAAGGTTGTTCGCCTGCGGTACGCCAGAGATGTTGTTGAACGAGTCGGAAAACACTGATCCGATGCTCACACTCAGCCTACGGTGTGTTAGGTACGAACGTAGCCGCTTGCAGAACGGTGCGGAATTGCCCAGCTTCTCCAGCTTAGAAAGGAGGATGCCGTGATCCACCCGATCAAACGCAGCTTTCAGGTCCGTGTACACTGCATCAATTTACACCCCTTCATTCATGATGCGCAGACAGAACGAGACGAAATTCGTGGAGACTGAACGTTTTAGAAAATAAACCATGCTGGTCTGAGGAAATGTAGTGTTGAAAGCTTGCGTACAGAGCGTCGTTCACGATTATTCGATAGTTTTGAACGTTGCGCTTATCACCCCTCTTGTGTACAGGGAACATTACTGATTCTTCCCATAGCGTAGGAAACTTACACTGGTGGATTGAAGCATTGAACAACAGTGCGAGCGGTCCGGCCACTAACGAATATTTTAATTTTCCGATGGTAGTTTTCACAATCTCCTCCGTTACACGAAAGACGTTGAGGTTGATGTGGTTCGTTAGGTGTGTTTCTAACAGCAGAAGCAATTTGTTCTGAGGAAGCAGGAGCACGATTAAAAGCCTGCTTGAAGTGAGTAGCAAACAGGTTGCATTCATCGCGAGCAACGTTGGCTTTACGTTCGTCCAGAAACAGATCAACAGTTAGGCCGTCTTCGTTTTTCTTAGAGTTGACAAATGACCAAAATTTCTTCGCATTTCTGCGGAGGTATCCTTGCATTCGTAGAGTACACTGTTTGTACAAAAAACGGTTGTACGGTTAAAGTTTCGCTTGGTGGCTTGGCAGCGTGATCTTTGAACCTGCAGTTAACACTTTGACGGCAGATAGAATTCTTCACCTTTATATGCATTGATGGCCTGATATTCTTCACTTTAGGTTTCGGCTTTCTTTGCTCTTTTTGACAGTTGAAGACAATGAAGTCGCGAAAATGCAACAAAAAACGGTGAAACGACGACAAAAAACAATAGGAGCCATCGAAAAAAGCTCAAAAAATACCAAAACAGACGTCAAAAAACGACGAAAATACAATGAAACGGACCAAAAAAACAGATGAAGACGACAAAAATGCGACAGAGAGCTAACAAGAGGACGATGAATGCGAAAAAAGGCAACAAAGAGATATGAAAAAGACGGTGAAATGGCATAGGAAAGATAGTGGTAAGATGGTGCAAAGAAGACAAAAGAACGATGAAAAACAGCAAATAAACGACAACTAGCAATGTTGCGAAGCCCACACTCTTGTGGTCTAATTTTCTCACACAAGCGTACTGATTCTAACAAACACGCCGGCATAAGCATCCCTTTCGGACTCTCGCTTTTATTTATTCATGCACTGCGACCAGTTTTCCGAGTGTGTATTTAGCTAACAGCTACGGCCGTCGCTCTCGTTGATCATTGCAACCCGAACTGCAGATACCGATTACTTGCGAGGGCTCGCACTCCCGCCCGTGAATAGAATCGAGGGCGAAGATGTAGAAGAAAAGAAAAAGTAATGCAGAATCTGTATCCCAGTGCGCCGCTAGACTTCACGGGCAGCTGATTCCTCACGGGTTATTTGACTCGCGAGTAAGCTACGTAAAAAGACGATATAAGGCTGTGCTTTCGCGCGTGTGTAGGTAGCAGAATGTCTGCAGACAACGGTCCGGCAGTTGTTTGTTTTACGCTTGCGTGAGCGGTGTAAACGTTGAATGCTATGCTTTTCTTTCCCTGTCGCGTGAGAGTAGGCATCGTTAACTTCTCGCTCGATTTGCAACATTGACAACAACACGACAAAGAGGAGACGACAAAAAATGTCAAAAAGGACAATAAACAAAAACTACGAACTATGAATAGATGCAGAAAAGTGATGTGTGATGTAAAGTGTAAACGAAACACAGCCGAAGAAAAAAGAAGAAGACAAAATTTTATTTTTTCAGTCATCTTTTCTTCTTCTTTTTCGTTTTTCTCAGGCTGTGTTTCGTTTACAAACTTATATAAGTCTTTGCCAAGCCACTACCAACAAAACAAAAAAAAAGGTTTGTTCCATAACATTGTGTAGTTTCTGAGAAAAAGGTACATAAAGTTTGAAAACCATGGTTTTCCAGGAGTGGCGTTTTATTCCGCCGAAGTTGTTCCACGCCGCACTGGAATGCTTATGTGTATGATCGTTTTTCGATCACTTCCCGTGGTCGGATCATTACAAATTTTGTATCAAAATAAGTGGAAAAGACTACAGAATCAAAATCTGATATTAAAAAATAATTTTTTTTTAAAATTGTAGTCGTTCATGTCCCCTTAAGGAATTAATTTACAATTTTCATTAAAACTAACAAACATTTAATTTGTTCGATGCTAAAACCACCGAGAGCAAAAATGCAGATTTTGGTTTAGCAAAGTGGCAATGCTGTTGCCGTGCAGTTTTGCATTACGGTTTTCTTGCAGGACATCAACTTGCGTTTTTCTGTTTTTCTTATCGGTCAATTCCATATCGATTTTGCGAGTTTTATTTTGGAACTAAAATATTCGTAAAATATTGTCCTCCAGCATGTTCTTTTGTATTATTTCCTTAAAAAAATTAATTTAAAATAATTGTTATAAACACTTACCCCGCGCTTCGAGACCCGTCACGTGCGGAGATTTTTGTTCAACACCAGCCGGTTTCCGATGAAACCGAAATCGCCGATGAAATAGGTCGTTTTCGTGCTCGATAGATCTCGAGACGCCCATTCCAATAGTTTGATGCGTTGATGCCCCTTTCAACCGAGGGGTGAAATACTTCCGGACAAAGTATTCGTACAAGAACCTTTTTTTGTTTTTTTTTAGCTTGATACCGTCTTTGTGCAAAGACCATAACAGTGTTGTTACATGCTGATACTGCGAGTATTTCAGTCTTTTTTTCATCTGTACATTTGGATGGATGGATGGATTTGCCCTATTGTCCAATGTTCAGCATGTGTTTCCGATGTCCTCAATCCTCAATTGCTACTGTTTGCTGCGATTTGTGCCGACTCGAAATGAAGTTTTCTGGATCGTAGTTCAAATATTCAGGCAACCCTAAAAATAATAAAAATATCAGAGGAAATCAGAGGATTAGTTAGCATTTAGAAGCAGAACAAAAAAAATTCTATCGTTGTTGAATGCCAAATCCAACAGAATTACGGCAAATTTGGACCGATACAAAATAACGCAGAGATAAAACTGTTTTTCAAAAAATAACTTCCCTTAGCGGCGATGCTGTTTGGTATCGAAGCAAGTTCGTAAAACAGCACCTATCCATTACCACAGTTAACGAAGGCGTTACTGTTACATTTTCAGTAATAATTTATTACATAAAGAAGCACTTTCCGTTACGACTCTTAGTGCTGTATGACTGCAGCCAACAGCGGGGTACTGTTTTTCTTTCTTTTCGAAGCTCTCCTCTCGCATGATGATGATGATGATGATGATGGATGCAAGCTGTGGCATTCCAAACAACGACGACCGACGACCGAAGATACGAAACAGGAAACACCGTACGACTATAATTGACCTATTTTATCATCCACCCGTTGCCGGTGTCGGAGTGAGTGAGTGTCGTCTCGCCATCGCATCGCATCGCATCGCCAATACGCCAAACCGGCCACATTCTCATTCACTTTCTTTCCAGCCGAGCCGGTCGATCGATGATGCTGGTCCGCGCGAATCGAATGCTGCGCTCGTTCGTCCGTCCATCAGAACCAACCGACCAACCAACGAACACCGACGACGACGCAGTTCGGGAAGCAGAAGAAGGGTTGCCGGGATGGGTTGGGTTGAGCTTTTTCAACGGGAACGGGCGAAAGGTCAGTGAACCGCGATGCGATGGTCGCCGGTTACGTTACGGGGTATGTGCGCGCGAAATCAAAGTATGCGGTGCTGGCTGGGCTGCCGCCGCGGGCACTTGATTTCGATTTCGTTTTCGTTTGCCTCCTTCGATCTGATCGGATCTCGTCATTGTTGACCGTGGGACTCTTTAAACATCGGGAATTTGAACGGCCGGCCGTTCGTGTGTGCTGCACCTTTAGAGTGGCCACTTCGCCGAAGTGGCCGCGCGTAGGTGCTCTTTGGAGAGAGCGTAAATGTTGTTCGTTTGCGTTTTGGCTTTTCCTTCCTCTCCAGCAGTTATGCAAATTGTGAGAGCCGATAGGATTACGCTCGACGCAGCTTGTCGAGTTTAAGTGGACAAATAACTGCGACTGTCGATGGGTGCCTCGAAAATCGATTGTTTTGAAGGAAAATATTTCGAGCGGCTATTGATACGGGGTAGGTCAAAAGCGAGAGGAAGAGGAAATTAAGCCATTGGCTTCCGTTTATTGCTCCATCAATTGAGTTTGCTTTTCTTTGTTTTTTTCTGTTAACAGATTTGTAGCAAATTATTGCAAATAATTGACTGTGCGTTTTAATCTTTTAGAATTGTATTGCATAACACAGCGTTACTTGCAAAATCCTTCGCAATTTCTTTCAAATTTGCACTTTATTTCAAGCTATTCTTCCAATGATTCCGTCGCATACTTTCATGGTTAATTTACCTTTTCATTCGCGCAGCTTCACTATCCTTCGGCGGCATAGCCGCCACAGCCAAATGATATATTTTCCTTTTAAATGACCGGCGTCATTTCACAAAACTTTATCACCTCCATCGTTTATGGTTTCCAAGCAAAACAGTAAAACACCATTATATGCTTACCTGCTCTTCGGTGGTAGGCTACTTCAGCTTTGCGCTCGTGACTGTCACTCCGGCGCGGCAGTCCAAGCCTACTGCGATGATTTATGTGCAACGAGCGGCGCCGCGGCAGCCGCAGCAACCGCGCAACAGCAGTCGCAGTGGCTGGTCGGTCTGTCATGATGATGGTCGACCTTTCACAGCTCCGCTGCTGCGCTGGTGCTGCTGCTGCTGACGCCTACGCTCTGCTCTACCGCTTATGCTGCCGGCAGATTATCACTTTCGCTTGAAGGTTAGATTCGACCCACCACCCCCATCCCCGTTCCCCTTGCGCCTAGGTTCGGTACGGTGGAACCAACCAACAACAACGGTGGGAAAAGTGAAAAGTACTGCCATAAACAATGTAATTACCTACTGATACCTACCTCTGAGTCCCTTCCTCTGTTCGGTTGCTGATGATTGCGGCGTAGAATACTGTCGAGCACAGGCGTGTCTAGGTTGGAGCACAATGGGGCACTTGCCCCACCTTGCCTGTAAAATTAAGCATAAAACAATTCTGTATCCCAAATTCAAGTTCAATTTTAAGACTAGTTTCATGTACAATTCCAAGTAAAAGTCCAAGTGCAATTTCTATCCAACTTTAAGTTCAATTTCAGGTCTAATTTCAAGTTTGATTTGATTTTAAGTCCAACTTCAAATATAATTTCTAGTCCAACTTCAACTTCAATTCCGAGTTTATTTTGAAGCCCAATTTGAAACCAATTATTTTCCATTTTTAAGTCCACAATCGCAAAGAAAAGTCAGCAAATTATGTTCTATCACAGGAAATGTATTTGGAAACATTCTTTTCTTGCTAATTTGTTAATTTCTAACGTTTTGATGATAAAGTTTTCATAAGAACCTTTTTTGTTGTTCCTGAGTTTATGGCTGAACCGAATTGGTTTTCCTGAATATTGAGCTGATTCAAAAATTGTTTTCTCAAGAATCAAGCAACGTGAAGTAAACAGTATCTTATGAAAACGTCAGTAAAGGAGAACAAACGGAAAGAGTAAAAATAAAAACAACCATCATGAAAAATTGTGACAAAAATTGGACAAACTGGTTAGAAAAGAGGTAAAACGCAACGAGGAAAAACGTATAAAAAGTGAAAACAAAACAAAAACGAAAGAAGAAACGCGACTTAATGGGTGGAAAAACGGGACATAAAAAGAGAACAAAATAGTGTAAAAGAAGAAAATGGAAGAGAAAAAGAGGGAGTAAAAGAAAAGGTGAAAATATGAGAGCAGAAAAAGAGGGAAAAAAGGGAACAATAATTGAGACAAAGGAGAGATAAAACGGAAAAGAATCACAGAACGTGACAAAAAAGCAGGAAACGCAGAACATAACAAAAGAAAGAACGGAACAGACGAAAATAGAATATAGGACCCTACAGGAGTGGCTCTGAGGAACAACGAAAGCCGAACAGAGGAAAATCAGGACACAGGAAAAACGTGAAAAACCGGACAGGAAAAATCAAAAAAGAAAAACGAGGGAAAAAGAGAGTGAAACGAGACAAGAGAAACCAAAAGGGGAAAAAAAGCGAAAAAGAAAAAAGAGAATAGATAGAGCAAAAGAGGAAAACGGGGATAAGAGGGGCCAAACCAGGCTTCATTTTGCTCATCTGGTGCATACAGAGGCCGAGCAATTTGCTTCTCACAACGATTAAGTTGCTTTCGTTTTCTGTTCAACCATTTCCTCGCCCTCCGAACGATGCCTGAATACTGTTTTCTCTTACGACCACTCATCTTGCGCAGAAGGAGCACAACGACATGCAGAGCACACTGGAGACACGAGGCTATTCACTCTGTGTCCCAAAGAGAATATGCGATAGGCAGGCTTGGCATACACTTTTCGCTTTGATTTTGCTCTTTTGATTACTGCTCCTCAATCAAGTAGAATTTCAGAAAATGATGTATGGGGCATTTGTAGAGCTAGTAATTATCTATACTAATGCTGAAGAAAGAGAAGTTTTATCTTTTGTATTTACGGCGCTGTAGGGCAGCAATGCGATTGGTAGCATAAAGAGCGCTCTTTTTGCTACTAAAAGGGTAGTAGCCTCATTGCGCCATAAATACAAAACGCACAGTAATGCGTACTTCAGCAAGATCGTAGATAATAACAAATTCTACAAACGCCCCATACATCACTTTTTCAAATGTTGCTTGGCTGAGATGCAGTAATCAAAAGAGCAAAATCGAAGCGAAAAGTGTATGCCAAGCCTGGCGATAGGCAATTATATGGACTGAAACGATTTGCTCCGTGACCTTGAGAGTATGCATTCGGTAGCGCTTCGGCAGAGCAAAGCAGCAAAGCATTGCAAAAGCAAAACAGAACCCGTCGCGTCGGAGAAGGTAACATCCGACTGAGAGAGAGCAAATCGATTCGTCTTCTGTGCTTTGCCAGGAAAACACCGAGAATTGAGATATTTTACAGAGCACGACAGAAGCCTGGGCAAACGGGATGTAACAGGAGAAATATTAGGCAACAACGTAACAGAAAAATGAGAAAAGACTAAAACTTAAAAATGAAATAAAAAAACAAGGATTACGGAAGAGGAAAAGTCGACAAACCGCAGATAAAAAGGAAAAACCGAAGAGGAAAAGGAAAAAAGGAACCAAAAATAGATTAAATGCGAAAGAAAAGACGGAAAACTGAGGCATCAGAGAGAGGAAAAACGGAACAGACAAAGACGAAAAACCAAAAAAGGTGAAAAAGAGTTTAAAAAAGACAAAAAGTGGAAGAAAAAGATAGAAAACGGAAAAGAAAATAACAAAAATCGAGTAAAAAACGTGAAGAGAAAAAAGGGGAGGAACAAGAGAGAAAAAACGGGATAGGAAATTCTGGAGTAGAAAAAGTGAAAAAACGTGACAGAAAAAGAAACATAATGGAGAGAAAAACATTACAACGAAAGGTAAAAGGGATAAAACGAAAAACACAGAACGTGATAGAAAAGGAGCAGAGCATAATAGGAGGGAGGAAGAACGCAACGGACGAAAACGGACGCCAAATGGAACCGGAATAAACGTTGAAACGCAACAGGAAAAGAGCGAAAACGGAGAACAGAGAAAAATCTGAATATCAGAAAAAACAAGACAGAAAAATAGAAAAGGAACAGAGACAAAGACGGGCAGAAAAGAAAAAAAGAAAAAAACGAGACAAGAAAGGGAACGCGCAACAGAAAACAAAGAAAACTTAAAGGGAAAAGAAGAATAGCAAGGGAGGAAAAAGAAAATAAAGAAAATGAGAAAAATCGGCCGAACAGGAATAAAGGGGAACAGAAAAAGGAAAAACGGAAAAAATGAAAAACGAAAACACGGGAAAATAATGAAAGTGAAAAGCAGGGAAAACGAGACAAATAGTGGAAAGACGGATTAAAAAAAGCGAAAAAATGCGACAGCAAAAGTGAAAAAACGATAAAGAAAAAGAGTGAAAACGACATAAGAAAGGCCAAAAGGTAAATTAGGAGAAAGATGGATCAAAATGGAACAGAAAAAGACGAATAACAGGAAAAACTGACCAAAGAAAAAGGTCAAAAAGGACTAAACCGGAATGCAAAGAGAAAAAAGAAGCCAAAAACAAAATAAATGTGATAGAGAATAACAGTAAACGGAGCATTTAAATGAGGAAAATCGGAATACGAAGACGAAAAACGAAAAAGGATATTTGGAAAAAGACGAAAACTGGAAACGAAAAAATAAAAAAGGGAAGAGAAAAGACTGAAAACGAGAAAAATAATAACAAAAAAGTCAGTGAAAAAAGAAAATGAAACAAGTAGACAGGACTAAAAATAAGAAATGGAACAGGAAACGAAGAAGAACGAAAGAGGAAAAATGGAAGTGAAAAAAATAAAAGTCAGAGTAATAACCACGGAAATGGTACAGAAAAGAAGAAAACTAGAAAGAGAAAAACGGTACAGAAAAGAGGGGAAACGTATGTGAGAGTAAGACGAAATATGTCAGTTTTAATCACAAGTAAAACTTCGTGTTTATTTCATGTCCATGAAACGAGAAAATGAGGACGAAAAAAATGAGAAAAAACGGAACAAAATAGAGAAAAAACGGAACAGAAAAAGGGAAAAGAAAGGAAGAAAATAAGTCAGCAGGGAAATTGAGAAATGGGAACAGAAAAAGAGGAAATAGGGGGTAAACCAAAACCGAACGAAATAAGAAAGGGACTAGAAAATAGGAAAACCGGCTAAAAATGGAAGAAAAAAATGCAAAAAAAAAGTAGGAAAAGAAGAGCAGGCCATGGGTAGGAATAAATAAAAACGAAGGAGAACAGCAGGGAAAACAGGAGGGAGAGGGAGAGGGAAAACAGAATAGACAATTAAGAAATAACGCAAGAGGAACGCGATGTGGAACAAACGAGAAAAAAAGAGGGAAAACGAAACAAGAAAGGATAAACGAAAAAAAACAAGAGAAATTAAACGGAAAAGAATGATAACGAGAGGAAACGAGGAAAACGAGAAAAGGAGGAAACGAAACGAAGAGGAAAAGGAAAAGATGGAGTTGAAATAATAAGCAGAAGATGAACAGAATAAATGTAACAGAAAAAACGAAATAGCTAGACATCAGAGAAGCATACGGCAATATACAAGAAGAAAGAAAGATGATAAAAAAAATTAGAAAAAGACGGAAATTACAATCGAAATAAAAAGAAAAAAACGGGAGCAGAAAAAGAAAAATAATGGACAACGGGGATAAAACAGAAAAATACAGAACGTGGCAGAAAACGAAGGATATAATCAGAAGGTGAACGGATCAGCTGAAAACGAAAACGGGACCGAAAAAAAGTCGAAACGAGATAGGAAAATGCCTATTATGCTTTCCGTTTTCTCGTCAAATACGAGGTTGAAAATGGCGAAAACGAAAAAAAAAGACGGAACAGAGGAAAATCAGTGCTCAGAGAAAGAGGAACAGCGAGCACAAAAGCTAGGAAAAAAGGAAAAGAAGAAAAACCAGACAAGAGAGTACGAAACAGCAAACAAGACTGCAAACTAAAAGGGAAAAAGAAAGTAGATAGAGGAAGCGTAAAGAAGTTTAAACGGGAATAAAAAGAAAAGATGAGCCAAAAATAACGAAAAATGAACAACGATAGAGGAATAAAAGAAAGAAAAAGAGGGAATACGGAACAGAAAACAAATGGAGAAATGGAAATGGACAGAAGACGAAAAAACGGAGTATCGAAGACAGAGGAAAAACGGAAGGGGAAAAACGAAGAACGGAAGGAATGAATGAAATGAAAGGAATTGGAATCGCAAAACGGGTAGAAGAGAAAAAACTTAAAGAAAATGAGGAATAAAACACGAGAAAAACATGTAGAAAAACAGGACAGGACGCAAAAGGAGATAAAACGAAGAACGCAAAGAAAGAGAAAAAACGAAAAAGAAACGGATAAAATACGGCAGCAAAGAAAGAGGAAAAAACGGGACAGGAAAAGAAAAATAACGGAAAGAGAAAAATGAAAATGGAAGGTACTTGTACCTTTGAACCATAGAGGCGCTGGACTGGCGGGTGTTGTGGGTTCGAATCCGGTTATAATCTCAGATTACAGCTTGGTTCGACTCATGCACCTTCCAGCAATGGACAAAAGGTAGGAGTCAAAATGACTACTTGTCAAGCATTCCTTTCCTTTCCTTCCTTTTCGCTCTTCCCCTCCTTCACCAAAAAATTTTCATTTCTTTCCCTACCGTCCCTTCATCAATTGTAGAACCATCGTTTCAAAAAAATATTAATGGAAAGGAATAAAATGATACCGGAAGGCAAAACGAAACGGAAGATAAAACGAAAAAAAAGGACGGACGAAAACAAAAAACGAGACCGCAAAAAGTTGAAACTAGAAAGAGGAAAAAAGGAAAAACGGAAAAAGGAAAAATGGGTAAAAATGAAAGAAGGAAAACGAGACAGTACGGAGAATACGAATAGATAGAGAGAGAGAGAGAGAGAGAGAGAGAGAGAGAGAGAGAGAGAGAGAGAGAGAGAGAGAGAGAGAGAGAGCAAAAACTGAACATTGCAACAAACGTCATAAAATATGGAAAAATCAAAAAGAAAGCCAAAAACAGAACAAACGAAGACAGAAAAACGGGGCACAGAAAGGAAAAACGAAACAGCCGAAAAAGGAGAAAAAAATCTAAAAAAAGTAAATAATACGGCAGCAGAAAAAGTAAAATAATGGAAACAAAAATATGAAAACGAGAGCGAAAAAAAGTTGGGCTTGAAAATGAGCAAAACGGAAAAGCAGAGGTAAATCAGATCTCAGGAAAATCACAAAAACCATAGGAAAAGAATAGAAAGAGTGCAGAAGTTGCTCTGCTCGAAAAACAAAGAAAAACGAAAGAGAAAACGAGACAGGAAACGAAATACAGAATAGAAAACAAGACGTAAAGAGACTAGAAGAATAGCGGGAAAGGAAAAGAAAATAGAATAAAAAACAAGGAGAAAGAGGAGATAAAAAACCAAAAAATGGCTGACTTTGTCTAAGAAAAGAAAAACAAGAAAAAATGAGTTAGAAAAAGAAAAACAGTAGAACAGGAAACAAGTCCCAAAAAAAGTAGAAACGCCGCAGGAAACGAACAAAAACGGCATTGAAATGTGGGAAAACGGAAGAAAAAAAAGACTAAAAACGCAACAGAGGAATCAAGACTAAGGAAAAAGAGAAAATGAAGATAACGAGGAAAAATTGGGCAGAAAAAAAGACTTAAAAAAAGAACTAAAGAGGAAAAGTTGCAAAACGAGTCAAGGGAATCGAGTCAACGAGTCAAGGGAAACAGAACAGAAAACAAGCTAAACAAAAGGAAAAAATAGCGAGAAAAAAAGTAAATAAATATAGGAAACAAGGAAAACGGAAAAAAGGATGTATAAGGAGAACGAAAGGACATAAAGCGAGGAAACGGAAATAGACATGGAGGAAAACGGCAGAGTAAAAAACGAAACACGGGAGTTAAAATAAGAAAACAGGACACATGACAGAAAAGACGAAAAAATAGGGCTTCAGAAAGAGGAAAAATGGAGCAGACGAAAACGAAAAACAAGAAGACAATTAAAATTAGAAAAAGACGAAAACTGAAATAAAAAAAAAGAAAAAAGGAAGAGAAACGACGAAACCGGAAAAGAAAACAACCACAAACGAGTGAAAAACCATGAGGAAAAACAGAACGGGAAGGGAAAGGGGAAAATGTAGAAGCAGAAGACGTGACAGAAAAAGAAAAATAACGGAAAGAGAAAAATGAAAATGAAAGACAAAAGGGATAAAACGAAAACTGCAAAACAGCAAACGTGACAAAAATATGAAAAACGGAACAGAGGAACAACAGGATTCAGCAAAAACAAAAAGGAAGAATAGCGGAAGAGAAAACGGGAAAATAGAGGAAATAGAACGAGGAAAATGGGACAGAAAAAGCAAAGCAATACAGGAAAATGGAATAGATCAAGAGGTAACACGGAAGAGGTAAAGTGGAAAAACGGGAGATAAAAAACCGAAGAGAAATCGCAAAAAGAGAGGTAAAAAAATAGACGTGAGAGAAAAAACGATAAACAAGTCAACGATAAACAAGAGAAAAAAAAAGAAGCGGGACAGACGAAAGCGAAAAACGGACAGTGAAGACGCACTGAAGTTCAGAAACGGGCTTACGTAAAAAAAGACGAACAACGGAACAGAGCAAAATCAGCCGTTGGGAAAAAGAGAAAATGAATAGTGAAAGAAGAAAAAGGAAACAGAAAAAAGAAAAAAAAACGAGAAAGGAAAAGAGGCAGCATGAGTCCAGGGAATACGGAACAGAAAACAAGAGAAACAAAAGCTAAAAGAATAGCGAGAGAAAAAAAGAAGCGACCAAACGGGATATAACAAGAGACGTGTGCGTGTGTCTGATATCTGTACGTGACAGGACAAAAAACAACAACAACAGAAAATATAACATAACAAAGGTGAAACGGCAGAGGAAAAGGCAAAATGGCGAAACGTAAAGTAAAGGGAAAAGAGGGAGCCAAACGAACGGGAAAAAACGAGGCATCGAAAAGCGAGAAAAAATGAAACAAGCGAAAATGAAAAACAGAAAGATAAGGAGATAGAGTTAGAAAAAAACGAAAGTGGAACAGAAAAAAACGAGGAAAAAAAAGACGGAAAACGGAAAAGAAAATAACAAAAAACGAGTGAGAAACATGAGGAGAACTAACACTGAAAATGGAGAAAAGAGAACAGAAAAAGAAATAAATGTCACAGAAAAAAAAGAAAATGAACACTGAAGATAAAATCGATAAAACGGAAAAGAAAAACGTAGGGTCACACAAAAGAAGAAAAAGTAGGAAATATTAACAGGAAAAAACGAGCTGGAAAAAGAGTTGTAAAGCGAAAAGAAAGGAAAAGAAAGGAAAACTCTTTTCCTCTTTTTCTGACGTTTTCCTTTTTTTGCTGTTCCGTGTTTCTTGTTTCATTGTCCCGTTTTTCTTCATTTCCCATTTTTTCTTATCAGTCCTGTTTTACCTCATGTTTTTCATTGGTTAGAAAAAACATAAGTTGGGACAGAAAATAACAAAAATCGAGACATGAACAGGTGAAAAACGTGAGCGAACAGAGAAACATCATGGCACAGGTAAAGGCGAAAAAATGAACAGAAAAAAAGAAATGAAAAACAGGAAAAATGAAGCAAAGAAAAAGGTAAAACAGGAGATAAAAATGAAAAACCACAGGGGAAAAGGAAAAAGGGGCCAAAAACAGGATAAAGTTGACAGATAAAACGGGAGGAAAAATGGGACAGATTGCGACCAAAAACAAGGAGATAAAGATGAAAAATGCAATCAAAAAAAAAAAGGAAAAAAGAGAAGAGAAAAGACGGAAAACGGGAAAGAAAGTAGCAATAAATGAATGAAAAATATGAGCAAAACAGAGAACAATGAATCAGGAAGCACGGAACAGAATAAAAGGAAGACGAAAGAAAAAGAGGAAAAACGAAAGAAAAGTGTGAGCAAAAACCATGAAAGCGGTACACGGAAAGGAGAAAAAAATAAACAAAAAGTGGATAAACGCGACTAGAAAAACGAAAAAACGGAACAGAAAGGAGGTACTTATAACGTGTACGAGAGTAAGACGAGAAATGTTAATTCTAATTTCAAGTAAAATTTCGTTTCCATGTCCGGTTTGAAGTAAAACTTCAAGTTCAAATTAGTCGAAGGTTAAATCTAATTTAATGTCCAATGTCTAGTTCAGTTTCAAGTCCTCTTTCAACTCTAATTTCTCATTTTTTTGCTGTTCCGTGTTTCTTGTTTCATTGTCCCGTTTTTCTTCATTTCCCATTTTTTCTTATCAGTCCTGTTTTACCTCATGTTTTTCATTGGTTAGAAAAAACATAAGTTGGGACAGAAAATAACAAAAATCGAGACATGAACAGGTGAAAAACGTGAGCGAACAGAGAAACATCATGGCACAGGTAAAGGCGAAAAAATGAACAGAAAAAAAGAAATGAAAAACAGGAAAAATGAAGCAAAGAAAAAGGTAAAACAGGAGATAAAAATGAAAAACCACAGGGGAAAAGGAAAAAGGGGCCAAAAACAGGATAAAGTTGACAGATAAAACGGGAGGAAAAATGGGACAGATTGCGACCAAAAACAAGGAGATAAAGATGAAAAATGCAATCAAAAAAAAAAAGGAAAAAAGAGAAGAGAAAAGACGGAAAACGGGAAAGAAAGTAGCAATAAATGAATGAAAAATATGAGCAAAACAGAGAACAATGAATCAGGAAGCACGGAACAGAATAAAAGGAAGACGAAAGAAAAAGAGGAAAAACGAAAGAAAAGTGTGAGCAAAAACCATGAAAGCGGTACACGGAAAGGAGAAAAAAATAAACAAAAAGTGGATAAACGCGACTAGAAAAACGAAAAAACGGAACAGAAAGGAGGTACTTATAACGTGTACGAGAGTAAGACGAGAAATGTTAATTCTAATTTCAAGTAAAATTTCGTTTCCATGTCCGGTTTGAAGTAAAACTTCAAGTTCAAATTAGTCGAAGGTTAAATCTAATTTAATGTCCAATGTCTAGTTCAGTTTCAAGTCCTCTTTCAACTCTAATTTCTCATTTAGTTTCAAGTCTTAATTCTAGTCTAATTTCACCAGACCCAAAAGTCTGTGAAGTTCTCAACATAATCGGTTGGTATTTTTGTGTTAAGTAATAATAGATTCGCCATCCTACGATTATTCCGTATTTTTTTAAACCAAAACACTCTTCTAGTCTTCTAAGAAGGTCGAGTGCCCCACCTTTTGCTTACGTCTGGCCACGCTAGAGTGCAGTGCCGACTCCGTCTGTGATGTATGTATAATTTTGCAAGACGCGCGTGCGCGTCAATGACTTCTGATTTTTCCAGCTGCTGATGCTGCTACCGTTTGCGGGTTCGTCGCTGCGGGAAAACGCGCATTCGCAGCATATGAGCGAGCATTCTGACGACGCTGCACAAATCGATTGAACGGGGCCGGGGAACCATCTACGCGCTTGCGCTGTAATTGACCTCCCCCCGCGCTTTAATTCACTTAGGGACCGATGGTAGGTAGGTAGGTAGGTAGGTAGGATGGGAACTGGGTGAGATCCGTTTTTGCTGCTGTGGTTTATCACGATTTTTTCCTGTTGCTGCTGCTGCTTCTGCTTCTGGTTTTTTTTTTGTTCCACTTCATTATATGTTCAGCCCTGGTATAGTTCACTTTCTTCTTTTGTTTAGTCTTTTTCACGCCGGAAAAACAGAGCAAAATCCCGGCAAAGGTCGTTTGACGGCGTGGAGGCTGCTGGGGCTGCTTGGTTGGTTGGACAGTTTGTTTTACAAGTGCTCGCTATGCTCGGAACGATCATCGTTATGGTCGGTTTATGATGCAGTATGCTGCATTGTTGTTGCTTTGGGAATTTTTTACTGCCTGACAAGCAGTTTAGCCTGCCGACTGCCGAGAGGCACGACAAGTCGAGGTTGTCGAAGAAACTGTTTGCTGGCATCGCAATCACACAGCGAAGCTGACGATTCCCAGGAAGTAGATCCTAATAGTTCAGTTATTCCAAAAGGTAGCGATCCCAGCAATAAAATTGCAACCGAACTTTAATTTATAGTAAAATCTTTCATAGTAGAGCGGAGTTTTAAAGCCTTGATGCTAATATAGGGTTGTATACCCAACTAGCATTATCCTACGCCGGTTTATGACCTTTTTGAGAAACATTTGACATTCAAAGTTTCCCACTCACATCAGCTAGTCGGACAAACGACGTTGCCAACTGCAAATTTTCGAAAAGTAATGGTTGAAGAAGTATCTTTGTAGCTATCAAATAGTATCAAAGATCGTTGTGCTTTCGTCATAAAATTTGATCTAATTGCAGTCAATATAACTCAATTGACAACCATCATAGAGGCTACATCAAGAAATTTTTTTATTTCCACCACCACCACCACGACCGGCGCAAGATGTAATTTCCCTTAAGAAGGACAGATTTCCTTCGCGGCTCACGGCCTGTAAAAATTTTTATCGTGGGATAAATAAAATCCACCTCGTTCGACGGTGGGCACCAGGGATAATTAATCCATTTCAGCCGGTTAATGGTTACGAGTTAATTCACCGCGGACCGATGTATAATGTCTTCAGTAGGATGATTAATTGATTTATGTTGATTTAAATTATCAGCGTACTGTAGTAGAGCTGCGCCGCGGTCGCGGCCGCCACCACCGTGATTGTGAACGGTTCCGCGAGTCTTATCCGGTTCGAATCTTTCATATCATTTCACATCCGGTTCGAATCATAATCAACAATTTTACAACTGAAATGTAAAATAGACGTTTAAATCTTGTTGATTTAAAATTTTACTACAGTAGGTACCGAGGTAGGCAGCTGCTGCTGGTGAGTTATTATTTTACCTTAAGACCTTGGCTTGCTGTAGCACTTGATTTAATGATGAAGCTCCGGCAGCCTCTGCCCTCTGACAACTAATAAAATTTAATTGTCGTAACTTATCAAAACTAGCAACTTACTAAAAGTGATTTAAAACAAGCGTACTTTCTACACTGTTAAAGTGTGAAGAAAGGTCCTAGAGATTTGCAATCTTCTACAAAAATGTGTATTTTGAGTCCTTCAATAATCGCCTAGAACCATATATTCCTGTAAAATGCAACCAACATAAGCTAAGTATGAAAAACTAATTTTTAAAGAATTTCCAAAGAAAATGCTCTATAGCTCTGCGCAATGTCATTTCTTTAGCAAAGTTGTTTGCTTTTGTATTTTCTATAACTTTGCCAAAGAAACCCTGTGTCTATCTACGAACACAAAAAAATGGACATGTATTGAACTTTTAGCGAACGTGAAACGCATAAAACGTATGCTTGCCGTACTCTCATTTGAGTGGTTGGGGACAAGCGGGATTTCATAAATCCGCTTGTCCCATTTTACCCCATGGGTTCGTGAAGCTATGGAAATTTAAAGCTGGAATATGCGATAACTCAGCAAGTAAAGATCCAAGAGATTTGTGGTCTTCTGCAAAAACGTGTATTTTGAGAGTTTAGATAACTGCCTAGAACACTATATTCTTGTAAAATGCAACTAAAAAAAGCTAAGTATGAAAAAACAATTTTCAAAGAAGTTTTAAAGAATATGCCCTATAGCTCAACACTCGATAAAGATAGAAATTTTATTTCTTCAGCAAAGTTGCTTGTTTTTATATTATTTGCAACTTTGCCGAAGAAACTATGTCTATATTTCCTAATGCAAAAAAGTTATCTTTTTATTTTCACTATAGTAAGCGATGACTAACTTTTGACAGTTTAAGATTCAAAGGGATATTTATACGAAGAAAAGTACTGATGACCTTAAATGATAAAATGAAAGCAAAAGACACTAGGAAAAAAGCTCCACTTTTCGCCCTTTTGGACTACTGTGGCGCTGTTATCCACTGCAGCTCAATATAAAGATGTCAATAGGGTGATTAAACGTGACATATTTAAATCAATTTTTTTTGTGCTTCCATACCAATCAGAGGCCGCAAAAAAGAAAGCAAAGAACATTCTTGCCTCTTGCGACTATAATATTTTTGTATGACTACACTTTGTTGCTACCACCGAGAAGATATATTCGATCAGTGCGATAGAAACAGGCAGTGCGTTGCCGACAGTCGCACCACCCAGTCTTCTTTTAATTTACTTGTATATGGCTCGATACGCGGTTATGACGTAAACATATAGATAGAGACTTTCTATCGTCTATACGATCGTCTATATTCTCGGTGAAAGACACAACCATACTCCATACTAGTGCTTGATTAATCAGCTACGTTTAAAGCTCTTTCGAAGTAGCACAAGCAACCAATTACAACAAAACGAAGTATTTTTTTGGTTCTGGATTACTCTGGATAAGTGGATAACTTTCCATGATTCATATTAGCTGACCGAATGATTTCTATGCAAATGCACGGTTTCGCCGACGGGTCTCTCCATGCGTATGGTGCATGCATTTATTTGCGTTCTGTAAGCTGCTCTGGTGCAGTCAGTGCTCGTTTGATGACGGCTAAATCACACACACTTAAAAAAAAAGTGCCGAAGTCAGCATAATTTTGCCGAGATTTGGACAGCCGAGCGTTCGGTAAAAATTTTTATGATGCCAAACGTTAGTAAAGATCCGTAAACGTCGATTTGCAAAACTGAAATTTTCACCGAACGCTCGGCTGTCCAAATCTCGGCAAATTTTGCTGAGTTTTTTAAGTGTGCAGATTACGCCATTAGAAAAACGTAGGCCTTCTCTTGCTAAATTGGAACTAAATCTGCAGAACAGGATTTCCGCTAGCACAGAAATCCATTGTCCGGTGTACTTGTGGTCAGATTCAACGATAGCTTCCTTTGATAACAGCTTCTGGTGGCACGGTCCACGTTAGCTTACTATACCTGAAAATAAATACAGATATACCTCGATAATACGTACCCTCCATAATACGTACATTTTGCCTCGATAGTACGTAAATTTTCCAGCAACACTTTATTTGTTTCATTCCAAGCTTCACAAAGGACAAAATCATTGATTTAAAAAAATTAATAATTAACTGCTATATTAAGTCGATACCACAAATATATATTTATTCAATAGTGTATGCAAATTTGCACATTTTATGCAATATTAAGCATAATACAACAATGCTTCAAAGCCTAAAATTGTGATTCGATAGTACGTACATTTCGGTAATACGTACGCTAAACGAAGCAAAGAAGTACGTACTATCGAGGTATACCTGTAACCGGAAACATCGACGCTTCAACTGTCATATCGACAGTGTGTGAATGGATTCGTGATTACCTTCGTGATCAAAATTATGACTTATTGCCCTGCGAATGCTCGCTCATTGTATGCGTTTCATGAAAAATTGCAAATATGACAAAACTAATCGTATTACTGGATTCATTTTTCCATCTGTTATTCGACAAATTCAAAAAACATCATTTCGGGAGCACTCAATTTCCAATTATAAACACTACAAACATTATAAAAATTATAAACACGATTCTTAAACCAGTTACTAGTAATACAAAAGTCAAACAAATGATACACGTCATTAAATATATTACACATTGCTCGAATTAGCTCATTTTGACCGTAGGCCGTCCTGTGGAATGCCAGGCGAAGAAAGTTATTAGACCGTAGAGACCTCGAAGCTGCGTTTATATTTACTTGCATCAGAATATTCGGTGCGTCTATTTCTCCATAAAGAAATTTTGCAATAAATACGGCACGCATACAGTCTCTTCTTCTCCACAAGGTATCCATACTTAATAGTTTACAACGACTTTCATGCGATGAGAGTTCAAGCGGGTTCGTTCACGGAAGGAACCGCAATGCTGACCTGATGAACCTTCTTTGCACAGCCTCAATCCTCATGGACCATGCTGCGATATAAGGGCTACAAACCACTGCAGCTTTTTCAAGGGTAGACCGCACTAATGAGTAGTAGAGAGATCTCAAACAGTAAGGCTCATGGAAATCCTTTCCAATGCGCATAATGAATCCCAGGTTTTTGTTCGCTTTTGCGATAATGTGGTTATAGTGGCACTGGAAAGTCAGTTCGGCGTCCAACAAAACTCCAAGGTCCTTCGCCACTGTTTCTCGCTGAATTGGCTGGCAATTAATAGTGTAGCAGTAGTCCAAAGGTGATTTTTTTTCTGGTAAACTTTGCTACGCGGATAGTAAGTCTGTTGCACGAACACCACTCAAAAAACAAATCAGCCAACTGTTGAAGTCGCTTGCAGTCCTCCTTCGACCGTACCACGAAAAAGATTTTCAAATCGTCTGCATACATAATCCGACATCCGGACGGTAGCGCTAAGCAGACGTCATTGAAGAAAAGCGAGGTGGTCAGTGGTCCCAAATTGCTACCTTGCGGCACGCCAGAGCTTCTGAAGTTTCCCAGTTTTACCGATAGAAAGCGGTTGGAGAGAAACGATGCTAGCCAACGCGTGAATGAAACGGAGGCTCCTGGACGTTTCAACTTCGCTAAAAGTAGACGATGGTTGACGCTATCAAACGCAGCTTTAATATCGGTGTAGACAGTATCCACCTGGGCTCCGTTTTCGATATGGTGGATACAGAATGAAGTGAATTCGCCCAAGTTTGTATTGATGGAGCGACCAGGATAGAACCCATGCTGATCAGGTGAAATATAGCATGTAACGTTACGCTGTAATGCCTCACTAATGAGTAATTCAAACACTTTAGAGCCTGCACATAGTGAACGGATTCCACGGTAATTTGCAACATCACTTTTGCTTCCTTTTTTATACACAGGAAAAACGAAAGACTTTTTCCAAATTGCTGGGAACGTTTCCTCGCCTAGAGATCGATTGAATATTTTGCGGAGTGGATGCACGAGTGTGCCTGCACATTTTTTTAATACGAGAGCGGGAATACCATCCGGCCCGGGATTTGCAGCCGACTTCAATTTATCTAAAGCGTTCATGACATCGTTCACGGAAGTTCTCTGGAGCAAGCTTAATAGCCTCATCAAGCTCTTCAACTGATACATCACTATCGCTGAAAACGCTCGAGAACTGTTGAGCGAATAAGCCGCAGGTATCTTCAAGTTTGTTTGAAGATTGTTCACCAAGAAACATTTTAGCAGGAAGGCCATTCTCCTTGCGTTTCTCGTTCACAAACGACCAAAACTGTTTGGGGTTCCGTTTCAACTCGTATTGCTTTCGCTTAACGTAAATCGAGTACAGTTGACGGTTGTAGTTTTCTGTACCGGGAGCTTGCGGTAGTGAAATCTAGCTTGGTGTTTACATTTCGAGAGCGGGAGTACCTCTTCAATGCAGCTGCTCTTTTGCGCTTGAGGACGCGAAGACGGTGGTTTGACCATGGAGGTTTACGCTTCGGTTTAGGTTTGGGAACATATGCACAAAACAGCGAAGTCACAGTTTGGATGAACAAATGCACTGCCTCATTTATGCCACCTACGTTAAGGAGTCCAGACCAGTCAATTCTTTGCAGGGCGAGATTCAATCCAGAGAAATCAGCACGATGAAAATCGAAGTCTCTTCCATCTGCTAAATCACTAAATTTGACAAGCGACGGACACCGCAAATTAACAAGTAACGGAGGATGATATTTGTCGGCGTTTATCAGGGGCTCAGCTGCCCCAGTTATGTCGCAGTAACCGATTGTGTTGCCATTAGCAAAAACAATATTAACCCACAATTGTTCTATCTCACATTCCACTTCTAAAGATGTTCTTGAAGAATTGATGCGGTTAGAGACGGCAATCAGCACACTGCTTTAATGCTTTTTGCATTTCAATCCCGTACTTATCAGCAAGTTTCTCGCTAGCCGTACATCGCATTCTCTCCGCATCTTCAGAAGTGTTACATCTAACGATTACCTCACCATTATCATGACAACGTACATCTTTAACTGCAAACAAAGCAGGGCCCAGTGTCTGGCGAATATCTTCCTTGGTAGTCACGGCAGTTTGCACTACTTTAGGTTTAAAGAACACGGTTTGCTCAATTCGCTTTGCGACGTTCGATTTTTTTCTTGGGGAATTGTCTATGTTAATCGTTTGCACATTATCATTCGATATTTCTTCGCTAGGTGAGATCTTCCTACGTTCGCCCGATCTTAGTAGACCACCTTCATTCACTTGAGAAATGCCCACCGGTATATTTTTATTTTGGCTAGTGGCAAAAACATCAGGGTTTTTACGCTTACCATTTGACGCAGCGACACTAGCGTAAGTAGCATTCATTGTTTTCGGTTGGGAAATGTCAGCTAAAATTGCTTCATTGATTGCCTTAATGACGACTGGCAAACATTGCGACATGAATCCTTTTTGAAATTCAACCAACTGATTTTTCACGATTTCATCAATTCGATTTTCACTAGAAATCAAACGATTAGACATCTAGTTTATTTTTTCCAGTAACTTAGTGCACTGTTGCTGAACCTCATTCAAAGTGAGTTGTTTTTTGCGACAAACTCAAACCCAAGTAACAACGTAAGTTTTATTGCACTCTTATTGCGGTTTTCATGACCAATTTTGGTCATAAAAGCAATCATAAGAGTACAACAAAAGCCAAATTGTTGCTTGGGAAGCTTGAATATGCGATAACTCAACAAGTAAAGGTCCAAAAGAATTTCAGTCTTCTACAAAAACGTGTATTTTGAGTGTTTCGATAATTGCCTAGAACATTATATTCTTGTAAAACGCAACTAAGAAAAGCTAAGTATGAAAAACCAATTGTTAAAGAAGTTTTAAATAGTATGCCCCATAGTTCAGCACTCGATAAAGATAGAAATTTTGTTTATTCAGCAAAGTGGCTTGTTTTAACATTATTTACAACTTTGTCAAAGAAACTATGTCTATATTTCCTAACACAAAAAAGTTCTTTTTTTATTTTCATTATAGTAAGCAATGACTAAATTTTGACAGTTTTAGACTAAGGGGGATATTCATACAAACAAAAGTGCTGAAGACCATAAATGGTAAAATGAAAACAAGAAACTAGGAAAAAAGTTACACTTTTCGCCATTTTGGACTACTGTGCACTGGCATAAAGAGTATTTACCTACTCTTCAAAAAATCCAAAAATGGCCTGGTAAGCATCCGAAACTCTTCGTCGCGTCGGGGACAAGGTGCAAGTATAGGAATACAACCTACCACCCACCCAAGTGGCCCGTTGCGCGGGTCGTAAAGAATATTGTTGGTGATGATAACTGGGTGAGATATACGATATACGATAGCGATTCTACACCCACCACCGTTGTTGTGGATCGAAATCCCACCTGCCATTGGCACCACTCGATATATGTTTGGTTTATATATCGAAATTCTTCAGTTCATCCAATTTAGCAATTTAGCACTCTTCGCACCAGACGCTTCTTCACTTTCCGAAAAAAAAGTACAAGGATCCATGCCTAGTGGCATGGGCGCAAGCTTGACGTAGAGCTACGAATGTAGAGCAATTCGTTTCCCAATGATAAAAGCGGTGATTTTTGTATGAATTTCGTGTATAGAAAGCATTAAAGGATTGTGTTCTTACACGTGAGAAATTCATAATTTCAACTCTTCATATAACTTAAATTGTGGACCTGAAAAGGTCCGTTTGTTAATCTTGAGTTCTCAAATTTCTGACTCGTAATGTCCATTGTCAACTTTCGTCCTTTAGATGGGTTATTGTTGTGAGGATTCACACAATTGGGAATATTGTTTACCGGACAAACGCTACTGGTAGGATCTGTAATCAGGATAGACTTTTATGTTTATGATCGTTTAGATAAATTTGTCCAATACGTTTTAGTATGGTAGACAGAAGTCGAAATTAGATTAGGTTCGAAGTTTATTATATTTAAGTTATCCATGACGTGTAACACAATAAGTAGCAATAATTCTATTTGGACACGGGTTCACCGTCACAAATTTAACGTTTCAAAGAACTAATCAGAAGAAAGTTCTTCGTGATTTAACAAAACAGCTACATTTGAAAATTTCATTACGATTCGTAAAGAAAATTTTTATCTCTTCATCAAAATGATTTCGTTCGTCCTAAAAAGGACGGCTTGAAACCTTTAGAATGAAGCCACGAATGTGACTCAAAAGCTGCCTGCCGATGTGTCACCTACCAAAGCCACTGACCGAATGACGAAGCGCAGCAAAAGGCGTAGCAGCCAAAACTATATCGTTCGCTTGCGTATGAGTCGATGGATCAGTCGATGGTTTGTTGGCGTCTCGCTTAGTAAATTTGGATGTCTTCGTTGCCTTATCCTCCTATCGACAGACTTCGCAGCTGGCTGTTTAGAGTACAGGAAAATTACGGGGCCAGAGTAACGATCCTACTGACTCTATCTAGCAAACACCGCCTAGCCGAGGTTCGAACATACGACGACTGGCTTGTTAGACCAACATCGTTCCTCGAAGCTAACTGAGCGGTGTGCATACATTAAAAATCAATTTACACAACTAAACAGAAAATTTATGAACAAGCTATGAACTAAACCCAAACTGAAACTGCCATTGAAATCTGGAGTTGAATTGAAACTTCTGTGTTTATCAATTTTGCAAAGGTCCCTCAAGGTAGCAACATTGGACCAGCATACAAAGGTCAATTTTCTCTGTCACTTTTTTTTGTATGCCAGAAGAGCACTAGATTGAAGCTTGGTCTAGCGCCATTCAGGGTAGGGGAAGTAAGAGTAGGTTTCCTCCGTCTTTCACGACTGTTTTAGTGGGGTTTATATTAAGTCCCTCTTGTAAACAGCACGAAATAGTGGTATTTTGAGCTGCTTGCATACAGACAGCACTTCGTCAAATTTACCTCTGACAATCAGTACTACGTCGTCGTCGTCGTACGCAATGACCTAATAACCCTGCTGTGATAGCTTGAGCAAGAGTGCATGGTCCACATTAGCAAAAGGGGAGAACTCCTCCTCGCTGAAATCGTGATCGACGTATCTCCCTGTGTGATTTGCCTGCTTGACAGCTTTGTTTGAATGCAGCTCATGTTCCTTTGTTAAGAAGTACCGCGTTAATTGAAGCGAAGGACGTGTTGTCGAAAGCGCCTTCAATGTCAAGAAAAGCGCAGAGTGCCATAGTCTTGATATTGGAACGACTTTTCAACCAGCAGCGTTGATGTTGATTGCCATGTAATTAGAGGGGAATGTTTAGGAACTCATTGTGGATGCGATTATCCGTAATTTTTTTTCTTCAAATTGTGAAGCGTTGACCATCCACCATTCACTTTTTTCAATTGCCCTAGGCCATTGTTATGATCCTAGGGTAACACTTTGCGAAACTCGGCGTTGTATTTGGTGAGAGATGCCTTGAAGCCTCACAACTGGACGTCTGCTTCTTCTTCTTCTTCAGCAACATAGAGTCGGGGTGGCTGGTGCTGTTTCAAGCACTCGTCTCCATTCAACTCGGTCTTGGGCCGCTCGTCGCCAATTTCCTAGTCGTCTCAGAAGTCGCAAATCGCTTTCGACCTGGTCGAGCCATCGTGCACGTTGGGCCCCCTATTCCTGGTGCCGGTGGGGTTATTGAAAAGGACTATTTTCGTCGCACTGTCGTCCGGCATCCTTACTACGTGTCTGGCCCACCGTAGCCTGTGCCTGTAGCTCGTGATTCATACACCTCCGCCACTCTCCGCTTTCAGTTTGTACTTCGCCAAATATCGTCCGCAGCTCCAACGTGACTAGGGCACGTATGTCCTCCGTGAGCAGCGTCACGACTTCAAGTCCATAAAGAACTACCGGTCTAATAAGGGTTTTGTATATTGTTAGCTTCGTGCGGCGGCGTACGCTTCCTGATTGTAGCGTTTTACGAAGGGCAAAGTAGGCCCGATTTCCCGCTTGGATGCGCCGCTGGATCTCCTTACTAGTGTTGTTGTCCGCGGTCACCAGCGATCCCAAATACACGAACTCCTCTACCACTTCTAGTTCGTCGCCGTTAACGGTTACCGTCCGTGGGAGGCGCGCATTTGTTTCCTTTGAGCCTCTTCCTTTCATGTGTTTGGTCTTCGACGCATTTATTTTTAGCCCAATTCTCCTAGACTCCGCTTTCAGTCTGGCGTAGATTGCCTCCGCCGTCGCAAAGTTCCTGACTATGATATCGAAGTCATCTACAAAGCCTAGAAGTTTCGATGCCCGCTCGTCGGATCACCCCCTCAAGAGCGATGTTGAACAGCATGCAGGATAAACCGTCACCTTGTCTCAACCCTCGCCGCGTCTCGAAGGGACTCGAGAGTGTCCCAGAGATGCGTACGAAACACATCACTCGATCCAATGTAGCTCTGATCAGTCGCGTCAGTTTGTCCGGAAACCCGTGTTAGTGCATTATCTGCCATAGCTTGTCTCGATCGACTGTATCGTATGCTGCTTTGAAATCAATAAAGATGTGATAGTAAAAATTTGGTCCGTAGTTGCGCGGGCCCCATGAAACCCGCCTGATAATTCCCTACGAAACCTTGTGCTATCACTATCAGTGACAACCGGTGTAACAGGATCTGGAAGAGTACCTTGTAGGCGGCGTTTACCAGCGTTATACCACGATAGTTGCAGCAGTCTAGCCGATCACCCTTTTTGTAGATGGGACAAACCACTCCTTCCATCCATTCCTCCGGTAGTTTTGCCTCCTTCCAAATCCCCGAAATAACCAAGTGTAGAGCCTTTGCTAGCGTTTTTCCGCCATGTTTATAAAGCTCTGCCGGTAGGCGGTCGTTCCCAGCGGCTTTATTGGTCTTCAGCAGTCCGATTTCTCGTTTGACTTCTTGGAGATCAGGTGCTAGGACATTACTTTGGGCGCTCCTAGGTTAATTCCCGTTCCGCCTCCTTCTGCGACTTCGCCACTAACGACTAACATAGTTGTTATAAAATTGCCTTGGCAACTCCTTATATGACTAATTCTGGTTGTAAATAAGTGGCCGCAACTAGAAATAGGAAAATTGTGTTGCTTGGGGGGTGGGTGATATAATGCCCACGTTAAGAAGAATCTCCTATTGCTCGTCAATGCAGAATGCATGTCAAGAAACTGGACAATTGGTCCAAAAGTGGAACAGGTTTTCACTTAACATGTTCATCCTAAAGCATAAAAAATCAATCAAATACGTTTAAATCGTGAAATTTTACGAGGCGTATAAAAATTCCTTTTCAGATTCCTTAGCGACAAAATGCGCATAAGTGTGCCCTGCACCTTAAGTTTATTATTCTGGGGATTCCGGCCGTTGGCAGGTCGCGAAAGGGGTTTTCTTGGCATCAATCTCTTGTTAGGCACCTGCAGCTTGCTGTTTTGTCCGGGTTGTCGCCGCAAGTGTAGCCTTCGTCCTAGACCAACGCGGTCGGTTTTTCACCGGTTCTTTCGGAGCGAAACAACAGCTGTTTTTTCCAACGTTTTGACGTTTGTCTACTGCACGCGGATGGACTACTAGATCGACGAACGTTTGGGTTTGATAAGAAATGGGCCTGCAAATAGACTTTCCAGTTTTCGTAGGATTTACGTAATATAGAAAGCTTATTCGATGCTACAATCGTTCGATTCGAACGAGATCGAAACTACACTTTAACGAAAATAAAAACTTTTCCATTGGATAGAAAATGTTCATGACTCACTCACTCACTCATAACGTTATTTGCGATGCATATCATTTGACTTTAATAACCAGAATTTTTATTACATTTTGCTCGCATGGTAGAGAAAGTGAATCGCCAAAGATTTTTATTTTTAATTGCCGCAATAAAACAACGAACGGACTCGGCTGCTGCTGCTGCTGCTGCTGCTAGAAGGAAGACTGTCTGATGAAATTTTGCTTGTTAATTGATTATCCCTACAGCGTGTTGTAATAATGTTGAAAAAAATATTGTTATGCAGTAGAGAGTGATCGGGGGGGCATTTGCCAAGGAATGCAAAAGAGAGATAGACACTAATGATTTGAAGGCAGCATTATTGAGTAGTTAATGCTTGACTGTCGTAAAACAAACCAATCGCCGCAGGTTATCAAACATCGATGAAGAAATTTCACTGAATTGCACTGTACTGACTGAGGCAAGCGTGTACCTGCTCATCGAAGTAGGCTCATCCCAGGAACATCTGTCCGTTAAAACATACGTCAACAATTATGCTCATTTATGATTACTATTTTGACATTTATAAGTTATAGTTTGACACGAGTTCGAAAAGGTGATTGGATTTGGGATTATTTTCCAATCTGAATTTCGTTGTACCGTCACGGTTTCGTGCGTGAGTTTTCCCTCGTGACTGTCTCGTAAATTATCCCGCATTTTATTTTGCTTCAAAACGATGAAATATGGTACACCTTTCCCATCCCGAAAAAAAAACAGTATTTAATTTTCTTCCGCCACACACCCGGTCCGGACTGCCCTGCTCTGATTGTTTTCGTGGACCGTTTCGTTGCGTGCGTGACTACCGGGAGTTTACCCGGTAATAATCGTGCAGTTACTCCGGACACTGCGTAATATTCCATTCCATATTTCGAGATCCTGCTGGCTGATTCGTCGTCGTAGGTACCTAGTTCGGGGCCGGGATCGTGGAAGTGCAAATATTTCCCTGGTTTCGGCAAACGGCAAACACAGGCGGGACGGCCAACGGCCGGCCGGCCGAGGCGTGGAGCATCGAGAGATGTTAAAATAAAATAAAAGTTTATTGGTTGCTAATGAAAGTCCGGCCGGCTGCTGGGAAAGAAAGATACGAAACGAAACGCCGAAACAAGTTGAATACAGAAAACATAAATAAGGAAACGGTCGCGGTCGCGGTCGGATATCGTGCGGTGGAGCTGGCCGTTGGCCACACTTGTTGTCGGCGGGGTTTTTGGTCGGGATTTTGCCCCCGGGCTAGAACTTGTTCTGTGTCTTTCGCGCGTTTCGCGCGGTTTCACTTTCGCCGAAAATATGCGCCGAAGCCGGCCCGGCGCGGCGCTGCTGGGAGGGAGCCTTCGTTCGTACGCTACCTACGGACGGTGCGCTGCAGCGTAGAGCATATTTGCAGGCATTGCGTGAGGAAGTTTCGCTTTTTAGGTGGTCGCAGGTTTCACTTTTGCTGCTCGGGGCCTCCGGTCCGGAAATCGGGCTTTTGGTATCGACGTTGTTGTTATTGTTATCGTTGTTGTTTACATCACGTTGCCATCGAAACGATTTTCAGATTTGAAAATGTTCCGTTGCTGTCAGATCCGACGATAACGCACAGCTTGCTGTGCTCAACACATTTAATTTAACCCAATATATTTTATTAAAAAAAAAACACCGTACTGTTTTCTTCTTTTTTCTCTTTGCTGCCCAATTATTTCCAGATAAATCATCCTCCCAGCTATTTAGTTCACTGCGAAAGGTCATCGCGATTGAAGTGTAGGAAGGCGCTGGAGGTAAGCTTTGACGCAAAGACACACCCACACGTACATACTCTCTTGTCAAGCTCTGTCTTGCTCTGCTTCCTGTCTGTATACTGTTGCTCCAAAAAGTACTAAACTTCCAGTAAACCCCCCTGCCTATCTCCTGCCCCCGTATGTGTACAGCTTCACCAAAACCAGCCGCCTCCCTACACTTCGCAGCTCCAGAGTCGCCAGAGTCTGGGAACTGCCTGTGGGGTGGCAGAATCTCTCTCGAAATGTAGTGCCAAATAGTGATAGTGTAGAGTAGTGTTTCTCTGTCTTTCAACCCTGCTCATTTTCTACTTTATGGAACTGCAAAAAAAAACTCCAGATCAATAAACCTTTCTTCAACTTTCTAGCCTACCCATATTAAGTAACAGTAGTATGAAATCCTTTCCTCCGAACCAGGTGATGAACTATCGTTCTACTAACTTGTTACGAATTTTCGGTAAGTGCAATTTACTAGCTTATAAGTTCCAGAGTTATGATTTATTTCAAACGCTTTGGTATAGTTCGATTTAACTCCTACATTTTTCTACACTCATGAAAACATAGACATCTGCAGTTCATTTTTTGTGTAAGGATTACTGAATCTCAGCGAACAGAGATTAAGACGATCTAAATATGTCTCAACAACCTGAAAACTCGGCAATATGTAATACCAAAAAGTAAGAGGCATGCGCCCCCAAAAATAGAGACCTTCTTGTAGCAATATCGCTTGTTCAATACGACGAAAACTTTCTGATTGATCAGTTAGTCGGGGTAATTAGACCTTTGCATAAAATGGGGCTCCAGACATTTAAAACATAAGGAGACTAAATTGCCGTTAGTCAAGCAAGCTTAGAGCTAGTGTGGAGAATGCATTCTTTCTCCAAGATAATTGGCCGGTAGTAACGAACTCGATGGGCGACTACCGACTCGGTTCAGAACCGACTCGTGACTCGTTTATTCTTACGCAAACATTGCATTCCCCACCTCGTCTAGTGCCCTGGGCGATTTCTCCACGTAAGAATCGCTTTCTGCTATTCTGGCGATAGCGAAATCCCATCCCGTGCGCTGAGTGCCTCTACATTTACATTTTCTATAACTTTGCCGAAGAAACCACGTCTTTATCTCCTCCTAGCTGGACCAATGCCGTGTTTCTGTCTAGATCTTTATAGTGGTATAATAGTAGTGGCATTATTTGGTATTTTAGCCCGCCCTGTTAGCTCATCCGGGGTACGATTCTGGCCTAACAAGCCAATCGTCGTATGTTCGAATCTAGACTAGGCGGCGCCACTACAGAGTTCATAGGATTTTTGCACAAGCCCCGTAATTTTCATGTACTCTAGTAAATGTCTGCGAAGTCTGTCGATAAAGAAGGGTCAAGTTCTGAAGGATGTTTATACCCATGGCTTTGCTTGTTTAGTAGTGGTATTACTAGTATCTCAGGGGAAAGACCGAAAAATTACCGTTCCTTTTTGTCCAAGCTGAGGGATCCGCTGATAATGGGAGCCAATTATGGCCTAATTCGAACTCAATTTCTCCCAAGTTCTGTGGATCGGAGGTATTGGTGAAGCTTTAAACCCCAACAGACCTGACAAAAAACATACTTCAGAACCTCTTTATTGAGCGTGCGGTGTCGTTTTTACAATCGACAGGGAGAGGGGGGGGGGGGGGGTGAAATCCTAATAGACATCGCACCGCACTACTATAAGTAAGTAAATAAGTTATGTGGGGTTTGATTTAGGATTGGCCTAAAATTTTGAACTCTTAGTTAAGTAGAATTTAAAACAATAAAGATTTCAGATGAAACTACGGAACGAAATTAGAAAACTCATAGCTACGTCATTTGGATTGAAATTTTTCGCTGTCAATCCTTAGCGAGGGGACCAATTTCATGACATTTAAAAGCAACCGTTGAACAATTTGTACTCTGGGAGTAATTCAGCTTGTATCTGAAACTTAAACAGAAAAATGTTAGCACTCGGTGAAAACAGCGAACTTCTTTGGTAATTGAATGGTAATGGTAATTCAATAAACTCGACTCGATTGTACTGCCCATAAATGGAAGACAGTCACATATGCAAAAACGCTTTTGAAACCGCTACATTTTTTCTTTAATATCGAGTAAATTTTGGAAACAAATCGCCCAAATCATCATGATATCACTTGAATGTACATTATAGAACACTTTTACAAGCAATTTGTTCGCAAATGACCTACAATTTGTTCCAAAACCTAGAAAAACTACCGAAGTTCCTGATATGCGTTTATTTGTGCTTGAATAAGCAAGAATAAACGCATAACAGTCACAGCATGCCTTGATCCTTGCATTGCCGGTGACTCAGGAGTATTTTGAAGACCACTCGTCGTTGTTGTTTTGATAATTCACGTGCACATTTAATTCAACTGTTTCAAATGTCTGTACTGGACTATCTGAATTTTTACGGGAGTAAGGATCTTCCAGTTCCGAGCATTTTCTGCTTTTATTTGTAATTTGTTATCGTGGGGTCGCATAAGGGGTTTTGTTCAACTCAGAAACTGGTCGCTTTCCTGTGTGTCCGGAACACTCCCAGAACGTGTCCGAGTGTGACCAATGTGATCCTGGACACATTATGTGACGACAAATGAGCTATTCTGAACTAGTTTTGCACTTTCGCGCACTTAGAGATGTCACATGTTGAATTTTAGTTCTATTCAGAAACTGATCCCTGTAGTGGTATCCGGAACATTTCCGGATATATGGTTAGATATGGTCAATGACGTCTTGAACACTTTATACAACTACCAGTGGTCTAGTTTTTCAAATTCGAGTACTTAGAGGTGTCGTATAATGGAATTATTGTGATTTAAGGGGAATCAAGTTCCGTATATTCCGGAACTTGTTCCGACTATAGCTTCGGAACCATTGATCCGCTCCAAATTTTCTTCAATAGTATTCTTGTAGGCCATAAAATCTTTTGTTTGGTAGTTGTTGCAGTCAAATCGGTTCAGGAATTTCCAAAATCAAATGCTTATTCATATATTTTCACTACTGTGACTGTTATGCGTTTATTTGTAATATGGGACTGACATAGTTTAATATTTTTTTCAACATTTTGGGAACAAACATAGCTTTTTTGTTTGAAATATTGAAAGAATAGGTAATTTAAAGATGATTCCCAGGTTTATCTCAAAAATCGTGAAAAGTCATATGGGACTGTTATGCGTTTATGGGCAGTGTAGTCATCCTAAATAAGCTTGACAGAATGTAATTTCTAGTACCCTCCTCAAGCGATGCCTAGTGCAGTTACTGGCAGTCGAGTATCTTAATCGGCTCAAAATCAGGATTCCTGAAATTGCCAACACCACTCTTAAGTAGGTCCTCGGTAATTAAACTGGCTTCGATCTCTAAAGCTCTAAAGCTTTAAATTTCTAAAGCTATGCTAGCAGCATAGAGCCAGGGTGGTTCGTATTGTATCAAGAACTTATCTCCATTGTGCACGGTCCTGGGCTACTCGTCGTGAATTCATTGAGCGTTTCGACAAACACAAGTCGGCGTCAACTTGATCGAACAACCTATTCCGAGTCTGGGAGAGCACCTTGTAGGCGGCGTTGACCAACGTAATCTCGCGGTCAGCAATCTAGCCGATCGCCCTTTTGTAGATGGGACAAATTACCCTTTCCAGTCACTTCCTCGGTAGTTTCTCCTCGTTCCAAATCATCGATCCTTCACCAAACATTCATAAGCGAATGAAAGTCATACACAAAATATTCACAATAAAATAGCTCGTAACTTTCGATAATACGACAGAGAGATGACAAAAACGTAACGAATACGACGAAAAGACAAAAAAGAGATAATAAAATGACGGCAAGACGATGAAGATGACACGGGAACGACAAAAAGACAACGATGGGCCGGTGAAAAGACTGCGAAAAGACGACGGCAAGATGAGGGAAATATGACAAGTTGGTGAAAAGACGATATACAACCAAATTCGATGAAAAGACGTCATTAAAAACTATTAAAACGCCACAAAGGACAATAAAAAATCGGCTTTAAATCACTCAAAAAAGACGATATAAACATGATAGAATATTGAAAAAAAAAACGGAAAAACGATCAACGGATATTTAAAAGACAACAAAAAACAAACAAGAAGACAACAAGATAAAGCGATGATAAAATATACATATTAAAAAACGATGAAAAATTTAAGAAAAAAAACGTAAAAAGTTATTTGAAAGGTGAAAAACAAAGACGAAAGGCTTGTGACGAACGATCAAGCACGAAAGACAGTAAGCAACTTTGAATAAGGCCGTTGCAAATCATATTTAAAGTTTTTGTCACCCCCCCCCCCCCCCCCTTGGAAAATGGCTTGAAAAATCGGGGGGCAAAAAAATAATTTGTAGGATATGAGTCAAATTTCTTTTTATAAAATCAATTGTCTGTGGGCTCTACAGTCTGAAAAACTCGACAAATGAGTCTCCGAGTTGAATTAACGCTTCTAGCATGGAACAGAAATGGAAATTCGAACAATGGAATTTCCGAAAATCGTCCAAAACAATTTTCCTTCGTTTTTGTCTTTTTTCGTATATTTTTGCATAAAAAATAATAACGTATATATTATAAGCAAGAATAGATTCGGTTTTCACGTTTCAACATTAAATAAAAATTTTTTAAAATTCATGTTTTTTTTTGCTCGATTAAAAAATTCACTTTGTTTTTTTTTCGCCCCCCCCCCCCCCTTCAGTGGCCGAACATCGGAAGGACAAAAACTTTATAAAATATTTGTAATGGCCTAATTTGGGTCAAATCAAAAAAGTATCATGAACTGATTGTATTTAGAAAAGTAGCAATTTTCTTCAAAAACAATCAAAAATAATACCTATAAAACGGATGCAATAAAGGGTGATCACACATGTAAGCAAAATGAAGCAGGATTTATCCGCGTAAAAGAAATCTCTATCATTTCAAAAGTTTTTGTCACTTCCCCCTTGGAAATTGGCTTGAAAATTCGGGGGGCAAAAAAATAATTTGCAGGATATGAGTTAAATTTTTTTTATAAAATCAATTGTCTGTGGGCTCTACAGCCTGAAAAACTTGAAAATGAGTGTACGAGTTGAGTTAACGTTTCTAGCATTAAAAAGAAATGGAAATTCAAACAGCGAAATTTCCGAAAATCGGCCAAAAAAAATTTTCTTTCGTTTCTGTCTTTTTTCGTAGATTTTTGCATGGAAATTAACAACGTATATATTAAAAGCAAGAATAGATTTGGTTTTCACGTTTAAACTTAAAATAAGAAAGCCTAAAATCCATATTTTTTTTGCTCGATTAAAAAATTCTCTTTGTTTTTTTTTCGCCCCCTCCCCTTCAGTGGCCCAACACTGGAGGGACAAAAACATTTTAAAATATTTGTAATGGCCTTACTAGTTGAGCCCGAATCTTACGATCCGCAAAGTATAAATGTCTGTTCAGAATTCCGAAAACTGCGGATACATTCCATTCACCAGTGTTTGCGAAGATGTTTATTCTTTGTATTAGTTCTTTAAGTTCTTATATTGCATAATATAGCTCTAAGACGTTGTACATAAAAGATCCGAAGACTGAAACAAACATTTTTTATGCTCGTATTGGATTTTATTTAACTGAATAAAAACTGTTTGCAACATTTATGTAGTCTGATTAAAGTAAAATGTTGCTAAGAAATTTTTGATCGTTTGCTATCATTAACTCATTTTTTTTAAATTATGCGACTTGGTCCGGTCTGATTTAACACCGACCATATGATATCGCGACAAGCAATCGAGTTGAGCAGTAGGATCGAGCAGTCGAGTCGAACAGTCAAGTCGTGCAATTAAAACGAGCTGTTCAGTCAAGCAGTCCGGTCGAGCAGTCGAGTCGAGTGGTCGAGTCAAGCAGGTAAATCGAGCAGTCCAGTCGAGCAGTTTAATTGAGCAGATAAGTCGAGTAGTCCAGTCAAGCAGTTGAATCGAGTAGTTTAGCGAGCACTTGAGTCTAGCAGTCGAATAGAATGGTTTAGTCAAGCAGTCGGGTCAAGCGGTTAAGTCCAGGGATACCAAACTTGCAGATTTGTCTGCAAATTCCAGATTTTTGGAATGGTCTTGCAGATCATTATACATTTGCAGATATTTACAGTTTTTATGACTTTTATTGTTTTGGTGCAGATTTTTGTTCGAAGCTCTTTAAACTTTCACAGACTTCCTAAAAAAGTGTGCAGATTTTCGCAGATTATTTTCAAACCAGAAAATTCGAGTAGCCGGCAAACTGCGCGATTTTTTCGGTTTTCGAGCTGTTCCAGACATTTTTTTAGAAAATATGGCATCTCTGGTTAAGTCGAACAGTTGAGTCGAGCAGTTGAATCGAGTAGTCTAGTCGAGTAGCTGAGTCGAGCAGTCTACTCGAGCAGTCGGGTCAAGCGGTTCAGTCAAGCAGCTAAGTCGAACAGGTGAGTCGAGCAGTTCAGTCGAGTAGTTATGTTGAGCTGTCGAATCAAACAGTTAAGTCAAGCAGTTGAGTCAAGCAGCCGATTTGAATAGTCCAATCGAGCAGTTGAGTCAAGTAGTTCATTCGACCAGTCGAGTCGAGCAGTTGAATCGAATAGTCCAGTCGAGCAGTGGAATCAAGGAGTTGAGTCGAGCGTCGAATCGAGCAGATAAATCAAGCTGTCCAATCAAGCAGTCGAATCGGACAATCCAGTCGAGCAGTTCAATCGTACAGTTAAATCGAGCAGACAGGTCGAGTAGTAAGTCAAGCAAATGTGTCAAGCAGTCGAATCGAGTAGTTAAGTCGAGCAGTCGAACCGAACAGTTCTGTCGAGCAGATCAGTTAAGCAGTCCAGTCGAGCAATCAAATCGAGCGGTCTAATCGACCTGTCCAATCGAGCAGTCTAGTCAACCCGTTGAGCAATCGAGCAGTCCAGCAGTCGACCAGAGAGGTGACTGAGAATACAACCAGAGCTGCCACAAATACAGATATTTGTGCATGCATAAATTTGAGACCCATCAATTATTTCAGTTGCTGTGATTTCTGGCTCTACTAATTTTCCTGAATTTTAAAGTACTCCATAAACTGTTTGTTATTTAAAAGATTAGATCGAGAAAATAAAATACTCCGGAGAAAACGGTAGGGAATACAATTCATTGCTACGAAAGCATGACGTCCTGTCAGGGACCTGTTTATAGTTACCGATAAGCCTCTTATCACGTCATATCAGAGACCTGGGTTTCGGTACAGACATAAGCCTCTTATATAAATAGATACTTTTCAACCAAAAGTTAGTAGTGGAATTCAATCGTGAAAAAGTTTGCTTCAATTTCAAATTGACAGTAATGCACAATTGACAAAACAAATTGAAATTAGGCGTAAATTAAATTTAAATTGGACTTGATATAAGAATGGAATTCCACTGGAAATTAGACATGAAATTGGAACTCAAATTTTACTAGAAACTGGACTTGAAATCAGAGCTTAACTTTGACTTAAAATTGGAATTAACGGACTTGAAAGTGAACATGACTTTGGGCATTAAATTAATCTTGAATTTGGATTTGAACACGAAGTTTTACCATAATATGGAATTGTCATTTTTCGTCTTACTTTCTCACACACTTTACATCTTTTCTGTTCCGTTTTTTCTCTTTCTTTCTTTGTTCCGTTTTTTTTACTTTTCTGTTGTGTTTCTTGGTTTTTGCTCTAATTTTCCTTCTTTTCTTTCCGTTTTTCCTGTTTTTCTCTCGACTTTCCTGTTTCTGTCCCATATTTTCTGTTTCATGGTTTCATTTTTCTTCGGTTCCTTGTTTTCAATCATTTTCTGATTTCTGATTTGATTTTCTTTCGTGTTCTCTGTGTTTTTTATTCTTTTTCGTTTCTTTCATTTCCTTCCTGTTCAGTTAAGTTGTTTTGAATTTTATCCCGTTTCCCTTTCATTTTCATTTTTTCTCCCCATTTTCCTCTTATTCTTTTCTTATTTCTCAATTTTCTTACTTTTTTCCCCTTTTAATTTAACCCGTGTTTTTGCCTATTTTGTTCAGTTTTTTCATCTTTTCTATTCAATTTGTCCTCCTTTTCTTTCTCATTTTTATCGTTTTTCCTTCTTTTCTTTAATTTTTCTTCTTTTCTCTTCCGTTTTTCTACTTTTTCACTTTTTTCTCCAGAAGGAGTAGAAGACGGGCTGCCTCTAGAACTATCAGTAATTCATCTGTGAATATGCTAAAAAAATTACTTATATTTTGACTGTTTGTTCGTATAGCGTTCGTTCACGAGATAAATTTTTTTTGAATTATGCAGGAAAATCGAGTTTTTCGGCCTCAGGAACAATAAAAAATCAAGAAAAATTATATCATTAAAATATTAGAAATTGACAAGCAAGAAAAAAATATTTTAAAAAAATTCCATGTTACAGAACATTAACGGGTTTCCGACACTTAAAATATAATGAATTGGTGTTAAAATCAAAGGTAATTTGAGACTTGGCAATGGACGTGACATTAGACTTGAAATTAAACTTAATGTAGGAATTCAAATGGTACTTGAAATTGAACTTGAAACTGGAACAATTTTATTGATTTTGATTCACGTTATTTCAATCTAAATTTTTTTTAAAGACAATACGGACTTGCTTATAACACTTGGTTTTCCTCCTCACAAACTCTGGCAGCTTGTGGGACGCAATCTATGCGTGCACTCTAGGGAAAAGCTTCATTCAAACGATTTCAATGCGAGATAGCTCCGCTGGCTGATTAGACGACGAACCGCTACTATTAATCACTCGCAAATAAAACTGTGTTGCATCAAAACATACCAAGGCAACCAGGCACCAGGCAAGGCAAGGCGTAATCGAGTCGCTCCCGCTGAGTCGCCCTATCGGCGATGTCGTAAAAGTTTACGACCATTTCCTCCGGGACGTACCGGCCAACCGACCGACCGACCGACGATGTCTTACTTTCGACTGACGGTTGCGCATTAATTTTCCTCCGCTCCGTACAGCTCCGATGGCGGCGCTGCCATGCTGGTGCGGTAATGGCAGTGGCGGCGGAGGCACTGGCACTGGCAGTATGTACTTAATTCACCAAATTACACCGTGGTCCTTTTTTAACGAGATTGCAGGACCCGAAAGCGAACGGCGAACGAAAAAAAAAATCAACAAGAAATATGAAATCGATCGTCCCTTTTCATTATCGCGGTAGAGCGGCACCGAACGAAGGTTGATGCGAAATCAAAAGTAAACTGTGAATCAAAAGTGGGTTTGCCGCGTGAACGCGCTGCCCGTTTCGTCAGGGAACATACTTTCCTGCGCGCGGGGCCGGAAATTAATAAGCCTGCCGATTGCGCGCCGCGCAGATTGTGCGGGGCTCCGCACCGGGGCGCAACAACGATGGTCCCTGATTACGAACGCAGCGCAGCGGAGGTCGAAACAGGGTGGGATCCCGTCGTCGTCGTTGAGCGATGCCGCGATAATTATTGGGTCCTTTTTTCGGGCTCCCCTACCGAGTCGGCCAGTGCCAGGGCCAGTGGTCCTGTGTGCAGCGCAGCTGTCGGATGATTTACGGCGAGCCGCAGCAGCAGCAGCGGTACCCGGGCGGGGCACCCGGGATGGTTATTTACATGCGCCGGTGACCTCGTTTCAGGGCGGTCGATTTATGTGCGGATTTCGGCTGACTGAGAAAACTGGCCAATTAAAGCTTCCGCGAAAATTAGCCCATCTGCCCGGCAATGGCAGAGAGGATACTTTTTGGCTGTGCCTTTTTAGGTATTGTAATATTATTGGGTGTCAACTGTGACAAACAATAACCGCTCAAGATCCCTATCGGGCGGGGAATTTAGTTTCATTCGTTGGTTGAAGCTGAAAAAAAACAACAACGATCGGACCGCATGCAGAGCGTAGAAACCAATCATTGCTTTGATCTCTAAACCCTAGCATTGTTCATTGAGGGAACCTCGCGATCGACCGAGGGAAATTTGCATCCGCAGCTCGCAACGTTCCAGCGGAGGTTCGGCCTAAACGCGCGACCCGTTCGAAAGGCACGTCCAATCGATTTGTTTGATGCTTTCGCGGTCAGCCAGCAGCGGTGTTCGACCGCGTGGTGAAAGATGATCGATATAGATTGGCCCGCGGGGTCGACCTGGGCCAAAATCCACCGTCCGTCCGTCCATCCATCCCTCCGTTCGGCCACTCGCAGTTCGAGTGAGAGGTGAATGACAGCGAGTTGGTTTTCTCTGTTTCTTCCTTCTTCACGACTACGACTGACTACTTGACCATGGTCCATGGTTTGTTTCGGAACTTTCGATTTTTTGGCACCGGGATTGGTGCGGTCCAATGGTGGCGAAGGCCAACGACCCCCAGCCGACTGGACGGGCCACTGGACGATGGATTACTGCACATTGGCTTGTTGTGTGCAGACAGACAGTTGAAGTAATTGTTACCGGTGTATTTCGCCAGTTCGGTGCGCTACGCAATGACCGAAAGATTGCTGACCGTTTTTTTTTCTCTTCTTGTGCTTCTCCCTGGAGATTTGGTACTGGTACCAGGTACCAGGCACGGAGGGGCCGGTTATCAACGCTAAGTAGTGTGCCGTTTGCTGGCATGCTGGGGCCGTGATGATGATTGTGTGGCTGTGCGATGATCTCTGGGTGCGATCTCTGGCCGATACCTCGATTGGGAGTCAATTCATTCGACTGTTGTTAATTGGTCGGCTTTCCAGCGAGTCATTACCGATGGTGCCGGCGAAGCCGTTTGTTTGCTAGTGATTAGATTTTCGCGGCTCATCGGCAGTTATTTATCACCCGCTTGAAATCGGACTTTCGCTAAGCAGTGGTTGATTCGCTTTCGTTAACCAGATCCAGCGTATTGTGTAACGCAATTTTGCATTGAATCAAATGAGCTTCCAATTAATATTAAAATGTTGTTAAATAATTTGATCTCATATGTAACACTTGGCGAGAGTTTGAATTTTCGCTGAAAAGCTTAACTGGCACTGTAAAAAAAACTGGTGCAGGCAACCAGTTCGACCTTGCCCGCCATTTCCGGAACTTTTCCGGAACATTCAGGCAGGACATGCCGATGAAAAATTCCAACCCGCGGATCTGTTAGGCGTCCGCTTTAATGCGCGGACTTAACCATCGTATTCCGTCTATCGATTAGGTTAGGCGCCTTTTTTAACCAGACGACATGAAGTCCAGCCCGCTGCATTGTCTGCTGGACAAACCTGACGGAAGAATTGACCTTCTTGGCCACATAACGAATCAAAGACCCGAAGTAATCCCTGCTACCAGCTACCAGCTATTTTTGCTACCAGCTAGCCGCTAGGTCGTTTGGGTCTCCTTGAACGATTTTACCACACGGAACAAGGTCGATTGGTCGATTCCCGACCGTTTCGTGATCCATCTATGGGACTGGCCCGGATTTTCGACGACCGCGCCTATAATTTTTTGTCGAAGCACTTCTTGCTTGGAAGCCAACTCGGTAATCACTTGACAGATGTGACGAAATTTTGCACATGTAAACATTACACGCTAATCTAGTTGAACCCAAAATTTCATCAATTTTTACACGTGAAATTCTATATGTTGTTATTGTTGTTGACTTGTTCCCTGAGAAATAAGAACTATAATGTTTTCAACGGATGTAAGTCACTGTAAGTCACTGCTGCAGTCATTTACTGTGCGTTGAACATCTGTGCTCACTGCCAAGTCCTTTATAACTGTTATGCTCTTTTGGCGAAAGAAAAGGCGTTTTAGCCTAATTTTTCGGTATAAAATTTATGTTTTCTTTTCAAAAGAAAACAGTTTTTATGTGGAATCTGATAGTTGAGGTTTTGATTACCGTAACTATAGGTATGATAACCTATTTCCTTCGTTTTCGCTAAAATCGTTAAAAAATAGATTTTATTTTTCCTAGCGGAATTTAGAGATACTAACTTTTAATTGAAAACGTTTGGCAAATAGTATCTTTCATTCTATCGAAACGTTAAGAAACAGTTATGTGCCGTAAAAAGTCACCTTGCCAAAATACCTCACATAGAAATGAAAATGAAAAAAGCACATGCCATCATGCCGTAATCAAACGCCATACAATTTACTGGAACTATTCTATAAAAACCTCAGTGATGTTTAAGAATAGACATTATGTCGAGAGAAAAAAAAAATCTCCCCGCCGTACATTGTTACGGCATTGTTTCTATCTGTGCGGCTGAATTTTTATGGTGCTGCAATTACTGCATTCAACTGCATTTGCCGAAAAGTTTGCCCGTTGTCCCTGGCTGTATGTGAGAAGGCAATCAATTCAGGTTTCACGTTTCAATTTTCGTATGGTTTGTCCTCTGTATGTCTCTATATTTGTACACAGTCAAAATTCAGCTAAATAAAAAAAAATAACTTTCATTGAAGGAGTACAAAATGCAGCTTCAGTTCAAATAAACTTTCCAGTTAGAACAGTTCACCTCTTCGATTTTTTCAAACTGCCATTTTTAACATAGCCAGGGCATAGTTTGACCGCCCATGGGCAACTCATGGTTATTGATCTAAATCAGCTGAAATAGCACATAGATAACGTAGATCATTTTCTAACTATTGGATTCTCTAACTTTTTACCTTATTGACACTAAGATTAAGTGATTTTTTGACTATTTTACTTTTTACTTTTAGGATTTTGTGACTCTTTAATTTTATGACTTTTGATAGATCAAAAAAACCTCAGCAACCACTGACTCACGCACCCAACTTTCCAGCCAGCAAACAGCAAACAAGTCGCAAAGTTTCTCTTTCATTTAAGTTTTGATTTCTTGGCTGCTCTAAATTTGAGTATTTAAGTATTTTGGACTTTTTGACGTATGACTACGTCTTACTTTAAAGGGGTGGCATGCTACGAAAACAAAAACGACCGTCAATTCTGTATGGATATTGCTGGATTATATACCAATTGATTCACAAATTGATTCCTCCCCACTTTAGGAGGGGGGGCTCCAATACAAATGAAAAACAAATTTTTTCATAACTCGAGAACTAATCAACCAAATGGAATCAAATTTGGCATGTGGGAGGTGGTTTTGGATGCAGGAATTTTTTTTATGATGGTTTTAGTCGCCTTACCTCTGTGGTAGGGGGATAAGGACTCTCATACAAATAAAACAGAAATCTTTGCGCACCGCCATCCGGGGTGAGATTGTGCCAAAAACCAAAAATGTTTATTTGTGAAAATTTATTATATCTAGAGAAACTGGTGACCTAAATTCCAAGTGATGATGTAGATAACATATTTTTTCATAACTTAGAATGGAACACAGATAATATTAGCAAACTATTTAGCCTAAACAGGGTTTCAAAGTTTGCGATCAATAATACTCGGAAATAACGCTTGTAAAAAATGTCCCCCATAAACCAACCCAAACAAGAAATCGCATCAACTTGCTATTTTGAAGGTATATAAACTAATCATTTACAATGTATTGAAAGGTTATTACGCGTTGGATAAGTTTTGATTACGAAAATAGTATTTTTCGAAACTTTGTACTTTTCGAGCTTCACGGGGGTGAGATTGTGCCAAGCCATAATGATCGATCCAATTTGTGGATTTCACACACACAACAAAAATACGTCAGTATACACCAGTACACTCACATTCCTTATTATTGAGCACAATATTTTGACAGATTAGAGTGCATCATCCATTTTCGAGCAAACAGCATCATAGGTCTGCTAAATAATTTAAACTAATTTTTACTTTTCTGGAAACTTCTTACGAGCTATTGAACTTTTAAGGTTTAAGGTCAAATTTTCGTGAACCTTTCGTGATTTTTTGATACCAGTTTGCTGATTTTGTGTTCAACTTTGGTTGTTTTGTTGGCTTTTAGCCGATTTATTGTCGATTTTTGTTGATTTATTGTTTTTTTTAATCTATATTAGAGAGGTTTTCAGCCTGTGGCTGGTTCGCCTCTTTGTAAAAAGCAAAGAAATACAATTTTGTTTCTGCCAAAGCATTCAATTCAAATTTGGTCGAATAAGCTGCAGTCTTTCAGGAACAATATTATCGTCGTTTCTGCCACAGGATCGTCGCTCAGTGCCTCCCTTACGCTTGATGGGATGTTGTAGGTGCGTCGTGGTCCCTCGAAATCCGGACAGAACATAATTATGTGTTCCACAGTTTATGTGACGTTGCATATCGAGCAGGTTTTCCTGAATTCTCCGGTGCCTGTTAGATTGTGCGTTATTCCTGTGTGTCCAGTTCTTAGCCTTGATAATACTTTTCTTTCTTTTCAGTTCTTTTTTTCAGTCCAGGCGATAGTTGCGTTTTTTATTTTTCGTAAGCAAATATCTTCACAACCGCGCCATCTTTCTTCCCATGCTTGTCTCATTTTGCTTTCCAACCACTTTTTGACGTCTATGTAGGCCACTTTTTTGGTGTACAAAATTCCTTTTCGCCCGAGTCCGGCGAGTCTATCAGCAGCTTCGTTGCCAGGGATGTCACAGTGCCCTGGAACCCAGATGAAAATTGTGTCTGCTCTGGTGTCCTTCTGTGTTGCCTGAATCCACGGGTGGCGAGCTGTTTGCGATTCGAGTGCCTGAATTGCGCTGAGCTAATAACGCGAATAACTGCGATTGGTTGATCAGACGGAGATGTTGCTGCTCTGTATATTCCTGCTGCCTCAGCTGAGAAGACCGAGGTGATGTTCGGAAGACGGTGGAATTGGTCTATTAGATCTTCGTGGACGCCGAAACCGACACGTTCGTATGCCTTTGAGCCGTCAGTATATCGGTGTGTATGATTGAGGTACTTCTCACGTAAAAGTTCCGCTGCAGCCATTTTGATGCTTTCAGGGTTGCGATTCCGACGCATTTCATGCTGTAGACTACAGTCAGTGCGTAATGGGTGGAGAGCCCAGCCCCTGTCACCGGTCCAGCCCCGTTGTCTGTCGTAATGATTGGTTTGCATGGGTAAGGAGGTGTAGCCTTCGGTCTTTTGGTTTGGTTTTCTCAGCGTGTCCTGCGGCTCGTTTTGCGATGGTAAGGCTTACCAGAAAATCGAAAGGTAGTGTTCCCAGTTTGGCGTGGGTTGACAATGTTGGAGTGGAGGGGAGTAAGTTGGATATGATCCTCCTAGAATGATTATAGGTAGGACCAAGTGTGCGGACAAGTTCGGTATCAGCGCTGCAGGTCAGTTCAATGCCGTATAGTAGCCTGGAGTCTAGTATTGCTTTTGCTACTTTCAGTCTCGTTTGCCTACTGCTGTTCGTTCTGCGCCCCGATATCGCTCTGAGAAGATTTATGGTGGTTTTGCAGCGTTGCTTCACCTGTGCAAAATGTTGTTGAAACGACAGCTTCCTGTCCAATAAGATGCCCAGGACTCGCATCGTTTTTTGATGCTTAAATGATTTATTGTTAACTTTTGGCTTTTTATCGACAATCTGTTATATTTTTATTACCTTTTTGTCAATTTTCGTAAACTATTTGCTGATTTTGCAATAAATTTTGCTGACCTTTTGCTAGTTTACTGTGGTCTTTTATTTAAGTTTTATAACTTTTGATTTTTTCTCTTCAGCTTTTTGACTTTTTAGGTATTGTTGATTTTTTACTAACTTCTCGTTGACTTTTTGTTGTTTTTTTTATTGACTCTTTTCGATTTTTGGATGATTTTTTGTTACAGTTTCCGGTCTTTCCCCTGCATTCTAAAAAAGTTTTCATTACTTTCCCCTACCGTACCTCCCTTCATCAATTATAGAACAACCATTTCAAAAAATATTGACTTTCCATTGATTTTTTTATCGAATTTTTGTTAACTTTATGCTAACTTCTTGATGACTCTTTAATGGATTTTTATTGACTTTTTGTAGATCTTATGTTGATTTTCTTTTTCGATCTCGCTAATCCTTTGTTGGCATTTTTGTCAAGTTTTTTCTCATCTTTTGTTAAAGTTTTGACTTTTCGACTTTGGCTATTTGTCGATTTTTCTATATATTATTTTTTATTGATTTTTAATCAACGTTTTGCTGACTTTTTGTTGGCTTTTGGCTTTTGATGAATTTTGTTAACTTTTACGTTTAGAATTTTTGACTTTTGGTCTTTGGTTGTTAACATTTTGACAACTTTCTGTTCAGTTTTTGTTGGTTTTCCGTTGATTTTTTATTGACTTTTTGTTAACTTTTTACGAACCTTTTGTTGAGTCTTTGAATGTGTCATCCCACAGCTCCGTACACCTGTCGAGATGTGTACCGGTCCGGAGATGGCGACCATCCTGAATTCCATCCTTTCACGGGCACCCTCACAGGGCTCCTTTTCAAGCTGAGTGCTGCTCCATCGTTACTTGTTCGCCGATCGTCTCTCCAGTTTCGTTGCAGCTGCACCATAATCGGATGACAGTATACTAAATGTTCTCCTCCTGACACATTTCGTAGGCACCGTCCTAAATATGTCCGCAAATGCTTGAATTGCGCTTTTCAGGGCTACACTAGGAATTCCACCGGGGCTGACGCCTTTAAGCTTAGGTTTACTGCTAGCGCTACAAGTTCCTCGTTGAAGACCTGTATAGTCTCAGTGGCTTCGCCTGTCGTTCTTCAGGAAAAGTTTCTCTACGATGGCCTTCATGTTCACCTGGGTATATGTCCATTTTTATCACAGATCCTTCAACCTTTGCCATTACAATATGGTGCGCCTCGCCCCAGAGATTGTCATCAGCGTCACGGCGCAGCTCTTTTTTCGCTTTCGCACTTTGACCTCCCTTTTTTGTGCGCCCCTTGCTGCTTGGATCACCAACCTACACTCTTCTTGGTCTGCCGCAGTTTTACCGGCCTTCTTCCGATGAGCTTCACCGTAACTGCGTCTAACATTTGAAGGAATTGCCTCCTGGTCCACCTAGGAGGCACATAACAACTGCATAGGTAGATCCCGTCAATTTTGGCTATCACGAAACCATCAGACGCGTTGGAAATCACCTCCTGGATGGCGTGTATGGCAGTTATTGTTCTGCTACCCGTAACCCAGTTGTCGTTGGCGGATGGGACTCTATACGGTCGCAATGGTTGAAATTGATTTGGATTACCTCCAGCAATGCTGGCCAGCCAACACCGGCTTGTACGCCTGGTAATTGAAACCTCCCGTCATATGGTTGTTACCATTCTCTTGTCTAAAGAGCAGACACCTTGGTTGCTTCCTGTAGTATCTTGCAATTTTGTCGCATTTCCAGCACAGATCAGATCTGTCAGGACCTTTGCAGTTCCTTGCTAGATGACCAAAGCACACGCATTAAAAACATCTCTCAATTTACCTCGTAACCCGAAGAGCGGCTCTCAGGAAACACACTGACCACCTGGCTCTACTCTGCCAACTTCCAGTAGTGTTGACCACTACCATCGACATAATTAACGCAATAAAAACTAACTCAAAGGCACAAACAACCTTCAAAAAAATGTGTATTTTATCATACTGAATAACTTCGGAGAACAGTTGAAAGCAATAAATTAATTGGATGCGGAGCTATTGTACAGAATTGAATTTTAGGTGTACTTTTTAAATAAATCATTATATCTCGCAACTAGCAAAAGATTGATAGTTACTATATTCAGCAGTTGCTCATTTTAGAGTAGTCTATAATTTTTCTGAATAAAAAATTTTTTTTGGACGAATTCAAAAAAACAAAACTTTGTATCACCCTGATAGATGAATATGAGATTGCCTTGATAGTTTGAAAAGATGCGATAAACTTCTCCAAAGACACCATCGTTGAAAAATTACGATTTTTACGCAACAGCAAAAGCGTGTTTTTGTAGATCTAGGAGAGAATCAGGCAAAACGAACCGATTGTGAATTCATCACGCTACTAAATCGATGACAAACAACTCTCCTGATGTCTTTCGAGTAAACTGGTACTACTCGCGTTTATCCCCCTGTCTTTGAATTAGTTTTAATGGCTCTAATTAGGTTTTACTATGTATTTCAATTGGACAAAATGGACTCTACCTGCATTTCGCACAGTATGGAATGGATGGAATTTGATTTTCTGATGTTTTGACAAAATTTGGAAGCTATTAGAGTTCGTTTCACGGGCGGCAAATAAGTTTTTATACTGTTTAATTAGCTTTTATCATGGTTTTTAGGGAAAATAGGACAAAATGGACCACTTCCCGAAGTCTGCGCAGGATGAAACCGCCACCAATCGATTGTCAGCATTTTTTTGCATAAGAATAGGTATCTTGTAAAATCCCAAACCAGCGGCTTCTAATACTTGGAATTACGAGCTCGTTTTTGCCCATTGTGCATTGCTTGAATCTAGCCTGTTGTAGTGTGGACGATTCCGTTTTAAAAGAGAGCCGTAATAATTAAAACGAAGGACGTGATAATCTAAACCTGCTTCAGTATCAAGGAAAGAACAAAGTGCCGTTTTCTGTTATCTGACTGATTTCTCAATTAACGTCACTACACAGTGCAGTGCAGTTTCCGTAGATTTGCCATGTGGGTATGTATGTTGATTTCCATGGAACGGAGAGCTCTTTAAAATCTCGTTGCAGATATAATAATTATCTGGGATTTTCTTCATCAACTTAAGAAGCATTGATGTTAGACTTATTGATCTGAAAGCCAATTCGGTCGAAGCCTCCGTAAACAATCGGCGTGCAGGCTGAGCCGAGTCGTTTGACACATTATGTAAAGACCCCAGAGCAGCGAGGCCTAATTTCATCGATTTTTTTTATTACTTTACGCTTTGCATTTAAATAAAAGAGAACAAAAAACAATGGATTTGTCGGCCTAAACGCCGGCTCTGACTCAAAGTATCCGTCACTTGGAACGTAACTTCTTTAAACTGGTTGCAAAACCTTCGGGTGGGACGTCGCTAATGACAAAGCACTTCTTATTATCGTCTGCTAGAAACTTTCTGATGATTTGTCGTCATTACCGATACTTGTGTAATTTTATCGTAGGCCGATAAGGGGGTTTCATCCAAATGTTCCAAAGTCCATAACTATTTGGACTGTTCTTTCAAGCCAACCATCCATCTTCTCGACACCTCCGATAGTCTCTGGATCAGAAGCGCTCATTTCCAACATCTCCTTTCCTAACACTAGTCGCTCTTTCAGCTTCCTATCGCACCTACATCTGAGTATCGTCATAGTTTTGGAGTCGCGCCCAATCGACTATTCTGCAGGTTTTGGAGTTGTACTATACGACTGTTATCAACTTGCCAGCACTGTGGTTCATATCTCCTCATTGCCAGGAGAATCACTTTTATTCTTCCGGGAACGATTCCCAGCACACGCCACGCTACCGGATGACATTCCGAAAATAAAACGGAAAATTTACCGAGTTAAGGATTGCAAAACGTCCAACAACTTGAACAAACTATTTATTTTAGTTGGCTAAGAATACTTGACAGCTCTCAAGGCTTGTCGACTTTACCACTAAATGACAGTGCAGCCTATAGTTACTTTCTATATAGAGTTCGGCGGATAGAAAACCAGGCAAATTGGCATCTCCGGTTTTTGGAATTAAATTTAGCACCACATTTAGTCACGTGCACTTAATGATTTGACATAATTACAATTACAGTCTACTGTTTTTAGTTTGATCAGTTTTTCTAAACCCACTAATTCGCTACAATAAACTGACAGTTTACTCCCTATTCAGCTTCAAGTGGTTAACTTAATTTTCAACGTTATGAATGGAAGAAAAACATTCACCACGTGCAAAATAAGTTAAGGCCTACCTGCAATGTTTACACCGACAAATTACATTAACTTAAGCGCAATTTATGTTTATACTCTAATTTTTATGAGCTAACCTCACACATTATATCTTTAAGTCGTGAATTAGCTGAAATTATTGCAGTAACTGTCAGTTTTGGCTGACCTACGAATCCAACGTCTACTGTGATGTAAAATTCCACCACCAATAAATAACTGGTAACCATCGAAACACAGCGCGGTGCATGAAAGTAACTTTCGAGAATTATGAAAGGAAAATTCGTTCACTTATCGAGCCACAGTAAACGATATCCCATTCAATCATTGCGCGAACCCTGTCATTACGTGCGTCCCCGACGAACCTGTCGAGCACCGACGGTGGGAGGGGGTTCGGAATTTAAAATCTTCCCTTCCAGTGAACCAGTACATCACCGAGCCGACCGGCACCGGATCGGCCGACAAGTTCACTTTCACGCACCGCGCACCGACTGCGTTGCGTAGGGTCGACTGATAGCACCGCGGCCACTATCGATGCACCGCGCAGTCTGCTGCCCTTCACAACTGGTCCACGCCACAGACAGACGGACAGGTACATGCCTCTTACAGAGCGGCATGACATGTGTGTCGTCTGGCATGCGAGCCCCGATCCCGAAGGGACAGGTTCGGGGGGATGACGGCCAGGGGGGTAAAAATGGCAAAAATTGGAAAGCGCATCACACGAGACCGACCGATCGAACGTATGTCACTCACTCACTCCTGTGTTGTGTTGTGCTGCTGCGTGCGGTCAAACAAAAATGTGCAATCTGCTGCTGCTGCTGAATGCAGAAGGAGAATGAAAGGTAGAAAAAAAAAACCAACCTACCAGTAAACAGGCACCTGACAGATCTCACTTTTAGCCATTTTTATAGAAATTAGAAAACGATTGCGATCCGCCGCGGTGCGGCGATCGCGACGATCTTGCGACTTGCCGCTGGAAAGTGACGAAATTTCACTTTCCCGTTTGTACCCGTCGACTAATTGATCTGTTTTTTTTTCTTCTTCTTTCTCCCTTCTGAACGGCTACGGAACAGATCACGGTGGCTGACGATACGGTGGAGGTGGTCAAATCAATAAGTCCCGGCGAGGAAGCGGAGAAGCGTGAAAACGACTCGGATCAGGTGGCACTGGAGTCCGTCGATGCGGACCATCAGGGTGCGTCGTCGGTGCATCCCTTTCCGCAGCACATTCCTCTCTCGATAGGTCACGGGCCGGGGCCCCAGCAGCATGGTGGTCCGCCGCCGGTCGGACCTCATGGGCCACACATAGGACACGGACCGAGCAGAGGTGAGTTCCGTGCGTAAAACTCTAATTGTGAATTCTATCTTTCGGTTTCCACTTCTCCCGTTCCATTGCAGGAGCCCCACATGGACTGGGCCAACCGTTTGGTCCGCCACCACCGCCACCCTTGCCGGCTGCTCATGCCTATCACGGTCCACCGCCACCGCCGCCGCCACCGAAGCTGCAAGCCACCGATCTGGGGCCGGACAAGCTCTACGGTGCTCCCCCGCTTGCCGGGAACGACCTGTGGTCCTCGCCACTGCAGGATATGCCCAAAATCGTTTCACTGGACGTGAAATGCGAGAAACAGGGCATGAAAGTGTTTGTCCAGTTCGACAAACCCTTCTTCGGAATCATCTTCTCCAAGGGGCACTACAGCAATATCAATTGTGTCCATCTGCCGGCTGGATTGGGTAAGACGTCTGCGACGTTCGATATCGGAATTCATCAGTGTGGAACGGCTGGGAATACGGATAATGCGCTGTATAATGGATACTCGGGAACGGAGTCCGGTGCTGGGTCGTACTTTGAGAATATTATTGTGCTGCAGTACGATCCGCAGGTGCAGGAGGTTTGGGATCAAGCGCGGAAGCTGAGATGTACGTGGCACGATCAGTACGAGAAGAGTGTGACGTTCCGCCCGTTCCCGGTGGATATGTTGGATGTGATTCGGGCTGACTTTGCTGGGGATAATGTTGGCTGTTGGATGCAGATTCAAGTTGGTAAAGGACCGTGGGCTTCCGAGGTTTCCGGATTGGTGAAGATCGGACAAACGATGACCATGGTGCTGGCGATCAAGGATGATGATAGCAAGTTCGATATGTTGGTCAGGAATTGTATGGCTCACGATGGTAAGCGTGCTCCGATTCAGTTGGTCGATCAACGAGGTTGCGTAACGCGGCCGAAGCTGATGTCTCGCTTCACGAAAATCAAGAACTTCGGAGCCAGTGCTTCCGTACTGTCCTACGCGCACTTCCAGGCGTTTAAATTCCCCGACTCCATGGAGGTTCACTTCCAGTGTACGATTCAAATCTGTCGCTACCAATGTCCGGAACAGTGTACCGATCCAGGAGTGCTGGACGTCCACCACCTATCCGGTGGTCCGGAACATCAACAGTACGGTCCACCGCCACCGCCTCCACCACCGTCCTCACTGGATGCTCACGTGTACGCCAATCGCAAGCGAGATGACCGACGAATCCGTAGAACTCGTGAAGCCGGCGAAGCCGGCGTGGAACAAAAGGAAGATGTCGGCATGAAGCGAATCATCCGCGTCGTTGCACCCGGCGATTTAACCTTCCCGATCGGCAGCCAAAACAGTACCAACGATTCCACCATGATCTTCCCGGCCCGGGAAGAGGGCCTGATCTGCATGACTACTCCCGGTTTCACCGTTACGATTGTGGTGCTCCTATCGATCCTGATCGCGTCCTGCCTGACGTCGGCCTTCCTCTGCATACGGCTGAAGCCGTTCTCGCTAACTTCGCGGAAAGAACGTGCCGTCGCCTTCACCAATCCGCGCCTAACGCCGTCGACGGCTTCGATCGTGTCCAGCGGGCCCAGTTCGCTGGTCAGCGGCACGCTCAAGTCCACCAAATCGCTCAAGTCGAGAAACTTCTACTCGTAATCGTGACCAAAAGAAGCAGAAGCAGAAGACTGCTGGCAACAGATGGGGACAGATGAAACGAGTGAAAAGCCGAGTCTCACGCCCAAGTAGCTAGCACACACACAAAAAAACAATAGCCAGGTACAAGTACAAGGTTCTCAGCGTTGAACACAACCCAAACCTCCTCGATCCATCCATCCATCCATCCGTCCATCGATCCACCCAGCACCGAACTGACAGTCACCCTCTCTCTCTGACTCGTTATCTCTTATTCGAAACAGTCCAACAGAGAGAAGCGCAATCCGCAACGGAACTAGGTAGAGAGTAAACAAAACAGGAAGCCGAAATTATTTATTTATATGTTAAGGTTAAGTGTCAATTAGTCAATCCGGTCGTTCGAAAGGCTGTCTAATACTGTTGTTAGAAAGTGACAGCCAAACTCTGTTAAGTTTTTGTTTGGACCCCCACTGGCGGCCCCGTCCGTCACCAAGGAGATTGTTACTGTCGTTGTTGTTGTTGTTAATCGTTCATCATCATAGTAGGCGCAGCAAAACCAGCAAAACAATCAAGCAAATTTTTTTTTCAGAGTTCAGCTAGGCAATTATTTTAAAGATAGGACACACAGACAGGCATCGGGAAATTTTCTTTCCTCCGCGGCCAAACACGCGGGCAAAAGTTAAGGGCGAAGGCGAAGCCGGAGGAAGAAAATTCCTGCTCTAGAAATGGGTCGCCATATTTACTTTTAATTACTTTTAAAGAACGCGCGTATCAGAGCAGCGCACCGCCCCGCCGGCGGTGCGCTTGGTTTTTATTTATTTCGCTTTTTTATTTCCTTTTTCCGTTATTTTTTTCGTTTTTATGATGGGTGTCTTTATTTTTCCCGTTCGTTCGATATTTTTACCTAAACGTTACTATATTATAGCCAATAGACAATTCCAATGGTTCCACCGTGCGAACGTGTCGCCGCCTGCTTTGCCGCCGCGCGATTTTCGGGCGAAATCAGGTTCACTCTCTCTATACTCAGGTCGGTATCATCATCGATTCCAGCGGGGGCGGAAGGAAGGAAGGGGAGCAGGAGATGGAAAAGGAGGCGGTTTTCGGGTAAACACATGACAGCCGGCAGCGCCCTGTGGAATGCGACGACGGTTCTTCGCCTGATTAGCCTGATGAGCATCGTGGAACCATTGAAAATGAAAATGAGAAGAGGAAGAAAAAAACGCAGAGATGCTGCAGCAGCTTTACTTGCTTAAAAACGGTGTGCGCGCGCGCATGTACTTTAATCTCCTATTAATATTTATACTCACTTAGCCACAGGAGGAAACCTCTTTTATTTATTTATTTAACTTATTCCGAACTTGTAATCTTGATTATTTATTGAATCAGTGCTAACAAAAGGTAAACTTTCTATATAAATATATTTATATATGAACTCTCACCGGTGCCGGTGAGGCGCCAAAAGGCACCGGCATCGAACAACACGACTGTGGCCACATTTTAAAAATGTGACCCCCTCGAGAATCCCCTCCCTAACCTGCTAACCTATATTTTTTTTTTCGACCGACACGCGGACAGTGAGGACACTCGGTCCGCGGTTGTTCCAAAACTTCCACCACCTATTCCTGCTCTATTTTAGACTAATTATAATAAACTGATAAATGATATTTATTGTAGGTTAGTCGAAAACTCCGAGCTATTAAATGTGTAGTAATTCGAATTGCATTAATCAAAAATATGTAAGCAATTATATATTTGTGCGAGTAAAATGTATCATATTTATACTGTTGAAAATAAAAGTAGTAGTTGTTAACTCAAAGCTTCAAGCGAAGAAGAAAAAAACACAATACAATACACACAGACAGTACTAGTACCGTAAGTAATTTATTCTACCTTAAAAAATGTAGTAGCTTTTAAGTGCGGCAGCACTCACTGTTGTCTGGAGGCCAGACCCCTCCCCACAATCAATGGGCTCCATAATCATTCCCCGAGAACAAGTTTGCCCTATAATAGAATTCCATTCCATTCCAACAGCGCCCGTCACTGTATACTGTATTGTCGTAATGTCACAACAATCCGAGCTAAAGGCTCCAGTAAATCAGGGTGCGAAGTAAATCAAGGGAAATCACTAGTTTAGCGAAAATAAATATTGCAATAAAAACAGAAGCATAGCTTTATAGTACAAGAATGAGTTCAGTGATACTGTCACAGCCGTGATTCTCTAGCCGTGCGTACTTATCCGTTTTGGTTTACCAGTTCAAGGACGCGCCCTTTCGACCAGCATGTCCTCGGATCACCAGGTAATCCACCTCTTTCGCCATTTTCCCCCGGTAGATCAGTTTCTATCAAATTTGATTGATTTTACGTCTTTGTGTTAGTGTACAATGGACCAGCTAGATCAGATTGACGCCGTTTATACCGACCTGGAGGCAAACACTATATTCTCGGAGCTTCGACAATATTTCCAACATGGCTTGCCTCTCATCTAAAGAACCGCAAAAGGCCGGGAAACTTGGTGCATCGTTATCTGACTGGTTCGGAAAATGCTCAGAAGTACCTCAGGGTAGCACTCTACGGCCTTTACTATTTTCGCTGTTTATAAATGACTAGTTGAGCCCGAGTCTTACGATCCGGAAAATATAAATGTCTGTTCAGAATTCCGAAAACTGCGGATACATTCCATTGGCCAGTGTTTGCGAAGATGTTTAATCTTTGTATTAGTTCTTTGAGTTCTTATATTGGAGTAATTCTCGCTGAAACGGAGCCACTACTGACACGGGGTCTTCGAATATTGGAACTTTTGCACTTAACTGGTTGAAAATGGTTAAAAAATAATATTCACATTTTTAATACCTCGAAATAGTGAATCCCACGTTCGCCAAGGGGCCTAGCAGTTTCAAAAAAGTTGAATTTTGAGCAAACCTTGATATCTCTATGAAGAGATATTTGATAAATTTGCCATGAAACAACTAACAAATGACCCGATTCTGTAAAAAGAACAGGGCTTTCAAATGGAGTAAAAAAAAAAATTTGCGGTCATCTTGGATTTGGTCGCCATATTGGATTTTATCAAAAAATCGCCGTTTTCACCATGAGCCCCCCAATCGATTTTCATTTGAAACCACCATTGGAAAGCTGAGAAAAAATGCTACATTAACTTATTCAATAAAACAACCAGTTCTTTGTAGCAAGGTTCACAATTTTCATATAACTATTGTGATATTTCCCAAATTTGCTATGAAACAAACTACAAACGACACGATTTTGTAAAGAGGAGAGATAGGGCTTATAAACGAAGAGAAAAAATATCGGCGACCATCTTGAATTTGGCCACCATGTTGGATTTTATCATATAAGGAACATGAGCTGCTAGATGCTACGACCCTCGGAAACGAATGGAGTAATGATACGCTCGGCCGTCAACGAGGCCGCAACCGCTGTGCTAGGAGTGCACGAAATGATTAGTTTGACGGGGAATGCCATCAAACGATAGAGAGGTACAAAAGAGCTTGGCAAAAATATCCACGAAAGAGAATTTGGCCTAGTATCGACGAGCGCGGAATTATTTGACCACGATCCTGAGGAGGAAAAAGCACCAGAAGGAGGACAGAAATCGTGAGGAGCTTGAACAACTATTCCGGGCTAATGACAGGCGCAAGTTTTACGAGAAGGTGAACCAAACTCGTAAGGGCTACACACCTAAACCTGACATGTGTAGGAACGAGGGAGGGAATCTAATAACAAACGAGCGCGAGGTGATCGATAGATGGAAGCAGTATTTCGATGAGCACCTCAACGGCGATATAGCAGCATGAGACGCAATGGAAGTTAACCTCGGAGTGCCTAAAAACGACAACAGCATGACGGCTCCCGATCTCGATGAGATCCGCCGAGAAACTCGTCAGCTGAAGAATAATAGAGCCACCGGAAAGGACCGACTCCCGGCAGAGCTCTACAAAAATTACCAAGAACCGCTAGCAACGGCACTTCATTGGATAATTTCTAGGATTTGGGAGGAGAAACTGCCGGAGCAGTGGATGGAAGGTGTACAAAAAGGGTGACCGGCTAGACTGCTGCACGTTGGTCAACGCCGCTTACAAGGTGCTCTCACAGATTTTGTTGCGTCGTCTATCCCTAATAGCAAAAGAATTCCAACTCCTAGCCTTTGCAGACGACCTAGACATCATTACTAGAAATCTTGGGACGGCGGAGGCAATCTAAGGCAGACTAAAAACGGACGCTAGGAGGATAGGGTTACAAATCAATGCGTCGAAAACCAAATATATGGTAGGAAGAGGCTTCAGAGAAAGCAACGTTTGCCTCCCACGGACAGTGACTATTGACGGCGATGAACTGGAAGTGGTTGATGAGTTCGTATATTTGGGATCTCAGGTCACCGCTGACAATAATACGAGTAAGGAGACCCAACGATGTATTGAAGCATTTTTGGTGGAGTACAAACGGATAGCGGAGAGTGGCGGAGGCGGCGTATGAATCGCGAGCTACAGGTACTGCTTGGAGAGATTCCCATCGTACACCTGGCAAAAGTTGGGAGACTACGGTGGGCCGGCCACGTCGCAAGGATACCGGACGACTGTGTAATGAAATCCGTTCTCTTCAAGAACCCTATCGGCACCAGGAATAGAGGGGCTCAACGTGCACGATGGCTCGACCAGGTTGAAGCCGACTTACGTGTGTCGAGACGCGCAACGAATTGGCGACGAGTAGCCCAGGACCGACTACAATGGAGAGGAAATGTTGATACGGCAAGAGCCACCCCGGCTCTCGGCTACTAAACTAAGTAAGTAGTAACCTGCATCCATTTTAGCTGCTTGCAATCCTCAATAGACCTCACACTTAACAAAATGTGCAGAAAAGTAACAGTCCAAGGTGACTCCTCTGTAGAACACCAAAATGTCGTAATCGGGGTAGCTCGTGCTCGTTTTAAGCAATCGTTTCCATTCAACTCGATCTTGGGCCACTCATCGCCAATTTCCCAGACGTCTCAGAAATCGCAAATCTATTTCGACCAAATTGAGCCATCTTACACGTTTAGTCCCTCTGTTTCTGGAGTCGATGTGGTTCTTGAAAATACCGTTTTCATCACGCTGTCGTTCGGTATGATTCATATGCCTTCGACATTCTTCGCTATCAGTTCAACCAAAAAACGTCCGCAGCACCTTCCAACAGTCACAATTTCAAGCCCATAAAGCTCGCCGGGTCACCCCCACGGAGGCGATGTTGAACAGCATACAGGATAAGCCGTCACCTTGGGGGGCTCCATAGCCGCAAGGTTACCGAGTCTGCTTTGACAACCGAGTGGTTGTGGGTTCGAATCTTAGTAGAATCAAGCCATTCGATGTCAAGTGACTTTAGCATGGGTTTATTCTCAGGCCCCTCCATTTACCCTTCCTTCGTGCTGAATTCTATATTTACCCTCTGAAGCCTCTTGACAGTGCAAATGTCCCTCCTATAGTTTAAGTGTACTGGTCAGAGGTACGAATAAGTCCTCGCCAGGGACGGCTATAATATGGGATAGTACTAGCAGCGAGGAATAAGTGGGTAAAGTAGATCAAGCTTTGAAGGAAGGGTAAACCTCAATACACGCAAGCACGCATAAAATTTAATAAGCATATCGCTCACTCAATAGCGATTATAGCAAAAAGAAATGCAGTGCAGGTCATACAGCAAACACCCGGGCGATATTACAATAGATCAACTTTACTGGTCGCAGTAATGAGTCCACACATGAAAAAAAAGCCGTCACCTTATAACAACTCTCGCCGCGTCTCGAAGGGATTCGAAAGTATCCCCGAGATGTGCACGAAACACATCACTCGATCCAATCTAGTTCATCTGATCGTGTTCGTGCACTATCTGCCATAGACGGTCGCGATCGACTGTATCGTATGCTGCTTTGAAATCAATAAAGATGTGTTGCATGGGCACGTTGTGCTCCCGACATTTTAAACGGCCACGATAGTTGCAGCAGTCGAGCCGATTACCGTTTCTGTAGATGGGACCAAACCACTCGTTAAATCTATGGCCCTGTAGTTTCACCTCCTCCCAAATCTTAGTAATAACCCAGGGGAGATTCGTTGCCAGCATCGCTCGGCCATGTTGTTTAAAGCACAGGAAAATCCATCTCGCACGTTGAGTCTCTCTGTGCCGGTGTCGGTGGAGTTGTTATATAGCACCGTTTTCCTTACGACGTGACTGGTTCACTGTAGTTTACCGACTTTCGCCAAATGTACGTTGATAATCTTCCCAAGCAGGGGAGGTTGCCCTTGATTCATGTACCTCCGCTACTCTTCGTTTTCAGCTTGTACTTCGTCAAATGTCATCCGCAAAGGCGCGTAAGTCCTCCGTGAGCATGATCCATCGGTCTAATAGGGGTTTTGTACATTGTCAGGTTCCTAAGGTGGCTTATGCCTCTTAATTGCAGCGTTTAGCGAAGCTCAAAGTAGGCCCGTTGCACCTGCTTTGCAGTAGTAGTGCGCTTTACATGAGCAGAGCTAAATTTCTTGACAAGACATGCTTATCTCCTAGTGAAATTTGGTCTGCTAATCCCGGGAAGGTTATCGGTTTCATAAACCATATTATACCTGACTAGGAATGTGCAGGAGCAAATGGCTAGTTGTCTATAAATGGCAATTGGCTTGCATGGCACGTACGGTAAACAGGGATATACTACAAAAGTTCAAATTAATGGACAAAGTAGTCAAATCCCCTTCAAAAAAAAAACAAAAAAGGCCCGTTACGCTTGAATATGCCGCTGGATGACCGAATCGCAAAATTTAAAAGAATGAGTTAATGACAGCAAACGATCAAGAATTTTCTAAGCTACTCTAAGCTCTAAGCTTTACTCTAATAAGACTACATAAATGTTGCAAACAGCCAATGTTATGAGATGATTTCGAACAATTAATAGCTACAAACCATTCAGAGTAGTAAAATTTGAACGCGTTTTTCTCGAAATAAGATTTTTGTTACTTGGCTCGGTCTGATTTAACAACGACCAATTATTGAGTTATTATCATTCATGTATTTGGTCTTCGACGCGTTGATTTAAAGCCCAATCCTGCTAGGCTCCGCTTTCAGTCTAGCACAGATGGCCTTCGTCGTGGCAAAGTTTCTGTCACCGGATTAGCCACCTGGCAAAGTCATCTGCTTAGCCAAGAAGTTAGTATGCTACATTTACTGAGAATCAAACCTCTCTTTTCGAAATTTGATCATCGGATCACCTTAAGAGCGATGTTGAGAATCATACAGGATAAGTTGTTCTTAAGCACCCTCACTGCGTCTCGAAGAGACTCAGTTCTATGAACTTTAACAGCCTCTCCCAGCCGAGATTCGCGCATACAACGTGTACCTCAATGCCAGCTGGGAAGCCATAACTTTAACTCTGTTATTTCAACTTCATTTTTTGTTTGTTGAGCAAAGCAAAGCCGTGGGATTAAACGTCCTTCTAAGACTTGACCCTTCTTCATCGACAGACTTCGCAGTCGGCTACTAGAGTACAGGACAGTTACGACGGGGCTAGTGTAAAAATCCTACTGACTCTATCTTGCAGCATCGTCTAGCCGAGGTTCGAACATGCGACGACTGGCTTGTTAGAACAGCATCGTACCTCGAAACCAACTAAGCGGCATTTGTCTGAAGAAGAACACTCAATTTCAACCAAAATAGTTTCTAACTGAAAATAATTCTCCATTTCCTGAATAAGCTGCCTACGGTTAGGATATGTCAGATTTGTTCTTGTAAACCCTCCCCCCCCCCAAGGAACTTTTCTGGCTACGCCCGTGAACGGATGAAATTTTTGCCATCCAACAGATCTTGCAGAAATGGCAACGCGCCACAACATGCCCACGCATCACATCTTTATTGACTTCAACGCAGCATACGATACAGTCGATCAAGACCAGCTATGGCAGATAACTCAGGAACACGATTTACCGGATAAATTGACGCGACTGATCAGAACTACATTGCATCGAGACACTCTCGAGTCGCTTCAAGACACGGTGACAATTGAGACAAGGTGAAGGCTTATCCTACTGCTTTGCAAATGATTTTGATAGCCAGGAACTTTACTATTACGAAGGCAATCTTGGGCAATATTGGGCTAAAACTTGAATGCGTCGAATACCCAATACATAAAATAAAATGGCTCAAGGGGTACAAACGCGCGCTTTTCACGAACGGTAATCCTTGACGGCCACGAACTAGAAGTAGTAGATGAGTTCGTATATTTAGAATCGTTGATGATCACGGAAAACAACACTTGTAAGGATATCCAGCGGTGTATTCAAGCGAGAAATCGGACCTACCTTGCCCTTCGCAAAACGCTACGATCAGCATTCGCTGGCGTAGAAAGCTGGCGATGTACAAAACCTTTATTTGACCGGTAGTTTTCTATGAACTTGAAGTTGTTACGCTGCTTATGGGGAACATACGCGCTTCTGCCGTGTTCGACCGGAAGGTGCGGCGGAGTATAAACTGACAGCGGAGAGTAGCGAAGGTGCATGCATCACGAGCTACAGGCACTACTTTGACAGATTCTCATCGTACATCTGGTGAAAGTCGGCAGGCTACGCTGCCCGCGGCCTGACGCGTTGTAAGGATACCGGACGACAGAGCGACGAAAACAGTTCTGTTGAACCTCATCGCCACCAGGAACAGAGGGGCTCAATATGACTTCTGAGACACCTGGGTAATTGGCGACGAGTGACCCAAGATCGAGTCGACTGTAGACGCCTGCTTGAAACAACACAAGCTACCTCGGCTCTATGCTGCTGACGACGACGGATTTTAGTCGCATTGACAACAATTTTGCAGCTCGTGAAATAGCCTATTAGAGCAACCAGTTCTTCATACCAATTGGATTTGAGTCGAACACCATTTTTGTAGTCCGACATTCTCACAACATGTTCCGCGCATTCCCTTCCAGTTTAAGCAACTTTCTGAATACTGGATTTGCCGAAGACTTGCGTCAGCTCGTAGTTCACCCTTCTACTTCATACACCGTCCTCACGGCGTTCAAAAACGGCCAGTGCTTTTAAGTCTCCGTCGAGCATTGTCCACGTTTCTGCTCGTAGAGGACTACCGGTCTTATTAGCGTTTCGTACATTATATATTTCGTACGGGGGTGAAGCTTACCAGATCTTAGAATTTTGTGGAGTCCGTAGTAAGCACGACTTCCGGCAGAAATACGTCTGCATATTTCTCTGTAGCAGTTGCTTTCCAACCAGGCATACTAATTCGTCCTCCATCTCCATCTCCATTCCAGGCCCGGCGACGTGGTGTAAACCCCATTCTAGAAATTCTGGTCGGAAGGTCGGTCAGTTGTAGTGGCCGCTCTCGAAGCCTTCCAGCAGCATGCTCCCATTATAGTTTCTCCTTCAATTACCTCACACTTTGTCATCGAATGGCTGTATCGTTACGGACTCCTCCTTCGTTGATTCGGTCGAGTCTTAAGAGACGAAAGTCTACAGAATGGACGCTAATTTCGGGCTTAACACAGGTTTCCGTGATGTTCGGAATATCATTCTTCTCATTTCAAGAAGCTCGATGTGTTTCCTCCTCAGAGAACAAGCGTTTGCATTAACTGTGGAAAGGGCTTCACGGTCATACTTGCTGACGATGGATATTATTAGTCTGAAACTGTTCAGCTAACATCTTGTAGGACTGTCGGCCTGGGTGCCCAGAACGCACACAAGCGTCTGAGAACGGCACCGTGAAATCCCGATATCACGCTTTGACGTCACGTCACCTGACACAAGCGGAGATTTACCACTTTCTTCATTACTATGTGATTACTATGGTAACGATTGTTGGCATTGGTCTTATGGTTACAGTAACTTTGTTATGATGCTTAACAATATACGAATAATTCAGTCGGTGTCTATGTATTTTCGTCAAGTCCGAGGGCTCCATCCGCAGCATCATGAACCAGTCCATGGAAGTCCTGCCTGTTTCGTTCAAGACCGTTCAAATCAAGACTCGTAGTGATGAAACCCTGCGGTTCAAGCAGTTGTGAGACTCCCGGATTGTACCTAGATATCAGATATATTGCTCAACCTTCGTTTCTAGAATTTATCTAGACTTCATTAAAGAAGTTGAGTAAGATTACTGTGAAATATCACTGCTTCAAATCACACCATCACAACGCTTAATGTCTTTAATAATCGTTTATTACATTCTTATCTAATAAGAATTAAAAATACTTTGAAAATATTTAACTATGCAATAATTCTTTTCTTTGATTTTCAACTCTGAGCGCTAGTGCGCATTCGCAAACGCAATTCTCCCGTGTTTTCCTTGTTTTTTTTTTTCTCTTTTTTTACTTCCATCACATTGGCGACGAAGTTCCTCTCTTCCCTTTCCTGTATTAATCTCTACATTTTACAACACATAACACCACTAGAGCAGTGACAGCCAGGCCGGTAATAGCCGGCCACGGATGCGACCGACTGTTGGAACTGTGTCAAATTCCATTTCGGTGATTTTTCCGTGGGTCTGACTAAAGTGGAATAAAGTACATTTTGCGGACTACCTCTCTCTCTCTGTCTCTGTCTCTACTCTACGACATTAGGACGACGGCGTCGACCGACAACGAAAAAGATCACACACGAGTCGACAAGGTTGGAGTGTTTCTTTAGTAGCACGTACAAAGCGAAAAACAAATAACCGAGCAAATTTTTTTGGGAGAGGGACACAACTGCACAACAGGTCGACTGATTTTGATTTTAAACGGGCAACTTTTTTTTGTTTGCAGTAACGCCCAAAACGTTGTTTTTTTGTTTTGTAGTATAAATATTAGAGCTCTTTTTGTTTTCAGCTAAGGCATATGATTATGTGTGGCGGAGAGAAAAAACAGTTTTTAACAATTTTTGCTACTTTTCTAAACACGATCGATTTCTAGAATTGGTTTATAGGTTCTTTAGCTGCTAGAATATTCCTATGATACAATTACAATGGAAAGGGAAAGATTGACTTACCCGAGTACGTGACTCCTCAACTCAAACGAAATAATCGAATAGATTTGGCAGGTAGAGAAGTAAACTTCTATTCTTCTGTTGGATTCTTGCAATGTACCCTCGGCGTTGGCACAGGATTGTCATGTTTCGTTACTAAGTAGCGAAGGAAGAGGAAGGTAAGGGGGCGTGGGGCGAAAAAACGGAAGCTGCGGTAGCAGTAGCTTGAGTCCACTCGCCGCGCGGTGGTCAAGTGGTTTTGTCAATATTTACATGCTTCAATTAAGGGGAGGGATTTTCGTCTAATCTACACCAGCGAATCCTTGGCTACCTTCAATGGCTTTGATCAGCCGATCCTTGAGTGCTAAGTAGCTCTCGTACGGAGGTAAGTCCAACCGGTTGAAACTGTTTAAAAATGATATTTCAATTAGATTATGTTTGTAACCAATAAATTGTAAAAAAACACTTACCAAGTATGCGCCCGGGGATAGTTTTCCGGCGTTCCCCACTTTTCGATCGTAAACATCTGCGGTCCATTGGAGCCGTACAGCTCTTTAAAACCATTCATCGGCACCCGACTGGTGCCGGTTACGAACTGCAGCAGTCGGGCTCGCATCTCGTTCGAAAACGATAGCACCGCTCGCCAGAACCACTGAATGATCACATGATTTGCAAAGTAGTCACCCTTGTAGAGCGTGTTTCGCTTCCAGTCCTTCACATCGATACTCTGAATGCCACACATCAGCAGTTCCAACTCGTTTTCGTCAAAAATCTTCAGCAAGTTCAGCGGAACAATCTGACCGAAACCATCCAGAAAGGCTTGCATCTGATCCTTGACACGGGCAACGAAACGCCACTCAATCACCAACTTAATATATTCGTCTTTGTTTTCGTTCGTCACTTCGATGTCCGCTCCGTTCGGCTTCAACTCCCGCTGACTTGTGTAGCCGAAAGTTTCCTCATCGACGCAGAACGTCAACATCAACTCACTCGGATCATTCTCTTTAATCCACAGCAACGAATTGTAGTACTCCATATCAACCGACTCCATGTCTTTCAAATCGATCGGTTTCTGCAGCATCATCTTGTAGAACGGCCGAATAAAGAACGCATCCAGCAGCTTACCATGATAGACCGCCATCCCGGCGACCCGCCCGATAAACTTAAAGTAATGCAAATGATCCTCATTGCACAGCCCACTGAAGGGATTGATTTGCAGCGTATAATTATCCATGGCCGAGTACTCAAACAGCCCGTAGTACGGATTGAACATCTCCTTCGACAGCAGGTAGAACCACTCGCGGGCCAGGCCGCCATAGTCCAGCCCGGCTTCACCCTCGAACTCGATCCACAGTTTCGTCTTCAGCAGATCGACCTTCGTGATGCTGTTGATGATCCGGTAGGAATCCTCCAGGATGGACGCACGACGGATTTTAATCTCGATCTTGTTCGGAACGTTGGCCTTTAACGAAAAAAAAATGTTTTTACCAATGTTGCTTTTCGGTGACAAAGAAGAAACAGGATGTCTCGAGATTTATAATATAGGTTATGAGCCCTATTATGTAGGTCATGTCGAGCAACTCGACTCGACTCAGTCACTGTTGCAGCAGACGAACCGGAAAATGAGAAGGTAATGGAACATGGACTAATCACTGACACCAGAGAATTCGACTTATTCGCTGGAAGTAAAAGATTTGAAATTTTGCTTTTTGCTAGTATATATAGATATCGTTAGTTGATAGACTGGTTACGCGCATTAGCACCTCAATCTGAAAGAGAACACAACCGGACTCTTGCTGGACTCTTGATACTCAGTCTTGCATCGAAGTAGCGTGACAATGCGGACTGACCTCTGTTGATCCGGATGCACTACAGACACTCTGACCAACTCCCAAGACGAAGGCGACACGTTGACGCTTTTCACCTCCTTTCTGGTTCGCCACTTGCCCCTGGACTGCAGCGTTGCCAAGTATTCCTTTCACCATCTGTTCCAGAACTCAATGGTGCACCGTTGGACCTTCTCCCAATGATCAAGTCGATTCATTTGAACTCGCGAGACATCTGGCTTGGGCAATAGGTTTAACGGTTATCCCAGGCGGAAGTGCCCTAGAGTGAGCGCCTTGCAGTTATCGGGTGATAATGAAATCGGGTAAAGAGGCCTGCAATTCAAGTAAGCCTCTATCTGACAAAACGCAGTGGTCAGGTCCTCGAAAGCCATCCCTTCATTCCCAACGATTGACCGAAGTAAGCCCTTGGCACTTTTCACCGCCGCTTCCCAAATACCGCCTTGATGGGGACGACGACGACGAAATAAATTTCCACTGCATACCAAGGTTACTAACAAAAGCGCTTGCTGGGTGACATCAAGGCTATGTAAGTTTCCTTTAGTTACCGATCAGCTGCCACCAGGTTGGTACCATTAGCAGACCAGATCTCGTTGCAAACATCCGTTTTAACGCTCAAAAGGACATAGCTGCCGTTAGATCTCCTGCTGCTTCTAAGTGCACCACCAACTACAGTCAATAGCGATTTACCGGCATGGCAGTTCTGAATGTGTAGTTCTTGTATTAATAGTCGTGTGACGCGATGTCTACTTACTTAATTGGCCTAACATCTTACGGCAAGGCCTGCGCAGTATAATATCTCCATCTGTTTCGGTCCATGGCAACTGATCTCCAGTTCCGCGGGCACCCAGTGCTCGCCAGATCTCGCTCCACCTGGTCTTGCCACCTCGCTCGCTGTGCCTCTCTTCGTCTTGTTCCTACCGGAGTTGATGCGAAAACCATTTTTGCAGGATAGTTGTCCGGCATTCTAGCAACATATCCTGCCCAACGTATCCGTCCCGCTTTAACCACTTTCTGAATACTGGATTCGTCGTAGAGACGTGCGAGCTCGTGGTTCATTCTGCGCCTCCATACACCGTTCTCTAGCACTCCGCCGAAGATGGTTCTTAGCACCCGCCGTTCGAAAACTCCGAGTGCTCGTTGGTCCTCTTCTAGCAGTGTCCACGTTTCGTGCCCGTAGAGGACAACCGGTCTAATTAGTGTTTTGCACAGTGTACACTTTGTACGGGGGCTCAAATTGTTCGACCGCAAATGTTTGTGGAGTCCGTAGTAGGCCCGACTTCCGCTGATAATATGTCTTTTAATCTCACGGCTGGTATTGTTGTCCTCTGTTGCCAATGAGCCAAGGTATACGAACTCGTCGACTACCTCGAACTCATCCCAGCGTGCCCTGTCGCGCTCGGTCCCGTCCGCCAGCATATACTTCGCTTTAGACGTATTTATCTTCAATCCAATCTTCACTGCTTCGCGTTTTAGTCTGGTGTACTGATCTTCCACCGCCTCAAATGTTCGGCCGACAGCATCCACGTTGTCAGCAAAGCAGATAAATTGACTGGATTTATTGAAAATCGTGCCCCGCATTTCGATCGCCGCTCGTCTTATAACACCTTCAAGCGCAATGTTGAATAGCAGGCAGGAGAGACCATCTCCTTGTCGAAGTCCCCTGCGAGATTTGAATGGGTCCGACAATCCACCCGAGATTCTCACACAACACTGGATCCCATCCATCGTAGCCATGAGAAGTCTAGTAAGCTTACCCGGAAAGCCGTTTTCGTCCAAAATTTTTCATAGCTCTTGTCGGTTTACGCTATCATATGCGGCTTTGAAATCGATGAACAGGTGGTGCGTGGGGACTCGGAATTCGCGGCACTTCTGGAGGATCTGCCGCAGGATGAAGATTTGGTCCGTTGTAGACCGACCCTCCATGAAGCCGGCCTGGTATCTTCCCACAAATCTATTGGCTATTGGCGATAGTCGATGAAAGATGACTTGGGACAGCACTTTGTAGGCGGCATTCAGGATAGTGATTGCTCGGTGGTTCTCACAATCCAGGTTATCACCTTTCTTGTAGTTAGGGCAGATAACCCCGTCTTTCCACTCCTCCGGTAGTCGTTCCGTATCCCATATCTTGACAATCAGTTGATGCAGACAGCCGGCCAACTTGTCCGGGCCCATTTTAATAAGTTCCGCTTCAATGCCATTCTTTTCCGCTGCTTTGTTGTTCTTCAGTCGCTGGATGGTTACTTTAACTTCTTCTTATCGATGGGGGTGGCACATTTTCGTTGCTTACTACACCAATGTCGTCACTTCCTCCGCTATCATGGTCTTCCGCCTGCACGCCATTCAGGTGTTGCTCGTAGTGTTGCTTCCACCTTTCGATGACCGCATGGTCGTCAGTCGAGATATCTCCAACTTTATCTCTGCACATTTCGGCCCGCGGCACGAAGCCTTTGCGAGATCCGCTGAGTCTCTGATAGAACTTCCGTGTGTCGTAAAAGCGGTACACCTGTTCGAGTTCTTCGCACTCCTTCTCCTCTTGGTGGCGCTTCTTCTCCTTGAAGAGTCGGGTTTGCTGCCTCCGCTTCTGTTTGTATCGCTCCACATTCTGACGGGTGGCTCTACGCAGCATTTGTACCCGCGCTGCGTTCTTCTCAGCCAATATCTGCTGGCATTCCTCGTCAAACCATTCGTTACGTCGATTCGGTGCCACACGGCCTAGGACGTTCTCCGCTACGCTGTTAATGGCTGTTTTCACGGCATTCCAACAGTCCTCAAGAGGGGCTTCATCCAGCTCACCCTCTTCCGGCGGCGCGGTTTCGAGAGATAACGCGTAGTTTTCGGCGACCTCCGGTTGCTTCAGTCGCGCTAGATTATACCGTGGTGGGCGCCGGTATCGTATGTTGTTTACAACAGATAGTTTTTGACGTATTCTTACCATCACTAGGTAGTGATCTGATGTCCTTTAGCTACAATTACGGAGTGCTTAATGCAGAATGGTCGAGTCGGCTGCCCATGGTTCCCATGCTTCCATCACTGTCTGGTTATAGAAGCATGTCGCTGATCTTCGATTTTGAAGAAACCTCGCTACTATCAAGCTATCAATCTCTTCATAAATGTATTACGCTTCGTGTAGTTCTGATGGTGTGAACGTGCCGGAAAGCGTGCATTGCATACTTCACTGTTTTAATAATTGTTATGAAACGATTAACATATGCTAGTTGCCGACATGCCACATTTAAAGCAGACTAGCGTTCGAGTATGCGCTTGTCGATCTCGTAACTGGTACCTGAAAGGTGAATTAACAAACATATTCCGTTGCTTACCAAAGCAGTCCAGACCACCAAAGCGGATGATCGGATAGCACAATCTGCAGGATTTTCGTGTGTGGACATATGGTCCCAGTGCCATCGTGGTAATATGTGCAGAATCATGGATGCTCTTATCGCCACATACATGTTGCATTTAAGGGAATAGTTGCTAAGCCGTTCAAGAACTATTGTCGAATCGGTCTAAGCATACTACTGAGCTTGAAAACGATCGAGCGATTCGGTCACCGGTTTCATCAGCTTTGCAAAAAATTTCCGCTGCGTTAAGTTCAAGCCGAGACATAGGACGGGGCTATATTTGTTTTAGCTGCAATTAAGCCGACCTGAATACGACCATCTTCCTCGACTAATCGCATATACACAACTGCGGTGCAAGCTTCCCCAAAAGTGTCTGAGAAGCCGTGCAGTTCAATACGATCGTGAAAGTTTGACATCCACGTGAGAATTTGCACCTGTTCAAGTTGCCTTAAGTTGTTAGCGGTGTTATACCGATGACAATAGAGTCGCTCTACGATACAACCAACCATACGCAGTTTTACAAAACGAAGGAGTGCGAAATTTGATCTCTGTCTGGTTGAAAAACGCGAAAGAAAAGGGGAATCGAAAACGGATGGCAGTTGGCTGTGTGAAACAGAAGCCACTTTAGTTGTTGCACATTTTGAAGTGTTCCGCGTGTGCAAGTTTTGATTGGAATTTCGGCTTCGTATCCGGTATTAAAAGGTTCGCAAACCAGCGAACTGGAAAGTTCCCGGAACTGAGGCAGAATTGTGGGTTCGACGTTTCCTACGGGACCAAGTATCTGCACCACGCATTTCGGCCCATAGTTGCTGCAGTTATCGAGATACCCTCACGACGCCCAGCCAACTAATCGCCAGGAAATAGTGCTCCGGAACCAGTAAAGTACGATCGTTGTTGCGTACCACGTGCATTTACCGGCACATCGTCTGTTTTAGACCGTAGTGGCATCCAGTTTCTTCGATAACCTCACTCGACACCGGAAGAAGACCCTGAAAGCATTAGCGGACAGAAATCGTCCGTAAGTTTCATCTGTTGCCTATACGCCGGACTGTCGAAGGGTGCTAGTGACCGGCGAGCCCCTTTCCGATATCGTCCTCGTCACACGGGTGTGTTGCCAGGAAGAAACGGAATTTTCGAAGGCTAAAGCTTACCAACGCCGAAACCGATGAGTTTCCTCTCCGCATCCGAGCACCAGGAATAGAACCTTCGCCCACGTGATCAAAGGAACTGAACAAATTCGTCGAGGATTACGTCGATGGCATCCACCAAAACACGTTCCCGTTGAAGAACAGAAATGAGAGTAAGTCAGCCTCTTTATGACCCGCAAGAAACCGGAATGAGCTTCACCGTATCCTGCACGGCCGCAACATAACCCTATCCCTTTCCCCAATTTATAGATCCCTACAATAAATAAGTTATGTTACCATTAGAGTTATTATTGAGAAGAGAAACTAAAGGTTTGTTTGTCTTGTTGAGCCAACTTTTGTCTGGTATACACGTAAGTATAAAGGTCGTTAGTTTCCGCAAGCAGTGTTGAGCGAGCCGGCCCTGATAGAAAGAGTGCTGCTGAGCTAGGCGTTTGTTACAAAGTTTTGACGAGGGAGGGATTCTAATCACAAACGAGTACCACATGGTCGACAGATGAAAGCTGTTCTTTGATGAACACCTTAATGGCGAAGTTACAGAAGAAGGCGGAACGGAAGTTAACCTAGGAGTGCCCATGGAAGATAGTAATGTCCCAGCACCTGATCTACATGAAATCAAACGAGCAAACGGGTTGCTGAAGACCAAGCAAGTCGCTGGTAAAGACCGTCAACTGGCAGAGCTTTACAAACATGGCCGACAAACGCTGACAAAGGTTCTACACTAGGTTATTTTCAAGCTTTGGTAGGAGAAGCTACCAGAGGAATGGATGGAAGGAGTGGTTTATTCCATCTACAAAAAGATTGATAGGCACGACTGCTGCAACTATCGCGGCATAACGCTGGTAAACGCCGCCTACAGGATACTCTCCCAGACCCTGTTACGCCGGCTGTCAACGATAGTATATGGTTTCGCCGGGAATTACCAGGCAGGCTTCATGAGGACTCGCGCAATTGCGAACCATATTTTTACCTTCCGAAATATCTTGCAAAAATTTCGAAAGTACAACGTGCATCACGCATTATATCTTTATTGATTTCGAAGCAGCATTCGATACAGTCGAGATTAGCTATGGCATATAATACACAAACACGGTTTTCCGGATAAACTGACGCGACTGGGCAGAACTACATTGGATCGAGTGATTTGTCTCATGTGACACTCTCGAGTCCCTTGAAGACGCGACGAGGATTGAAACAAGATAACGGCTTATGCCGCATGCTGTTCAACATCGCTCTTGAGGGGGTAATCCAACGAGCGGTCATCGGAGTAAGCAGCACAATTTTCACTAAGGGAGGCCAACTCGTAGGCTTTGCACTGCAAAGTTTGCAGATGACTTTGATATAACCAGGAACTTTGCGACAGCGAAGGCAATCTACGCTAGACTGAAAGCGGAGTCTAGAACTGGGCTAAAAATAAATGCGTCAAAAACGGGACGACTCGGCAATATAAAATATTTATGCTAAGAACATTATATTTATATAGTTACTGGCAGATCGGTATTTTCATAGTGAAAATTTTTTTCAGAGGCACTCCTTAGGCCCCTCCCAGGGAAATTTCCTATCTACGCCATTGCAAACCATCCAACGATTTGAACAATCGCGCAGTATCCGACAGCAGCTGATGCGGCCATCTTCTCGAAAATATACTACGAATGTGAAAACACGTTCCTCAGGCAACCAATGTATTCAGAGCGCTTTTACAAAAAGTGTGCTTTTTGATCGACTCAGCGGCATCTGGGTAACAACCACATTTGCGTTAATCTGCTTCAGACCAAGGTGTTTGACACATGCGTTTCACTCCCTTGATATAGGGAACTACCGTTGGCAGCATGTAGAAATGTGCACGGTTCCGAACTGCCAATAGCTGTTTGTACTGCGTTGTAGCATAACCTTGAAGAAAGTGCGAGTTTTCGACGGGCTGGTACGTCCCTTGCTTTAAAGGGCTCACACTGAATGATCATTGGAACACTTTGCACAAGATAGAGGAGTAGCAGCAGCATTAGCATAAAAAGCTTAGTTTCCTTTTGTCGCTACTGGCTTTAAAGTACTCCTTCTACACGGTGTCAAACAATGTTTTCTACGCAAAGCCGAACAACAGATCTCCAATGTATCACAGCGTTTCCGCAGAAAGTCTAAAAATTCAAAACGAAGGTTTTTGGATGTCAATTATTTTCCGTGCCCAAACCGATCATTTCCGAATGGAGTATGGAGACGGAGGATGAGCCATGAACTCGCACGGCTCTATGGCGAACTCAGTATTCAAAAGGTGGCTAAAGCTGAACAAATACGGTGGGCAGGGCATGTTGCAAGAATGACGGACAACTACCCTGCAAAGATGGCATTCGCTTCACATCCGGTAGGAACAAGACGGCCAGGGGCGCAGCGAGCAAGATGGTTAGACCAGGTGGAGCGAGGAGAGCGGTAGCTAACAACCGAATAAGTTGGAAAAACTTTTTTCAACAGGCTATGTCTTAGGATGGCAAGCCAACTAAGTAAGTAAGTAAGAAGTGGACGATGATTTAGCGGGTAAATTCCTTCGAATGCCTCAACTGAAATTGAGTTTCACTTAACAGACCCAATATTTGCCAACGGCTTGAGTCAGATTAATCATATTGTCAATACGAATGGTAGACTCTTAGACTCTTAGATAATATTTACCAACCTCCCAGAATATTTTTGATATAGTTGCACCGTCCTCTCCACTGTTGTCTGTCGGCTGACATTACGCACCATTCATTTTACTACTTGACGAGATAGACGTGTCAATATTTGACGCATCAGACGTGAAGTGGAACAATCAACTTTCTAATACCGATTCAGACCAATGTGTTGATACATAGTAAAATTAAATTGGATAAGTTTTCTTCTTTTTTTAATTTTAGCAGTCGAAGAAATTAAACCGAAGCGATTGTGTACCAATGAAGTCCTCAGGAATCTGATGGTCGGGATCAAAAACTTAATGAACGACAGACCGTTAACTCATATTTTCGTCAAGCAGTGATTTAGTCCTGTAAAATCGATTTCCGTTGGAGATATTGTATTAGTTGTCGTTTCAAACCTCCCAAGGAAGTGCTAGAATAAAGGCAAAGCTGTCACGGTAAAAACTTTGAAAGATGTTTAGTCACGAACGGCGACAGTCTGGTCCGCGCTTAAGTCCAAGAAGATCTGATTTGCGTCTCCGATCAGGGAGACTACTTTTATAAACCAAGTTATCCCTGATAAGTACAGAGACTGTATTCCAGTAACATTCAGTGCCTTTTTCAAGAGCCCTGTTGCTTTTCCAGCACATTTGCAGTTCTAACAACGCACTCCGTGCCTCCATTTGCTTAGCTTAATTTAGGTAGAGCACCTTCCATGCCTCCATTTGCTTAACTTAATTTAGGTAGAGCACCTTCCATGCCTCCATTTGCTTCGCAAAAGTCTCACTTTCGAGAATTTACCGATCATTCAACCATAAACTTACCGGTTTCCGCAACTGTCCCTTAAGGTACTCGTACTTCCGCTTGTAATCTCTGGAATAGGGAACCACCTGACCGGCAACGTTTGGCATCGACAAACGTGGATCCTCCCATTGTGTGGTCCTAGTATCTGAAACAATATGCAAAACAAGAAATCAAAAATTGTATAATAAATCAAACGACGCAAGCCATCATACTGTGATCGATAAAGAAAATCCTCCCGTCGGTATGAACCCGTTCCTCCCAACCTTCGGGCAGCGGTGCCAAACCTTCCTCGGGCCGTCTGGCATCACTACCGGACGAGTTGTTCCACGCGTTTGGCATCGGACTCGCCCGTCCGGTTCGTGGATCCACCCAGGACGTCTTCTTTTCATTGTGATCGATGAAGAACACTCTACCGTTCGGGGCCAACTGCATGGACCATCCCGTCGGCAGAACCGCTTCAGCACCGGCTGGACTACTACTGGACGAATCATTTTCATTCGATGTGGAGGACCGCGTTGACGAACGATCATCCCCAGGGTCATTATTATTATTCGTCGACGATCGTCTTCTTGCACTTACACCTCCACCGCCATCGGCTTCATCGTCCGCAGCCGGTGGACCTCCACTGCCGACGGACGTCGGTCCCCGAGCACTGCCGTCACTACCGATTGACGAACGACTCGAAGAACGTCGGCTAGCCTCGTTCAAATGCTGCAAAACTCGATTCTGCACTGCGTGGTCCGGGTCCTGTGGTGGACGAAAAAACAAAGAAACAAACCTCTGGTTAGTCAACTTGAATGTGCAACGAATTAGAAACATTCCACCACCAACAGGCTCTACGATAGCGATACCCGCATGGGAAATAAAACGACGACTACCCACTAACAAACGCACACACATGGGGACACGGGGAACAGCAGCAGTATAGGAGCAGCAGCAGCAACGGAAGTAACAGCAGTAACCGAATAGCACGTATAAAACAACCAACACTTTACCTCTCCACCGGGTACTTGTTCCTCGTCATTCAGCAGCTCCGGAATGTCTCGCGGCGATGGAGGATCCTCCTCCTGATCCGAACTGAGCTCAACGGTCGGTTGGCGCGGCAAAAGCGGCGGAAGCGCCGTCGGGAGCCTTCTTCTTCAAAATTTCAAAAAACCCAAAATCATTATTTGAACACCCACACTGGCAGTCGACCGAACGAGGAAGAACAAACCTTCGACTGACGCCGGATGCGGTCGGGTGTGCCATCGAAGCAACCCGCGTTGGGCTGCGCACCAGAGCGGCCGGCAGATGGGGCGGCGAACTGACCCGAATAGTCGGAAGGGACTGCAGTGAATCGGAACGAAGCACTACCGACCCTTCGTCAATACCATTGTTTGAGCTCACCGCCAGCAGCGAAGATACGGAACTGTTCACCGACGAATTATCCAACCGAGCCGCTGCCTGCTCCGACGAGAGACTCACAGTACTGGCCTGTTTTGTTATCATTTCACAGAAAGAAGCACAAAAAGAAGTGCAAAACATTTAACAAACCGAAACAAATTCCAAGCTACGAAACTAAACTAAACTAAAGAATAAAGGTGTCTAAAAACAATCGAAAGTTTGCAAACATTAAAACAATCAACGGCAAACGCACACTGGTTCGTGGAACCACCTCTTGGTCGTTGGTCTCCAGGTCTAGGTACAGCACATCGACCAAATCTTCCGGTCGCAGTCGAGTGCCGAGCGTAGCTTCGACCGGAGTCAACCGTTCCTCTTCATCGTCTCCTTCTTCTTCATCTTCGGTTTCGACAACCGGCGAGGACTGGGAATCGATTGTTTGGCTACGGCAAAACCAAGCCTGGTCGTCGTCGGTGGTCTGTTCCCCACCGTTGCTGTCGTCCTCACCTTCATCCTCTTTGGGCAAATCAATCGATTCGTAGTTAAGGCTTGGATTATCGTGATCCTGCTTATTTGTGTGTTAAAGAAGTTTTAAGATAAAAGCATCCAATAGAACGGAAACACGCGATTTCAAATGGTAGGCATGCGTTAAAAAAATAGAACAAAAACGAAAAGATGCACAAAATGAGACTTGGGGGGAAAACTATTGTCATGCGCCAACTGCCGATCCGGCGCTGGAGGATCGGTGGTGTTAGTGTGTTCTTGTGTGGGTGGATAGATTTTTGTCCCGTAGTCCTGTTTTTTTAGGCCTGTTGTTACCATACCATGATAGTCAGTTGTAAACCCCCTCGCAGTAGGATAGTTACCGTAATGTTATCGTCCACGCTGATATGAACGCGTCTTTGAAAGGCGGCCGCCATGTCGTTGTCCTGTGATGATTGAGTCAAACTAGAATCAGATAAAAGTGTTGTTGTTAAGCAGCTGTCGAAAAAATTGGAAGCTCTGCTATGGATACTTACGCGGCAGTAGGACGCTCCCATTGCGTCGAACGAGCGAGATGATTCACGAAGTAGGTGCGCCCATTGGCATCCTGTCGCTCTTCCCAACCGGAAGGTAGCGCGTCAACTGCATTGCCACTGCCGCTGGCGGTATTCGAACTCTGCAATGTAATAAATTATTTGAAAGGATTAATCCGAGTCGAAACGAAAGAGTTCATGAGCTTCTTCGTACTTTAGAATAGGGGATAGTGACCAAAAATAATGAAATTATCTCTACCAGGACCCCATGAAGCCTGCGCTCATTACAGTCGCCCTGATTCTGCGTTTAAGAGGTTACTTGCACTATCTGAATTGTATTCTTCATCTAGCGGCCGATCCTTCCCACTCACAGGCTTGTAGGAAAGACACCCGTTAGTTTTTTTTACAAAAACGTGAGTGGATTGTGGATAAAAGTTGATGATGATTTTAGTTTTGATTCTTTCCCGCTGTCAAGCGGCTGCCGGTCGAAAGCGTTTAAGTTATTCTATCGTCGGCGCTCATACCGTCGAGCTGCACAGTATTCCTAACATACCCCAGCCCAAAACATCCAGTGGGTCCTCCGGAAGGCCTGGATTTACCGGCATCTACCTCGAGCATCGCCAAGTACTCTTTTGACCATTCGGACGTTCGCTTGCCTGATGCGATGCCCCTGGTCCAGCACTTCTGGTTCTTCCCATTGACGACGAACACCGGATCGTTCACCTTCAACCACTTCTGGTCTTTAAACCACTTCGTCCGCTTTTTGATGCTTGGCAGATATTCCGTGGTCCATCTCTCCCAAGTCTAGTTGGCCGCAACTGTTCCCCGAGGGAAATGGTTCGGCGTAATCGCTTCTTCATTGGCTGACTCCTGCGGCATGTATGTCAATGGCCGAAAATTAATTGCATGTTCCGACTGCACTAGGACCTTCAGCAGCAGTTCGTTCGTTAGGGTTCATCCATCGTCCAACGTCCAATTTTCCTTCACCGACCGCACCACCCGCTCCCATATTCCACCCATGTGCGGCTAGACTGGCGGATTGAAATGCCATGTTGTATAGCCGCTGCCTGGAACTTCCGCACATTTGTAGTGGATTTTCTGCAGCTCGTTGGCGGCACCACGGAAGTACTTGGCAAAAGGCAAAGCAAAGCCTAGGTGCTACATTCCATTTTCAAAACTTAACCTTCTGTTCTTATCCGACGAACTTCTCAACCAACTGTTACAGTACAGGATAATCGCGAAGCTAATGCTGCGATTCTATTGACTCTAGCAATCTTCCAACCGAGATTCGAACATAGGATTGCTTGCTTGCTAGACTTGCTTACTAGACCACCGTTGTACCTCGAGGCCAACTGGGGGGCAGCGGAAGCACGTGGCATTTTCCGGAAAGAGCAATGTCGGTGCCCCAAGCGCCTTGTGGCACCTTTGGATGGTCATCATGCAAGACTGGGTACAAAGGACGACTTCAAGATGTACCGCGCGTGTGGTTAGGCAGATGAAAATTGCGACCCACCTTTTTATCTTTTTTCGGCAGACGATCACTTCGATGGGACCCAAATAGCCTATACCCATCGCGCTTAATGTGTGCGAAAATAGGGCGTCACTCGCTGAATCGGAACCGGACTCATCCGCTGAGTTACTGATACCTTGGAAATTGCACTTCCGTTGTTCGGAATTCAGAGCCGCTGCTGAAGCTTATTTACCACGGTCTCCCGTTTCGCGTGTCCGAAGTTCTCGTGGTAAAGTTGAATTAGTTTTCCCGTCAGCCCACGCTTTCGGGGTAGGATGCTGGGAAATCTCTTAGCGAACGGCACGTCGGTAGACGCCTCCATTCGACCGCCCATCCGTAGAATTCTGTTCTGATCTAAGCGGTGTTAGCTTGTAGATGCTGCTGGAACTCGTTATGCTTTAACTTTAAACCGTTAAGCTGCGCTTGTTTCCGCAGAACGGTCTCGGCCTTCTGGAATTTTTCCTGGCTAAGAGGTTTTTATACCGAAAAGTACTGAGCCTTGATCAGCAGTCGTTGCCAACGCATGCAGAATTTCATCTGTCAACCGTTTCCCATCGTTCGATGCTTCCAACGCCTCCTTAACCGATTTGACCGACCGCTCCCATACCCTACCCATTGTGGGAGGCAGCTGCAGTCGCTGTTCATATCATTTATCTTCCCAGTCAGCGTCTTGCTTGCTCCTTTCGATAATGGTAAACTTTACACCACTGACACGCATTCGATACTTTGTACATCACCACCGTACCGACCTTCGGAATGTAGAACCGCAGCCGAATCTCGTTTTAACCGTCTCTCGATAACCGTACCCGAAACGCTCGTGGCAGTGCTACATGATCAACTCCGTCACATGGTGCTCTCTCGATAGAATCACCGGAAGGCGTAGATCGAATGATAAAAATTTGGTTTTCTCCGAACGCTCTTCCATCCGAATCACGTCGTTTTCGTCGACCAGTGGCGTTAACTTGTACAGTGGGACGCTCGTAGGACGTTTTCGATTCTTCATCATGGTTTTCAATTCGTCTAACCACCTCCCCAACTTCAACGACTTCGCCTGGCTCTTCATTGCCTTCAACATTTCGATCGGATCGCCTTTCATTCGCCTTCGGCAGTTGAGCACAAATCTGCATACGTAAGCCACCGTCCTCACTAACACATTCCATTAGAAAACCGATGAACGTCGACCAGATTGTCCTGCATAACCATGTCATGAAACTGCGCCCGGAGCTCTTATTTCGTATTGGTCAATGCAGTTCGCTGCGGCCAGTTCGCCTCTTTTTGTCAGACGAAACTGAACAAAATGGACAGACTTCTGTAAGTCTGTCCATTTCGTTCAGTTTCGTCTGTGTCCAACGCGCCAATCGGACAGGTTCGTGCGGCTGAGGATTTCTCCCATGGGAAGACTCTACCTCCGTTGGATCGGATGAGACATCCGCTATTCCTCTCAAGAAATACAACGCAAGTTTGCTTGCTCTTCTTAATCTTTTCAATTTTTCTCGTTATGAAAAACGGTGTTCATGTTTCTGGTTTACAAGAAAAATGATAAAATACATCGATAATTATCGAGGCTGCTTTGTGAGTGGAATCCAAGCTATTCGAAAAACTAGTTTTGATGACATCAGTTTTCTACCATTGAACATAATTCATCGCCGATCCTCGATATGGAATCATGAAACATCGATCAAGCATGGTAAATCTTTTTTCGTGTAATAATTATGCTACGGATAACATGTCAAGGCGTTTCCAAACGGATGCAATCTACTCCGACCTCTCTGCTGCTTCTGAAATTGCAATTGCCAAACTCGACGTCGCCTGGTATATGGTTGGATAATGCGGAATATAGACCCCATAGTGGTCGTTAGCCGCTTATCCAGCAACTCCGATCCCGACCTCCTCGTAGTACCAGGCGGAATACGAGCAACCTTAGCGGAGATCGGGTAACCAACCCCGGTGGAAACTAAGGTCGTATACTAACCGGGAAGGAGGTATAGTGAGTCCCGGCACTATAAGATGGCAGCCCCATCACGAGACTCGGTAGTCTTGCCCCAGTACGGCTACACACCTAAATTAAACTTAAACTAACAACATTCAAGCATATTCGGAGCGGAATATTCGGCATCGACCTAGGCGACGAAATAAGGACGACGAATATAGACTCGGGACTTGGAACTGCAGATCGCTAAATTTCGCAGGTTGCGAGCGGGTGCTGATTGAACAGCTGGAACCTCGCAAACTCGGCATCGTAGCTCTACAGGAAATCTGTCGCAAAGGAGAGAAGGTATGGAAGATCCGTGGCGGAAAGGCCCAGTTTTACCGGTGGCCCTACCAACGAACTGGGAACGGGCTTTGTAGTGCTGGGCGGAATGCAGGTTCGCGTGATAGATTGGAAGGCGATCAATATCGTCATCGAGAATATGAACGCCCAAGTCGGTAGGGAAGAAATGTATAGACCGGTGCGTGGTAGGACCCCATAGCCTGCACACCGAAACAAACGATAACGGCCAACGATGTATAAACTTCGCAGCTTCCCGAGGCCTAGTGATCCGAAGCACCTTTTTCCCGCGCAAGGATATCCACAAAGCCACCTGAAGATCACCTGACCAACGTACAATGAATCAAATTGACCACGTTCTCATAGAGGGCATAGAGAACTACACGCGAGTACTGAACGAGGCACTACCTTCTTCCGAGGAGTTAGGTGCTTCAAACCTCGAAGACGGTTGGGGCATAATACGCTCGGCCATCGGAGAGGCCGCTACCCCGGCACTAGGTATTGAGCCTCGGAGTACACAAAATGATTCGTTTGATGGGAAATGCCAACAAGCGGTGGAGGGAAAAAAACTGCTTGGAAAAATTATCTAAGTATTGCCACTAGAGAGAACCTGGCCAAATACTGACGAGCTAGGAACCAGTTGACCACGATCCTGAGGAGGAAAAAGCGCCAAAGGAGGACAGAGATCGTGAAGAATTAGAACAACTATTCCGAGCTAATGACACGCGCAAGTTTTATGAGAAAGTGAACCAAACTCGGAAGGGACGACGGAGGGAATCTAATCACAAACGAGCGCGAGGTGGTCGACAGATGGAAGCAGTTCTTCGATGCACACCTCAATGGCGGAGTCGTAGAAGGAGGCGGAACGGAAATTAACCTAGGGGCGCCCATGGAAGATAGTAATGTCCTAGCACCTGATCTCCAAGTAGTCAAACGAGAAATCGGGCTGCTGAAGACCAATAAAGCCGCTGGGAAGGACTGCCAACCGGCAGAGCTTCATAAACATGACGGAGAAACGCTATCAAAGGCTCTATACTGGGTTATTTCGAGGATTTGAGAGGAGGAAAAGCTACCGGAGGAATGGATGGAAGGAGTTGTTTGTCCCATCTAAAAAAAAGGGTGATCGGCTAGACTGCTGCAAGTATCGTGGTATTACGCTGGTAAACGCCGCCTACAAGGTACTCTCCCAGATCCTGTTACGCCGGCTGTCACCGATAGCACAAGGTTTCGTAGGGAATTATCAGGCGGGTTTCATGGGGGCTCATGCAACTACGGACCAAATTTTTACTATCCGACAGATCTTGCAGAAATGTCGGGAGTACAACGTGCCCACGCATCACATCTTTATTGATTTCAAAGCAGCATACGATACAGTTGATCGAGACAAGCTATGGCAGATAATGCACGAATACGGTTCTCCGGACAAACTGACGCAACTGATCAGAGCTACATTGGATCGAGTGATGTGTTTCGTCCGCATCTCTGGGACACTCTCGAGTCCCTTCGAGACGCGGCGAGGGTTGAGACAAGGTGACGGTTTATCCTGCATGCTGTTCAACATCGCTCTTGAGGGGGTGATCCGAAGAGCGGGCATCGAAACGAGAGGCACGATTTTTACCAAGAGTAGCCAACATCTAGGCTTTGCAGATGACTTCGATATCAAAGCCAGGAACTTTTCGACGGCGGAGACAATCTACGCCAGACTGAAAGCGGAGTCTAGGAGAATTGGGCTCAAAATAAATGCGTCGAAGACCAAATACATGAAAGGAAGAGGCTCAAAGGAAACAAACGCGCGTCTCCCACGGACGGTAACCGTTCACGGCGACGAACTAGAAGTGGTAGAGGAGTTCGTGTATTTGGGATCGCTGGTGACCGCGGACAACCACACTAGTTAGGAGATCCAGCGGCGCATCCAAGCGGGAATTCGGGCCTACTTTGCCGTTCGTAAAACGCTACGATCAGGAAGCATACGCCGCCGCACGAAGCTAACAATGTACAAAACCCTTATTAGACCGGCAGTTATTTATGGACTTGAAGCCGTGACGCTGCTCACGGAGGTCATAGGCGCCCTTGCCGCGTTCAAGCGGAAAGTGTTGCGGACGATCTTTGGCGGAGTACAAACTGAAAGCGGAGAGTGGCGGAGGCGTATGAAACACGAGCTACAGGCACTGCTTGGGGAGACTCCCGTCGTACATTTAGCAAAAGTTTGCAGGCTACGGTGGGCCGGACACGTTGTAAGGATTCCGGACGACAGTGCGACGAAAATAGTCCTCTTCAGCAACCCCACCGGTACCAGGAACAGGGGGCCCAACGTGCACGATGTCTCGACCAGGTCGAAAGCGATTTGCGACTTCTGAGACGAATAGGAAATTGGCGACGAGTGGCCCAAGATCGAGTTGAATAAAGAACGTTGTCGTTTTCACAAATTTTTCTGTAAAATAACAGATTTTTTCGTCATTTTAAACCACAGAATCTGTGATCACAGATGACAGATATTTCTGAAAATCACAGATTTACACAGATATGCTACATATTGAAGAATAGTTTATCAATTTTATCACTGGAAGCGAAATGGCGAGGTAATCGGGAGGTAAAATTACAAAACCGAAATTACTGCACATCACAATCAAAATTTACAAAGCGTATGGATGATATTGAATGAATCATATTGTTCAAAAACATTAAAATGCTAATTTTTCTTCATGGGAGCATAATTATGTAACACAGATTTAGTAACAGATTTTTTTCGATAGTTTTACAGATTTTCAAACCAGAAACACAGATTTCAAAATGGCAACTCCCGGCTCAATGCTGAAGAAAAAGAAGAAGAAGAAGAAGAAACTCGACGTCTAACTTCGAAAACAGCTGAGCTTTGAGACAGCTGATCGACGTCTTGCTTCGAAAATCAAATAATCAATATTATACGAGTTTATTGCTAAGTCCGGCAGTCCATAAGGCAGCCATCTTGGCCCGCTCATCTTCGTGCTTATATTTGAACGATGTTAATTTTACGGTACGCGGATTCAGGCTCTAACCTCCCAGTTGGCCTCGAGGTAAGACGCTGGTCTAATAAGCCTCGGCTGGGAGAGGCTGTGAGAATCAATAGGATCGAAGCACTGACCCCGCACTGTCCTGTATTCCAGCGGTTCCCAACCTTTTTTCGGTTCGCGTACCCCCTGACGGATTTCCCTATATTGTTCTGCAGCGAACTAAAGTTTTGACGAACCCCTGGGGGTTCGCGAACCCCCATTTGGGAACCGCTGCTGTATTCTAACAGCTGGTTGTGAAGTCTGTCGGGTTGTCCGACTTTCTCTAGAAAACTAAACACCAGAAAATAAAATACCGAAGGATTTTCCCCAGAAAGAATCCTTCTGCAGAAAACCAATGCCCAGAAAGTACTGAATTCCAGAAAACCAATTCCCAGAAAGTATTGAATTCCAGAAAACCGATTCCCAGAAAGTACTATTTGCCAGAAAACTATTAACAAGAAAGAACCAATATCCAGAAATATGCTACGAGTAACTCGTAACGAGTAAGTAAATTACACTTCTTTTTTTCGCAAATGAGACGCTTATTACAAGATGTGGCACCCATTTTATCCTGTTAATAGCAAACGTTTCCTAGATGATTCAAGGCGAGTGTTCGCTAGCGACCCGCTGTCGGAAGCGCCGGCCACTGCGGGGGGGCAGCACCCAGAGATCACGTCTAATTAGGTGCATGTGTTTTTATAGGTTTTCTGACTAGTGACTAGTAGCAGTTATCACTTAGTTGAGTCCCCTTAGTATAATTACCCAACAATTGATTAGCCCGAAAGTTGTGAATGGTTTCTATGACAAAGCAAAGCCAAAAGCCTAGGTGCTACATTCCGTTATCAAAATTTGACCTTCTGTTTTTTTATACGACAGACTTCGTAGCCAGCTGTTAGAGTGCAGGACAATTCCAGGGCCAGTTGTTACGATCCTATTGACTCTAACAGCCTCTCCCAGTCGAGATTCAAAGATACGATGACTGGCTTATTAGGCCAGCGTCATACCTCTAAGCCAACTGGGAGGTTTCTATGACATACTGTTTAAATTTTCCAACTGTAATAGTTAAATCAAATAACCCGTATTACTCTACAGTATACCTCTAATCTGACACCCAATAATCCGACGATCCGCTAATCCGGATGACGAATTAAAAAGCATTGTACTTAGCTTCATTCAACCGAACACTGCCTTCATTGGGGATTTTTATTTGAGTCAAGATGTTACTCATTCCAACTAAATGGAAAGGGTAAATGGCGCTCCTTATAACTGCGTTCAATTTTGCCAGGAGCTCCATTTTTCATCACTCTTCTCAAAAGATTAATGTTCTTGCGCAATTCTAAGCTAAACAAGAATTTAAAAGCATTTTATAGAATAAATTGAGCATTTCTCAGTACAACACAACTTTATTACGTATTTGCGAAAAAATTTTCGGAAATTTCCAGAGTCTGGATGTAAACAACACGACATTTCAATACCCCACTGACATTAGTTTGACCGCCGGATTCGAGTCAAAATTCGATAATCCGGCCATGAATTTGTCGGATTAGCGGGGTGGTACTGTATTCCATAACTCATAAGATACTACCAGTTTGTGATACTACTTTACGAATTTGGTAATAGTCATTAATAGTCATTTATAAAGAAATGTTATTCGAAAACCAGAGTTTCAGAAAAACTAAGAACGTTAAAACTTGCTCCCAATTGTGCGCATTGATTATTTTACATAAAAATTGAAATATTCTCTAATTAAGAACTAAAGGTATACGTATTTTGCGTTAAAAGACAAAATTCATCGGAATTTGGAAAGTTTTTACTGAAATGCGGGGTGCGCAGAATTAGGTGCACTTACAGTAACAGTATTCTGGCGATTAGTTCCTTCTGAAGAATAGTATTCTGGAAATTAGTACTTTCTGGATATTAGTTTTCAGGGGATTAATGCTTTCCGGTCATTGGTTTTCTGGTTATTGGTGCTTTCCGGGGTTTGGTTTTCTAGGAAAAAAGCTTCGGCGTTTTATTTTCTGGGGAATAGTTTTCCGGGAATTGTTATACAATCGTCTGTCGTATAAAAACAGAAGGTCAAATTTCGATAACGGAATTAGCATCCAGGCTTTGCTTTGCTTTGGATTCAGGCTCTCCTTTGCTGATAATCTCAAGACCCATTTAAGGTCAAACATGTAGAAGACGACGTGTTCTTGCCAACGTCCATTGCATTGTAGTCTCAGCATCCTGCAGTCTACGCCTGATTATGAGATTTCTACTATCGGAACGGCGTTAATCGCTTAGAGAAAATACAACGAAAATTCATTGGATTCGGCCTCCGTCGTCTCGCATGAAACAATACGACTTCAACCCAGAGCCCTTCATAGCACAGAATGTTCCTTCAGTTGCCGTTCCGAAGAACAATTTATGGGACAAACGGAGCAATCGTTGGGCTTCAAAGAGTTTTCCACCGAATGTCAGTTGGGTGTGATTTTCTCGTAAAACAATTCGCAAGAACTTTTTAAATGTTCTCCGTATTGACTAGGCTAAAAGTGCAAATGCAAATTGCTTGACAGTCTAAAATGTCTGCTACTGTTGTTTTCTGCGTTGCTAAGTGTGAATCCATCATGTAGTCATTGGTACTTATGTGTTTACATGGTTTTCTGAAAATGTTTCATTATCAAACTCATGGCATGCTAAGTTTGAAGCAAATGCGTTTTTTTAAACTTGTCGTTAAAATTGTTTAAGTTTTGATGATTAACACAATGTCTTGCAAAAATTGACAGCACTTGCAATATAGGTAAAAACAACAACATTCTAGAGAGCTAATTCCAAAATAGTATCCTTGAAATAAACTATTTTTTATATAAAACTCAAAATTTAGATTAATTTTTAAAAAGCATTGAATAGATACCGCTGAAAGATGTTGAAACAAACAATCAAGAATACTTACACTAGAGATTGAGTTATTCGATTCAATAAGTTCCCAGTCTGTGTCTCCGGTGGTATTCTGATCCTGGATATAAGCATGGTACAAATCCAACTGACCTCGCACTTTGGACCGAGCACTAAAACAGAAAAATTACCCAATATTAACATCGGTGTCAATTATGTTTCTGAACGTTGCAGCATATAACAAATATAGAACTAAATATGTTGTAATTCCAAATTATACAAACTTAAATACTGTCGAGGGATTCCAAGCCAACCTAGCAAAACGGACACCGGCAAGTGTCCACAAAAAAAAAGAAAAACGAAACATAACGGAAATTAACCAACCAAAAACAACAGAACCGAGGGTAAACAAAACGAACTCAAACGTACCCTACTGACCTTCGGGGCCGCAGAGGATAACTTTTCGTCGGCACCGGCGGACCATCCGCGCTTTCCTTCGGCAACTGTGCCAAATTCAGCTCGACCATACCGAGAAAATCATCCCTCGTTAGCCGATTCTCGTCGAACACCTGCAGCACCAGCTTGTGTTCGTTCGGTTTTACGCGGAAAACGAACTCCTCATCCCAGCGGGGGTTCAGCGTTTTTTTCTTCGTTTTCGTCAACACCGAATCGATGTTCTCGTCACCGGCGATGGTGTTCAAATCGATCCGAACGTAGGGGTCACTGCATAACAGAACAGATGTGTTATAATTTGCGATTAATTTGCGATGGTGGGACGTACCTGGCTCCGAAAATGTCCTTTTTTGCCAGCTGATGCCCGGCAATGACCTTTAGCCGCAAGCGGCAGCAGGCACCATCCTCATTCTGCAACAGAGGCAAGACTTAAGTTATCAATCCCAACAATCAGAACAGTAGCAACCAAAAGCAGCTATCTATTATTATCAACATTGCGCGCTGCTGATGAGTCATACTTTTCATGTGTAATCTAATTCGGTACCGGTTCCAACATTTATGGAATCGAATCATAATTGTTTGCTCGTAAGCACACTCAAACTAAAGTCTGTCCCTCGGCACGCATTTTATTATTTTTTCACGTTAAACCGAAGATAACCCGTATGCACCGGTATCGATAACGAAATCATTTCATTCTTATCACACATTTGGCGTGAGTTCAGCAGACAACCACAAATTCAGTCCGTTAATGGTAAAACGTATAATTAGCACCCCACCCTATGTCACTCCCAGTCCCAGGTGGTTTGGTTTGGAAGCCTTGCGTTAAATGTCAAAGGTGTATCCTTAATTGGCAAACAAAGGAAAATCCGAGGAACGAAAATTTGTATGTCGGCGTTTCTTTTTTTTACCACCGCAATCAAAAGCTGGTCGCCGTCAGCGTCGTCAGTGCTGGCTGATAACGGTGCCGCCGAGAGCGCTTACGGCAATGAAAACAAAATTTCTACCTAAAAGTCACACTTCGATCGGCCTGCGGCCTGGATTGTTGCAGTGCAACTCTCATAATTAATTCGAATCAATTAACACCCCGCAGCTAATCGAGAACCGCCGTGCTCGACTTAGTTTCACGGCCAGTGCTGAAATGGGTCTGCTGGTGGCCTACCCATCCGTAACTGGTTCCACAATTCGTTTCTTCTGAAAAACATGACTTTTAAATTCGTCCCATCCACGTCGGTTAACTATCCACAGGAAGGAGTCAGCACTGAGTCACCGTGGCACTGATTTTCTTCAAGCTTCGCATACTTTTCTCACATTTCAGCAACTTCTCAAGCTTTCCCGGGTAGTCACCTGATGTAAACTTTAACTTACATTCTGATCATCCGCTCCGGAAAGAAAACCGTACTCCTGCAAAGCAGCCATGGCACTTTCCCAGGCAGACAAGCAGCAGGCAGGAACCAATCAATAACGCCGCGACAACAAGCAAAGAAGGCAAATTCCTTTGCCTTTTTTCGAAATTTTCACAATGGTCCCCCGTCTGTCCGGGCAGCGAGACGATGACTAATCACCGCCCGGTTCCAGACCAGTAGCACCGTTTCCGCCTGCTAATGTTTTTCTTCCGTACCACCAGAGAATGCACAAAAATTTTCACTTTTCTCTTTCGTCTTCGTCTGCAGTCCGCCAAACCAATTGCCATAAAGGTCACATTCTATACCGCAAAAACCAGGCTATAAGGCCTAACTCGGATTCGACGGAGAACCGTGAAAACACACTGCAGGTTGGAACGTCACAAATTCCGGCTGGAAAATCCTCGATTCTCGGGAAAATTTACACCTGATTGTCACTGCTGTAGATTCCCCAATCCGCGGAGTGTTTTAATTTAATAAGAACACAGCAGTAGAGGCAGCGGCAGCAGCAGTAGCAGCAGCAGCGACAGCTCTCTTGCTAAAAAATTATACGCACATCGCGCACTCGAAATGAAAACCGTTCTTCGCCCAACACTTTTCTCGTCCATGCACCCACCTATTCTGGCTGGTGAAATGCGACCCTCCTGCCTCCACCCAAAAAGCGACAGACGACTGACAGCAAAGTTGACGTTTTGCACGTTTGTACCCACTGCGGCTGTCAGCCGCCCTGTCATTTGCCATCACATCACAGTGAGGGCGTGTTGCAACGTTGCTCTATTTCAGTTGGACTTTTTCTGACGAGGGGTGAGACATACGTTTCGTTTCGTTTTTATTTGTTAACCCTTTATAAGGCAGTGGCAACTATATTGCCACCAACAAAAATTTTTTATTTTGCTTCTATAATTATATTGATGTCATTATAGACGCAAAACAAATATTTTTCGTTGGTGGCAATTTTATTGCCACGGCCTTATAAAGGGTTAACGGAGACTTTAAATCTAAAGATTCATTCGTCTCCGTAAGACATACGAAAGCGGCTCAAATGATGGGGCCGAAAGTAGAGAGGTTAGAAGTTACGGTGAAGAATCTTATTGTCACGATGCAGGCATGCTAGCGTTGCGTCGATTCGTGATGGATACGAATTGATCGGAAAACTTCCGTCATCCTTCAAGATGGATTGGGCTCGATTCTCCCCCCGTCACTCATCGAATTTAGTGCGTGGTTGTATATTTATTTATTACCGCAGACGACGCAAGCGCAGTGATGATCGGTAACAGCAGCAACGAATAGCAAACTCGGGGAGGTAAAAGACGGCTTTCTGAATTTCCGAGTCGAAATCTATGAGCGCATGCTCAACCGGCGGCTAAGCCCGCTGTTGTAATTAAGGAGCAATGGGCAGTATGTAAGGGGAACTGTCGGAACGAAGTCCAAGCGGTGTAGCGGATCGATTACTTAATTTTAATAAGTTTTGATATTTAATTTAAATCTCGTTAGGAAAAACCAGAATAAAGCAGGACGTAAACATTTTCATTAAATAGATCAGACAAGAAACGGAATCACCCAAGAAATTCTTTGTATCTAGACATTAACAAAGATCATTTTATGAATTTGGTAGGCCAGGCAGAGTAAATCATTCATATTGTTCATTTGGTCAGATTGTCAACGCCTTTTAAGAATGAATGCACGAGAATGGAAAAATCAACCACGCAGGTACAGTTTAGGAAATTAGACAGTAAATAATTTTGCACTTTTCTAACTCTTTTTTCATTTTCACCTGGATCAAATGTAAGCCTTAAGAACAGAAAAGATAAATCTCGAATCCTTATTGAAAAATAAGCCAATCAAGAGTAAATGAATAGAAGAGTAGGATGACTTGAATTTCTATTGGTAAGTAGGAATAAACAAAAGTTATCTTTCTCGCTCCAATTAGTCGTAAGGATTAAGAATAAATGAATTTACCTGTAACTTTGTATAAACCGGTTAGTTTTTGGTTAAATTGTTAGTACTTGTTAGTGTCTCAGACGAACACACGCATTTGTTAAGGTAACTCTCTTCACGAGATCTAAACGTATCCATCCACTGGTTGTTGAGCATCCGAACAGTAATCCGTCATTAAAATCACCCTTGTTAAGAATTCGCGGAACGACGCTGGATATTCTTTTCTGGGTTTAACATTTTAACGACGCTGGAAGCCCTTCTAAACTCAGCAATCCAGCCACCTTTTTTATCTTGGTAGTTCTAGAGAGGAACTGACCTCTGAGCCTGCCTTTGGTCCCATTTACCGTGGTCAACCCGTACATTTCGGTGGCTCCAGAGAGGATCCGATCTCTGAGCCTGCCTTTGGTCACTTTCCTCGTGACCGTCCCGTACAAGCGGTTTGAAGAGTTCAGCTACGAATCTAAGTGCAACGGTGAAGGAGTGCAAGCTGTGCCTGTGAAAACATAACGGATCCTGTAAGCGGATGTGGAAACCCTGCAGAACGAATAGAGCGAAGTCTCGCTGAGAAGTTGGGCGTGCAAGAACTAACAAGATCAGGGTGCTTAAGGTAACGGAGTGCAATCTCGTTCAGTGTATTTTTCACAACTGTCTTATCCCTAGATGCGCAAGTCACTGCTGACAACACAAACATTAGATACCTTTTTTTGTGCTTTGTATCAAAAGTCAAACATTTTAATGTTTTTAATTCGATTTTTTTCCATGTGTGGACTCATCACTGCGACCAGTATAGTATAGATCTATTGTGACACCGCCCGGGTGTTTGCTGTATGACCTGCACTGCATTTCTTTTTGCTATAATCGCTAATGAGCGATATGCTTATTAAATTTTATGCGTGCTTGTGTGTATCCACCTTTCCGCGTGCTTAATGGCGGATAATGGGCGCAACTTTTGGAAAATATTTCAATGTTTTTGGCAACTTTGCTAACGTACGCTTGACAGTTTTGCAAGGGGAAAATTGACGTGATCTGAGTTGCCAAAAGCATGTTATTTTTACCGATAGTTGTACCACTGACGAACCGACTTAGAAGAAAATCCTTTAAAAACTATCGTCCTGCACATTTTGCTTGCACACTAGCACCCTCTGTTATGCATGTTGCGGAGTAGCTTGCATTTGCAGGGTTTTATGCTGTAGGGTTTTGTACATTTGAATGGTTTTATATCGAAACCTCAAAGCAACACTCGCGCGCCGCGGTGTGGCCATGTTGCGAAACATGCTTTTTTGAAAAATGAGTGGTTTTTGATTGGACGATGGAATTATCGCGAGTGTCTCGTCTGTTTGTCTGTGGTTGTACCCACAAACCGCCAAGCCCTATAAAAGTATATCTTTATAGGGCTTTAACTAGCCGCTATTAGGCACGCGAAAAGGTCGATTGGGGTTTGTCGTGACCGAACTTAACTTCACGTCTATCTTTCTCAACTATAACCAATTGAATGAACTATGAACACCAAATCAATCCCTCTCTCGCTCTATACATTTGAATCAACCAAATTTTCCCGCGTCTATTTCTTTCCATATCTTTTCTTCCTATATAACCGAAAGACATAGCACTTCTCCGGGCTATTTGCTAGTCATCCTTTTCGTGTGCTTGTTCGCCACTCGAGTCAAGCAGAGCAAGCAAACGATGTTTGTTGCGTTGTGAGCAACACGTTAATGCACGCTAAAATGGTTTCTTATAAAAGATAGAATTTTTAGCAAATTTAATATTTGCATTCCGTTTACTCAATGAGATATTACTGATCATTTGCTATAGTCCCTACAGGGTTTACCCTTTCTTCAACGCTTGATCTACTTTACCCACTTATTCCTCGCTGCCAGTACTATCCCATATTATAGCCGTCCCTGGCGAGGACTCATTCATTCCTCTGACCAGTACACTTAACTATAGGAGGGACATTTGCACTGTCAAGCGGCTTCAGTGGGTAAATAGAGAATTCAGCATGACGGAAGGGTAAATGAGGGGCCTGAGAATAAACTCATGCTAGTCACTTGACACCCAATGACCTGATTCTACTAAGGTTCGAACCCACGACCACTCGCTTGTCAAAACAGACTCGGTAACCTTGCGGCTACGGAGCCCCCCATTTTTATTCGATAAATTTGAGTCGGTTTTTTCTCTTCCGTCATCTCATTCCGCCCATAGGTTATGGGCCCAGCATCGAGTCCAGGACGAATATCGGTCGAATCAAGTGGATTCCGGTCGTAGTGTCGAAGTAACCGCGAAATGGGGAAACGCGAGAAGGAAGAGTGCCACCGCGTAGCGCTGGGCCAATTTTTCGGCCTGGAAATTTCGGATGCTCACACTTCTAGATGAATACGATTTAGTGCAATGTGTGGAGACGGTGGAGACCGAAATCGATGATGTGCCAGAGTTTAAAGTCGAAGATAGTGAAGCGGCGGCGGTCGTTCAGCAGAAGGAAAAAGCAGGAAAAGATAGAGCGAAGAAAGATAAAAAGTGCAAAATTTTGATAATGGCAAGTGAACTGTGGCATCTGCGTTTCGGCCACTTAGGGGAGAGAAACCTAAATCACCGACGAACCGACATGACATCCCATACATTTTCCTTGAAAAACTTGTGTCCGAAAATTTGTATCAAAATACGTTAAACAGTATAACACCATCTGCACAACGGATCGCTATTTATCTTGGAAAAGTAGAGAACAGATTTGGCAGAATGGCATTCACTAACTTTGCCCTTTGTAAAAATTACTTTATCCTTTGTTTTTGCAATACACAAAGAATTACCGGGTTATATCCAATATTCATACAGATTTCCAGGGAAACAAACTGAATTTTGCATAAATCTGTCTCCCGTACCTTTGTACATCGCTCTGCTGTTTGACATAAGCGATCGCTCGCTTGTAAGCAAGTGGTTGTTTACTTGCAAGACCTTGCGAGTCAAAAATGAAACGCCCGTGTCACGTCAGTTCATCAGTGATAAACTGTTCTCTAAATTAAGCCTGCCACAATGTTCTAAGCGTCTTACCCTTGTGTGTAACCGTTTTTTTTTTTTGACGTTTTGGTCTGAGTGACAGCTATCTCTTTATACAAATACAATGGAAATTCTGCTTGTCGGCGAACTACTTGAAGGATGGTCTCTTCATTCCTACATGTGAAAGCGATAGCATGATTACATACCCTTGGTACAGAGTGTCAAAGAACAATTTAATCAAGCGATACCATGCCCCCGCTGGAATGACCTTCTTAAAGGCGTAGTTTACAGTTCGGAAAGCGAATCATGGGATTTGACGCGGGATTTTGACACGGAATTTGGCACGGGAAAATTTTCCGGTGACGTTTCTATACAAGTCTCCACCAGCGAAAAAAACGATTGGTTTACGTTACGCGGGAAGAGTGTTTTGCGAATTAAAATGTGAATTAAACCGTTGTTCACCTTTTCCGTTCGGAAACAATTCAGAATGTATTTTTTCAGCTGGAAAAAGAGTTTGTAGAGATACTTTTTCGAAAGCTTCAAAAGCTTTTGAAATTCCGCTGTTTGGTTTACACTTCTGGAAAACTATCATCTTTATTGTCGTGACCAGTCAAACTAATTTGCGCTTTCGCAAACCGCTCACCGAACTGTTCATCTGTACGTCTGTCCAAAAACTGATCGTTCAGTCTTGTAAAGCATTTGGATTTACCTCGGTCTGTCTCGCTTGTCTGCATCACACATACGCACATATTCCTCGCGAATTTGTGTTGGTTCTAAAGTTATTAAAGGCAGCTTGTTACTCTTTCTCTCTCGTTCCTTTTTATTTTCAACCAGACCACACGCACACGCCCGCATATTGACGATAACTCTCCGCGGACCTAAGACGAAACATCATATGTTGTATGCTATACACTCTTCTTACGCACGAGATACACACAAAGGCAAGGTAGAAGTCGATGTAACGTTAGTTCATTTTTTAGGACACTGCTAACCAAATCGTTATTTCTACCATTGCACAGTGGTCCAGCAGCTAAAATTAAGTGGAAAGTTTTTTGTGGTTCAAAATAGCTCCCCACAATGTTCAGCAAAGTTGTACAACTCTAATAGACAATTAATGCGAAATCAACGACTAAGTTCCAGTTTGTCTTGTAAACACATAATCCATAATAACTTTTTATAAGAAAGAGATAGAAGGATAACTTCTTTGACAAAGTTGTAGCTAAAGATTATATAAGTAACTTTGCCAAAGACATAGTATGCGTATTTCTAGGCGTTTCTAACTTACATAGTGTTTTATAAAAAGACCTCTCAAAAATCACTCTTTCGCTGATTTCTTCAAATTCAGTGGTTTTATTGCATCATAATGTCTTACAAAGTTGGTTATCTTATCAAAAGACATATTTTTGTAGAACATTGTATGTTGAAAACTCGTTCGTATAACGAGTTCTAACGTTTTTCCTGTGTTTTTTTACTCTTTTTTGGAATAGAATATCTCAAAAAGGGGCAAACGAAAAAAATCAAACTTGGCCGTTTCTGAAAGCTTGGAGTTTTATCTCAAGCATATGTGAAAATAAAAAACTGGTTTTTTCTCTAACTCGAGTAATTTCACTTTAATTATTTCATGTTTGACCATTTTCTACTATGCAGTATTTTCCAATATCTTCTTGAAGACGATTAAAGTCAACATGTAAATAGTAAAAAAGAAATTTGTCGTACCATGACAAAATTTCTTCTGATTGCCACGTAAAATAGTCTTCGAACTCCGGATAAGTTAAGAGATCTAGTTTTTTGACCTAGTGCTAGTTTTCGAACCACTGCTGAAATATTCATCAAATAAGTTTTTATAACGGACAATTGTTTATTGTCAAGATATATGGACTTCGCCCGTCATCCAATCCATACATATAAATATAAATTATAATACCAAATACAAAATAATATAAAATGCAGTGGTATTAGAGTACATGTAATTGACCTCTCAGAAATAGTCCGAAAGTTTTTTCTTAATAGTATCAGTCGACATGTTTAAGTTTAGTATGTTTCTAAAATTGTTCATTAGCTGCATACAGCGGCAGGCTGGTTCATTGCGCGCGTAGTTAGTTCGACGGTGGTTTAGAGTGAAGGGCCGTGGTCTCCACAGAACTACTGTACTCTGGTTAGCAGTTATCCTGGATTTCAAATAATCACTGTCGTATCGTCCTTTCTGCAAATGGAGCTCAGCACTAGCTGGTTTTGATAAATATCTATCTTACAATTTTCATTAATTTACAAATAGTCATGGAAATCTTCACTTGGATATATGCACATGCAATTAAACTTTATATTGATATTTCTGATTCTAGTCTAAAGTAATCTTTTAAATTACTTTAGTGTCAGAAAGCTGAAAAGTCTTCAAAATTGACGTCTTATACGTATTCAGGAACAGGAACATGACTATGATCGTAGTAAAAAAGGAAGAACATTTTCAAGCAAATCCTATTAGAGCCCTGGAGTTTTTTGTCAAAAGATTTGAGGGTACCGTTATTGTTATTTTAAATTAGTATCTAAAATGTTCGTGAAAGTAATTCGGTAGTTTAGGAGATTATTTCCCATTCAATTCCATATTAGCTATATCGTCAACCGTTAATAAAATGCTAGTACACGGCGCAGATATTATTAAGGCCACGGCACAACTCATAGGGTTATTAAGCGAAGAGGTACAGGAAACGCTAAATAAATGTATTTGTAAGTTCAGGGAATTTCACGTCAGAAAATTTAACCGGATTGCCAATTTGGAGGATGTGTTCAAACGCCTCCTGCTGTCGTTCGATCCAGTCATTGCAATACAGAATCGTTCGTATTGTACACGTACTCTGGAGCTTCCACCAAGCGCAAACCAATTATTAATATAATAAATTATTATATTGCTAACAATAATAAAATATTTCGAAAACAAAACATTTATTGAATCTCTCAAATAAATGACTACCCTTTTTGTTTTCCAAATCAACGATATAGGTACTGATATAAGGTGGTTGAAGTTCGAAAAGGATCTATAGTTCTGTTTTGATATACTTACCTGCGATTAAAAAATGACATAAAACTAAAATAACAGTTAACAATATTACGTATGAAATAACCAATATTTTTTGCTTTTTTATTGAAAATTAATTTTAAAACATTATTGATGGTAGATTGAGCATATTTGCAAAATAATGAAAATTGACAGATAGATATTTATCAAAAACAGCTGGTGCTGATAGAAAACTGATGTCATATCTGGAGTTCGAAGACTATTTTACGTGACAATCAGAAGAAATTGTGTCAAGATACGACAAATTTCTTTTTTACTATTGACATGTTGACTTTAATCGTCTTCAAGAAGATATTGGAAAATACTGCATAGTAGAAAATGGTCAAACATGAAATAATTAAAATGAAATTACTCGAGTTAGAGAAAAAACCAGTTTTTTATTTTCACATATGCTTGAGATAACACTCCAAGCTTTCAGAAACGGCCAAGTTTGATTTTTTTCGTTTGCCCCTTTTTGAGATATTCTATTCCAAAAAAGATTAAAAAAACACAGGAAAAACGTTAGAACTCGTTATACGAACGAGTTTTCAACATACAATGTTCTACAAAAATATGTCTTTTGATAAGATAACCAACTTTGTAAGACATTATGATGCGATAAAACCACTGAATTTGAAGAAATCAGCGAAAAAGTGATTTTTGAGAGGTCTTGTTGTAAAACACCCTGTAAGTTAGAAACGCCTAAAAATACGCCTACTATGTCTTTGGCAAAGTTACTTATATAATCTTTAGCTACAACTTTGTCAAAGAAGTTATCCTTCTATCTCTTTTTTATAAAAAGTTATTATGGATTATGTGTTTACAAGCCAAACTGGAACTTAGTCGTTGATTTCGCATTAATTGTCTTTTAGAGTTGAACAACTTTGCTGAACATTGTAGGGAGCTATTATAAAACGCTTAGCCGTAAAAGTAAGTTTCCACTTAACTTTCGTTCCTGGACCACTGTGCATTGTTATTTATTTTATTTTAACTATCTGGCATTTATGTAGACTTCATTTCCCGTCACGGGAATTACGCGTGCAGGGCGCTATATCTCTGCATATTAGTGTTGATAGGAAGAAATGCTTATCAACTTAGGGACTATATTGGCACACTTCATTGTGCCTGTTTTCTAATTTCCGGTATAATAAATTTAAGTTTGTCACGAAATTCTCAAGCCACCGTAAATCTTGCATGTGCATAATATTTCTCGATATAAATTTTCTAATTTCTGACTTTACACGAAAGTTTCCGAATATCCAGGTTAGTCTCATAGAACCGGTGCTTACATACTGATGGTACATTTCGTATGGTAATTTGGCATCGTTTGCTTTCGTGTCTCGCTCGTTGCATTTTTCCGACAGCGGTTGTTTTAGAACGCCATTTTGAATTCATTTGAGCACATTTACCAATGATGCGTTTACAAACCGGAACTTTTATTGAAATCTTATAAACGTGCATTTTAATCGTAAAATTGGTTACCTAGGAACAATGCGCGTTATTTCAATCATATGATTATCAAATATCAAAACCTTGATAGCTTTTATACAGCTCCCTGATAAAGAGGTCAGAGTTTTTAAGCGGGTTCTATGATCGAGGGATGCCGAAACGTATCTCGCGCAGTCAATGTTTTCAATTTAATTGCCAAAATAAACCCGTTTGTCTCAGGACAGCTTTCGTGCATAACAACAGATGTCTATCGGTATTTAATAACTGAGCGCGCGCGATTTCGAACGAATCGAATATGTTGATAGCACATGTCTTTCGGTGCGGTGAACTGATGTCTCATAGTTTTTTCCTGTATCGGTATGTTGGATCTCCACTACGCAATGGCCACGTAACCAACAACGTCCTCAAATCGTACACGAGCTCGAATGATCGCACCACCTGCCTCGGTGGATCCAGATCAATTCCTTTCTACTAACAACAACTCCTTCCTGTGACACTTGTGGATGATGCAGAGGATTCCTCGGTCTCTAGTAGCAGCAAGTGTCGAACTAACATTCCTTTCCCTCCCAATTGACCTGCATGGGCGTGGCCAGCCTTGCTATTGATCATCACAAAGAATTAGATCACCAGAAAATGCACACTGAGAATGATCTGCTACTCCCAAGCATCATTCTGATGGTTCTTTGTGCAATCTCAGCTGATCTAGATCAATCGCGGGCAACTCACGGGCGGTCAAACTATGCAATGCTATGCTATGCTGCTTCATTTCCTGTCACGGGAATTGAATTCCCAATGCCCATTTAAAACACAGGAGGCAAAATCCCGGAGTCAGTTTTCCGAACTGTAAACTAGCCTTTATTACTCTGAACATTTTTAATCCGAACCGCAGTGAACCGGGCTGTAGACAAGCACCTGTCCTGGCGACAGGTATGGGTCACGGCGGGTTACCGTCAGCAGTGGAGATCTCTGATTTCATCCCTTTGTTCTGCCGGACCGGCGGACATGGACACATAATAAAATAATAAGCAGTGATATGAATATATTCACATTAAAAACTGATCAAGCGTCATACACAACTGACGGTTAAGTTGACCGGGCATTGAAAAAAGCGATAAAACTTAATATATTTCCTCTTGCTTAGCAACTTTTGCCAATACAGCTCATATGCAACTTACCTCTCTCCAGCACCCAGAATAGATCATTTCAGTTGAAACTGTCGAGTCAATTTCCTCTTCTTGCATACGGACGTTCAGCATTAGCGGATATTCGAAATGTTTTCAAAACGTTTGTTTTCGTGGTTTTCGTCAAATCAAAACAACAAGTTCATAGGGTGCACGCCTTGCGCGTATGTGAAATACTGAGCTTAAAAATGAATTCGTGTTTTTTATATTAGCGGGGTTGAGTGTGCCGGTAATCGTGAGTGCTACGAGAGTGAAAAGAACAGAAGAAATTGAGGTTATTGTTGATCTTCGAGCGAGGCCTCGCGATCAGTCGCGGTGTTCTGTCAGTGTGTGCGTGAAAGCAAGACCCCGGTCCGGGAACCCAATTGTTTGTGTCGAAAAACAAGAAAACAAGAAAAATCTCAGTCCATCCGTGATCGTTCGGCCGAAAGGCAACAGCGCGAACTAACGGTCCAGCCCCCAGGGAGCACGACATTCGCGCAGTTATTCTACCAAGTTGTTGCTAACGCGAGACGCGAGCATCCAGGCACGGAAAAAGACAAGGTTAGTAGCCCCATTCTGCTCATAGTGCTTGCAATTCCGATAAAACTGTACATATTTTAATACAAGTTTTAATTGAAATATTGCTACGGTTCGCGTCTCATTACTTTCCATTCCGAAACGGCCACCTCGGATTCGCGCAATCGTAAAAGTGATTTTCGGAGCGGAAATTGTCTGGATTAAGTCTCGCACCTGCACGCAACAGGGTGAACACGAGGAATCAGCAACCATCGAATCCTCCCCAGTCGATGTCACAAACGGAGCAAACAGCAGCAGGCTTTCGCACTTCAGTTGATGAAGCAGCAACAGGATTTCATGCAGTAACAGTAAACGTTTTACACTCAGACGTTTCCACCTAACCTCAAAATCATTCTATAGATTTGCTGGATTCAAACAATATCAGCGTTTCGTTACGAACCAGGGAACAACGTCACGCTCGCAGCTTGGTACGCCAAGTACGATTACCTTTTCGAAAAGGATGCTGCTCGACTCGACGATGAGACCAAGGTACTGAAGCAGCGAACCTATCGAATCAACAAATGCTGTGTTGAATTCGAACTAAGCAAGATTACGGAAGACCAATTCAAAAGCCTAATATTTGTTTACGATCTGAAGTCTGAGGGGACAGTGAGGACGGAATGAGATTGCTGTCCCAGATAGAGAAACGAACGGATTGTCTGGCCGGAGATCCACTGAACCTGCTTTTCAAGTTCACTAGCATCGCTTAAGTCAACGGCATGCCTCGTCAAGTGCAGTTCTACGTGGTGGAAAAATCCCTTAAGTTACTAAGGATCGACATGACATGCATACGGCAATCGTGTCACTAGTTCTTCTACCTCTGTAGAGATTCCACCGGGGTTACCTTGATGATGTGGTTGTTGGTGAAAATGACGTTCAAGAGCCGTGGGCCAACCTTCGTGCGGTGCTGGGAGGTCTCATCACCAAGAAAGTGTACCGTTTTCTGCACGATGGTTGGCCAGAATCAAAGCAAATTTCCAACCCTGAACTAAAGCGTTTCTATTACCGTCTGGAGTCCTTCATCGCTGTTCAAGACTGCATCCTCTTTGGCATGCGTCTGGTCATTCCTTCGATTTACCGTTGGCGCTGCCTGAAGCAGCTTCACCGTGGTCACCCTTTCATCCGATGGATGAACACAATTGCCAACGTCTGCTGGCATTCCTTGGACAGCAAAATTGTTGACTATGCCAACATACCTTCGACTTCAGTGCATGGACGGGAAGATTGAAGACTTTTGTATTCGGAGATCCATCGAGTACTTAATGTATTCCGACGAATCTTAATTCTCCGCGACAGAAACTACCATCTTTGGTCTAACTTTAGGACGCCTTGGGTTAGTGCTCCTATTCCACTTGAAGCTCATGATTCACTGGACAACATCTCGAAGAGTGAACGACGAGCCGACATGACTCAAGCATTCCACCTTATTCGTACAAAAAACCACTTAAAAGTGATGATGCTTTTTCGGATTCAATTAGTAACACCAAGAATTTATTTTTCTATACAATACTGTTATGTGTGTGTGTGTTTCTGTGTGTGTTCAACTATCGATAACGGAGTTGTTCCATCTCATCTACAAAACGATTTACTTGCTAGGAGGGTGTATTGTTCCGGTAGTTGACAGTCGCTTGCACAGGACGCTCGCAGCGCCAGCCGCAGATCCGCCAACCAAGGGAACAAACCGATAATAAATTAAATAACTTACTAAACTTCGTTAGCTAATGCTTGCTGCTGCTTCCGCTAGCTGCGTCCACTTTAAAACTATACTGATTGAGCATTTCTCCCTTAATCTCCATATACTCGTACAACGGCTTTCAAAAAGAAAAATATTGCCACATAATTTACCGCTACGTACTCGCTACGATTAACCTTAACAAATGAACTATTTAACCTTATCAGTGATATATAGAATAATCTTTGTTCTCTCTTCTGTTAGTTTTTCTTCTCGGCAAATTTTCCTGCTGCGCAGCTTCGAAGATAAATCAGCAGCAAATTGAGCAAATGTAGGACAATTTAAAAAAAAACAACAAAAAATACACCGCCAACTTCGATTGCTGGCCGGGCTGTGCTCTTTTCAAGAACGCCATTTTACTTACAAGCGATTTCGTTCCGTTTGCATCGCGTCAGCTGCTACGTGAGTTTTAGATAAATATTGCAACAAAACCCGAAAGAGTGACGGACTTTTCCTAACACTTTCAACTTAGTATTAAAAAAAACATTGCGCAGCCTGCGCCTTTTTCAGCGCCACACTCTCCAACCGTCCTCACGGATCGACTAACTCAAATGCGGTCTTGTGTCATGTTTCTTTTTCTCCCTCACCCCATTACCAACTTGTTTTTTTTTTGCTTTTCTTCCAACAAACGACAATGACTCACTGAGCCGTCGTGCTGATGTCGATCGGGTTGCGTGCCCCGCTGGATGCAGCCAGGGTGGCTGCGGCCGCTGCCTGCTGTTGTCTCGATCGGAACAATCTCAGCGTCATCCAGGTGGCAAAGTTGTTCGGCGGAAGATGGCCCGCTGTTGCACCCGTCGCCTGCTGCTGTTGCTTGGCCATCTCCTTCTGCAGTTGATACCGGTACAGCAGCGAGCCGGCGATCAGAGCCGATATGATGGTTGCCGAAATTACCAGGATGAATAGGATGCTGAAGCCGGGCACCGGCATGCAAATGCCGTAGACGACCTCTTCGGCGATTTTGCCCTGGAAAACGGTGACCGCTTCCTGTTTGGTGTCCGGATTGAAGGCCAGATCGGCTTCGGAGATGACCTCGTAGATTCCGCTGACGCCAACGTCGGCCGAACGCACCTTGCGATCGGTGATGCGGATCGAACGGCGTTCACGCCGTCCTGCTGGGAGTTCGTTTTGATATTTTGGATTCCGAACGTCGTCGGCGTCCAGATTGAGGGCACGAGGGCCGGCCACAGCCGGTAGGCCCATTCGCTTCTCGGCGTCCATCTGGCGCGGTCCGTGGGGGAATTTCTCGTCTTCTGGGGTTGATTTTAGGGGTTGCTTTTGTGGTGGTGGAGGTGGTGGTGGTGGTTGGTGCATTTGTGGGGGTTGTTTCTTGAGCATCTCGGCCGGTATCATCGAGTGGTCGTTGAGGAAGAGTGACTCGAGCTCGTCGATCGAATCCCGGTGCGGCTGGTGATGGTGGTACTGCAAGTAGCCGCTGTCCTTCTTCTTCTGGATCATCGGGACGATGGGTTTCTTGGGTCCCGGCGGTGGTGGTGGCGGTGGAGATTGGTTGAAGTTCTTGTCGGTGTGGATGATGTCGTCGTAGAATACGTCCTGTTGGTTGTTGATGGTGTCTTCTTCGGCTGAATCCTGCAGGACGTCGTTGCTGTTCTGGTGGTTGTCCAGGGTGTCCTTGCGGTCTAGTAGATCGTGATGTTTGGAACCGGGACCGGCGCTGTGTTGGCAGTGATCCAAACAACCGTGTCGACAGATTTCGACCTTACACTTGATGTGGACGCTGAGAGCGTCCGGGAATTTGAAGGCATGGAAGAAGGCGTACGTAATAACGGACGCCTTATCGTCCGGAGCACGAGCCTTCAGGAAACGAGAGATCATCTTCGGTCGCAGAACGCAACCGTACTCGTCCGAGAGTTTTATGATGTGACCAGCTCCGTCGGACGCTATGCAAGATTTGACTCTCATGTCGAATTCTCCGCGGAAGTCATTGATGGCCACCACCAGCGTCATGGTTGATCCGAGCGGAACAATTCCACTAACCGCCGGAGCCCATGGTCCTTTTCCCTGCTGAATTTCCATCCAACAGTCAACGTTGTCACCTAAAAATGATGCGGAAAAATGATGATCTTCACTAGTGAAAGGATCGGTGATCAGTTTAACTTACCTCGGAAATCCAACTGAATCACGTCCAGATCGGCGATGACCATTGGCGGCTTGGAAGCTGTCTTCTCGTAGTCGTTGAACCATTCGCAACGTAACCGTTTCGCTTCATCCCAAACTTCGAGCAGATCTTTGTCGTACTGCACGACAACTGTGTTCTCGTAGAACTGACCGTTGAGATCCGGCTTGGTGCCGCAACGGGAGTACGAAATGCGGAACGTAAAAAATGTTTTCCCGGTAGAAGGTGGAACGTAGATGCACCGAGGGTCACTGTGCTGACCTGATGGATGGAGAAAACGATAATTCAGTGTGATGTTGGATGAAGACGGACGGTTTCACAGTTTACCTTTTGAACTGACGATTCCCTCAAAAGGTGCCGAGAAGGATAAATGCACATCCATGTGGTCCTTACCGCACATCACTTCCAGAGCGGTAATCTGCGGCATTCCGTCCGGTCGTTCCACTGGCCATATTTCATTCGCCGGAGCGGCAACATTAAACTGCAAAAAAGAAATTAAATGCGTTTTACATCATTTTCCTTCATTCATATTTTCGGAAGCAGCGCAAATATCGTTTTGAATTCAGTTTACAATAAAAAAAGCGTATATCTTGCGAACGAAAAACCAATTCAATTAACCCAAGTCATTTCACACGTCGAATCAATTGAAATTCAGTCAATAGAAATCAATTTCCAGCTCGAGGGGTAAATGGACTCCGGCCAGGTAAGCGCCAAACCGAAAGGAGGAAACACCCGAACGTAAAATCTCAATTTCTCCCGCACACAATAGAACAAATGCGACCAATTTCCAAAAGTCCATTAAAATTTACTTCGCTCGTTATCTCGGCACCTTTTCGTCTCTTTCCACACGAGCCTACCGACCGACCGACCGACCGACCGGCCGGGCGGCCGACCGTCCCTGATCTCGCCACCAGGCAGTGAAAAAAAATAAAACATCCGAGAATACACGCACCACGGCACAGCCTCCGCACCGGGCCGGAGAAACAAGCTCGAGACCAAGTTAGTTGCCATACCTACGTGAGGCTGCACACACTTTCCATTTTTCCCCCCGCCTGCACGCTGCGCTGTTCCGCCGATCATCATCACCCGGATCGGGGAACCACTCGCTTCGACCGTTCATATCAGTGATAAAATGTTTTTTTTCTTTACTTCCAACATTGAGAAACAAAAACAATAAAGAAAAAACAAGCCGAAAGAATTCGGTTCGGTTCGGGGTTCGAACGGCACTTCGACGAACTCAAAATATTTAAACATCATCCTGCGGGGTGCGATTTGTCGAAGGAGACCGTGTCGATCCAGCCAGTCAGCGCGGCTGGATCGGTGGATGGAGCACCTTAGCTAGGTTAGGTAGCGGCAGCGGTAGCGGTAGCGGTAAAAATTACAATCGTGCATCCCCGAGGGCACGGCCGCGGCCGTTCAGAATTCCAGCTTTTCTGTTCCAGGGGAGCAACACTTTTATGAATCGACAGGTTTTTTTTCGGCATTCAATTTTGATGGCACGAGAAGAAAACAGTTGACTTAACAGTCAACTCATCTCAATGTGTTGTTGCTTTCGTGCTGTTTTATGGGCCATGGGCCTACTATGATCATCTCTCTGTTCTGTCGTTGTCGTTCTTTTCCTACCGGGAAAGTGCATTAACAGTGACGATTGTTGGGACGTCCATCGCTTTCATTTAACGAATAGATTTAGGGTACTTTATTTAAAACAGATTTTTGAAGTATTAAAATGTTTTTAACTCCAGCTCAAGTGGGCCAGGACCAGTGTAAAAAAGTAGCTGCACATTCAGAAAAAGCTGAATGAACCAGCAAGTAACGAACCTCGTTGCCGTTGACAACGAGTTTCATTTATAGGTGTTTCCAGAGCAACGATGCATGGTTAAGTAGAGTGTCTTTTACAATATTTACTGTGGGCTAAAAATGTGTCTTATATCGCACTAAACGATTTTTTTTATATTGAAAGTGTTGCAAATGGTCCGACGGGAACTCTGCTCAAAGAGAGCAACGAGCGCTGACTGTAATGAAAACTATAGCTTGACATGTGTCCGACCGATTTTTGGCGTGATTGGTCTGTAAAGTTGATCAAGCAAAATTGTCGGATGGAAATTCTGACGACCCTGTGCTTTCTAGTCTTGAGCATCGACTGGGTTGCAACCGCAGTTGAAGGATCTTCATCCCAGGGACGAAGCCAGAAAATATTCTTAGGAGGGTTTACCAAAACGAACATCTGACATAACCTAACTTTATTAATTTTATTCAAAAAATGGGAAATTATATTTAGGCAAAAGCTTCTTCAAAGCCTACTTGGGACCGTACGTTATTCCTCATTGGCCCGTATGAATAAAACAGATTGCTTTACTTTTCCCGTGTAAACCTTACGGAGGAAGTAAAGTAAACTGTTTGTTTTATTAATACGGCCTATTGGGCAAGCTTATCAAGTCCCTGTATGCTGATCAATACCGACGCCGCGGTGCATCCGAATGCGGGCATGCTGGTAGGAAGGAAGTGGTAGTCTAATACTTGTTGCTACGAATGACCCAGGATATCCTCTGAATCTGCACAAGTATTTCGGAAAAAGTACTATTGTTAGCAGAAGGGGAATAGATCAGTATTCATCTTAATGGATGATGTGATCTGTCGACGTGTCGAGTGATTTCATTGGGCCTTGAACATGGAAATGGACTTGAACTTGGACTTGGACTTGAACTTGAATGCGGATTTGGACTTGGACTTAGACTTTGCGGGAGATATGTTGCAATTCTTCCAGCAAAAGTTAGTTGACCGCTATATATTGTATGATGGAGCCACAGGTACTGCAATATAATTTATAATTGAAGACGCTTTCCACGGTTTGTGTACAATTTCCATTCGGTCCATTATCAAGCACTTCGATACTACCAGCTGGCCAGGGGCTGTTGCGGCGAACATCCCCTCCCCGTGTCGACTTAATTTCCGGTTGAGCGTCACCAGGTCATTCTATGTCCAGCACAGACAACTTCGCATCTTCAAAATGCCTATCAAAGTCTTCACTTCTGCTCGACGCGTTACCTAATCTTTCCCAGTGATACTGTACGGTACGGATCACTCGTCCACGTAACCGTCGGTTCCGGATATTTTTGTCCACCGCCAGAACCAGATCTCCCATGTTTATCGCCTTTACATCCCCCAATGTCAACGGCCTTGCATGAATTGCCAAAACGGTTGCGAACGGCTCGTCGCCCAGTTTCCGTACTATCGGAACTCATCCAAGCGCTGACTTTACAGCTCAAACCATTCTCTCGCAGCAGCCTCCCAGAACTTAAATATTGGTGGCTCTTGTCGTATCAGTTTATCAATAAACTACGATTCATTGTACTCGGTCCTGAGATACTCGTCGCCAATTTGTTGCGCATCTCGACACACGCAAGTCGGCTTCAACCTGGTCGAACCGTCTAGCACGATGGACCCGTTTACTGCAGGTGCGCGTTCTTGTAGAGATTGGATTTACTGCACAGTCATCCGGCCTCTTTCGTTCAAATGCGGCAAGTGCACGTATGTCTTCCATAAGCAAAGTTGCTTCCTCCAGTCCGTAGAGGAATAAATTAGCGTTTTGAACATCGTCAGCTTTGTGCGGCGGCGAATGCTCCATAATCGAAGCGTCTTGTGGAAGGAAAAGTGGGCTCGATTTTCAGTTTGAATGCGTCATTGAATCTTCTTACTCGTATTATTGTCGGCGGTGACCAGAGATCCCAGATATATGAATTCATCAACCACTTCCAGTTCATAGCTGTCAATAATCACTATCCGTGGGAGGCAAATGTTACTTTCTCTAGAGCCTCTTCCTACCATTTATTTGCTTTTCGCCGCATTGATTTGTAACCCAATCTGCCAAGCCTCCGTTTTTAGTCTGGCGTAGATTGCCTCCGCCGTCCCAAGGTTTCCAGTAACGATGTCGAGGTCGTCAGCGAACGATAGGAGTTGACTACTCTTGCTAAAGATCGTTCCTCTCGTTTCGATGCTCGCTTACCGGATCACAACTTCAATGGCAATGTTGGATAACATACAGGACAGTCCATCCCCTTGCCGCAACCCTCTGCGCGATTCAAAAAAACTCGACAGTGTCCACGAAAAGCGCACGTAGCACATTTGATCAGCCGCAGCAGTTTGCCCGAAAAACCGTACTCGTGCTCGTGCATTATCAGCCATAGCTGTATCATTTGCGCTCGACTGTATCATATGCTGTCCTGAAATCCACGCCCGGGCATGGGAAATAGTGAAATATCTTCAGCTTACTGTATCTTCAAGTGCGATCGAAGCGACTCTATAAGTAAACTATTGAGAGGTGGAGAATACTAATCGCCGTTAAAGAAGGTCATCAACGCAGTTTCAATCAACCCGGTAACAAAGTGACAGCTCCCATACTAATCAAACGTACCTAAAACTGCTGGTTCATGGTTCACGACAGATGTTTGAAAGCGGCGTAAATATCGAAGAAAGAGTTTATTATCATTTGTTTTGGCAAAAAATCCATTGTGCATATAAGATCTGAATTGGTTTATTATTTCAATAGAGTATTTTACGAACTGACAACATCATGTCAAGTATCAAAACGTTTCCGTGGTAATGACAATAGCAGCATAACTGGTTCTTCTGTCATAATAACATGCTCTATTTGGTTCTGTCATGTAACAGAGTGTTTTTTGTACAACTGCAACGATCTCTATTGCTTGGATTTACTCTTGAATTTTGCTTAACTTGTTCTGTTAACGACAAAATCGATCCAGCAATCATGAAACATGAAACAATGCTGAAATAATCAATACGCACTTATCAAATCGTTGTCTAGACAGCTTTTTGTGTTCACATTTAACGTAACAAAAATTAACATTTCCTTTGGAAATCGAAGGTGCGTTAATTTTGGCCGGCACGTAAAAACGATCGTCGCGACATTTTTGACACTGGCGGGTGTTATGGGAAACTGTTAATAACTGTCACTATGTTACGGGGTAGGTTTCAATGGATGATTGCAATCCCACGTGTGTAAGCGAGGGCGTAACATAAAGAAGAAGTTACGGAAAATCTGTATCCAGTGTACCGCACCCGCTCGTGGGCTGTTGGCTGCTCACAAGTTGTTGGCCTCGTGAGCGGGCTGTGCTGAAAGACCGTACTTGCCTTACTTCAACACGATCACCATTAGTCGCAAGTTTTGGTGGACTTGACAGCGTTGAAATTTACGTAATAAAATCCGAAAAGCCCGCAAACATTTCATTAGTGCCAGATCCGTAGAAAACAGTTATCGTCTACGATTCATCGGAAGTGACTGCAACGTTCTACCCACAGAGTACGTGGATAGACTGGAATGAAACTTGAAGCTGAATCCGTTGTCTTTTTGGGCTTTCATAAGGGCCCAAAGGACATCACAAATGCACACCGAGTAATGTGTCGTACAAAGGAGATGTTTCGAGTTCAACCATAGGAGCTGCTCATCTATTTGCTGATTTCATCAAACGCGTTTTCCGCACCAGTTCGCCGCCGTCCCATTCCAGAGGAACGAAGCTCCCGATTGATGAAGAGATCGTGCTACTCAAGCCACAAGTACTGATACTTACCCTTATTCTGCGAGGCGAGTGACGTGACTATGTTGCAGTCACCGCGAATCAGGTGACAATTGTCACCTAGGTGACTCGTCTTGTCACTTAGGTGACTCGATTCGCCGTGGCGAGTCACGGCGAGTGACAATTGTCGTATTGAGTCATGTGACTCGCAGAATAAGGGTGACTGATACCCATTCGCTGTGTGTGGATGGATTGACTCCATTCATTATCAAGAGTTATGTGGAAGAACTAGCTACACCGATATCGCTGATTTTCAGTTTTTCTCTAGCCGGATGTACGTTCCCGTCTTTTTGGAAAACTACTAAGATCGTCCCAAAGAGCAAATCAGATCTGAAGAGAAACACTTGACTGGAATCGAAAAGGATAACGAAGAACAGAAAAGGCAGACCAAGAGGGTCATAGCGTCGCAGCTTAGCCAACGTCGTCTGGACCATAACGGGTGATCACCGGAAGTGGAGATCTCTCATTTCATTCCTTTGTTGCTTAGATCAATAACGAAATAAGTAAACCACAAAGTCGACTCCCGGTTCATTTTTTGTATTCTAGCTTTCACGATAAATAATTATTCCATACTCGCCTTTTCCTATCTTCTGTCGTGTCTAGCAAATCTTCTACAGCATTACGACTTGAATGTTAATACCTTATATAATTTAATTTAAATCGGCCGAATTTTCCACTCGACCATTTGTTTCTCTGTATTTAACTATAATTTTTTCCCATGCACCCATTGCCGTCATGATGCCTACGCATCTGCTCGGCGTACCACAGGTGTGTCATCGTTCCTTCAACACATTGTACCGAGCAGAAAATCCTCTTTTATCCGAAGATCTCGTACAAATGTGATTAATTGAAAGCGTCCATTCCTCTCATCGGAACAAAAGGAAACATTTCTTCTCGCTTGTCTAAACATCGGAAAAGAAAGCAAATGAAAAAAAAAACGAACCAAGTCTACGATGGAAACAAGCTACACGATTCCACCGCCTACTTCAACCTACAGGGTACTCTGCGACGCCGACGCCACGAAGCAATTCAAGAGTGTAACAACAATCCATAAAGTGATTACCACCCAGCAACCTTTTCTCACTCACCCAACACCCAGACGATGGCGATGATCGAAGTGGCAAGGCACAAGCCGTAGGGCCGCCTCGTCGCGGCCGGCGGTAGTCACTTAGTATGAATGGTTACGGCTTCTGTACAGTAATTAGCAGAGAATGAAAAATATGGGAGTTTACGGGAACAATCACTCGTTACCGACGACGTTAGGTTAGGTACAGCGATCCACCCACACACGTGGTATTTTTTCTCCTTTGATGAAAATCTTACGCTCCGACGACAGCAATCAGTGCATCAGTGCAGTGTGCCGCGGAAAATGGGTGTAAACTCATATGAATCCATGACGATGGCATCTGTGGTCTGGTACAGACTGAAATTTGCCTACACGACCACTTACAACTTCCTGTCACTTGTTTTGTTTTTTTTTTTTGGGTCGCTATTGTGGCCGTTTTTCTTTGGATAGTAGTACACACGGCGCGGCGCCCACGCCGGAATGAACGCCGGAGAAACGTGTACTGTTTTTCCATAATCATTTGCCTACTGATAAAATGGGGTTTTCGGGTTGGAAGTTTATTAAATTATCGTGGGAGCGTCGTGCAGATGATTGCTCTACCATTCGGACGTACCAGAGCTTTTCATGTTGCGAGGAAATCGGGGTGTGTTGGTTTACTTCATCAAAAATATTTATTCCACGATGTGAGTTTGAGAAATATGATTGTTTGTAAAAGCGGTATTCGAGAATATCGGAATATTTCCTTTGGAGTTCGTGATAGTCTACCGATCCCGCAGGAAGAACCCAAACAGAACCTTTCAAGTCTACCGCTAATCGCACGCCTGATCGGCTGAGAGAATTGGCCCATCTGAAAATTTTCGGTAGAGACGTGATTCATTTGATAGTACCGGCTCAGCCGAGCCAAATATGGCAAAGCTATCTATGGAACATTTGTAGAATTAGTTCTTATCTACAATTTTGTTGAACAAAGTTTTACTGTATCTTTTGTAGTTATGGTGCTACAATGATAGTAACTCATCAGTGACTAAATGAACGTTCATTTAATCACTAACAAGATACTAGCATCGTAGCACCGTAACTACAAAAGATACAGTAAAACTTTATTCAGCCAAATTATAGATAATAACTTGCTCTACAAACGTCCCATACATAACTTTGTCATATTTGGATCCGCTGAGACGGTACTGTCAAATGAATTAAAATTGTGTCAAAGTGATCGAATCATCCCTGGAGACGTACCACGAGTTGTCAAAGTTCTAGGAAGCCGTAGAGCCGATGTCGAATAAGGATGGGACATTGCCAGTGGTGGACCAGCGGAAGAGCAAAAGAGCTGTAACGGTCGCCTAGTTTGCGATAAAATATTAAATTATCAAAGTTTCGAAATCGCTTGCATAGAACTTTGATTATAGAACCATGAGTAAAAAAACATCAAATCAAAAATAAATCAAAAACATGAGATTGAACGCCCGACGGGTACACAATATCTGGCTTACCCCAGATAACACAAGATCGTAATAGAAAGTTCACATTAAATCGTTTTCATATCAATTTTACATTGAACTTGTATAATGATTAGAGTATGTCAAAACAAAGTGAACAATAAGTTGTTTTGCAATCGTGGGTGTCGTCATATACAACTCATGACTGTGAATTATAAAGTGGTATAGATGATTGCAATATTTAGTTATATCTTAATCATATATTCAGGAGTATCAAATTACGTGTTATAAAAACCACTGTGTAAAATGCAAGATAGAATTACAAATAATTGTCAAAATTTTCGTACGCATATTGCCTTTCCACTTTGGTACATGTATGTTCTTATCTGGCGTGAAATATAATTTTTTCGTTCAGATATGATGTCGTATTTCTCAGTTGCAATCGAGATATACAAACCAAATGGTTTACTGGGACCTAGCACCGATTCAAGTTTTGAGAGCATCTCGCTAGAAGTGATGTTGAAATAGTCTCGTTTTCTGGACAGTACTGGGTTCGGTTGAAATTGCGAACTGCGAATCGGGGATCAGAACGGGAAAGCTACATTCAAGAAAGGACCGGGAAAGCTAGACGAGTTCGACCAATGACCATCTGAGTTAACTTGAACGCAGCTAGGACTACTAGAATTACGGGTATCCGGTTAGTTCGGCCGTAGTGTTCAATGTCAGTGACCTGCCTTGGACTCTGATCTGAGGGCATTCGAAGTTTACCGTTCATTTGACCCGGATCTGTCGAACGGATAGGAAGGTTTTAGTCTCCCGCGTCGCAAAGAGTGCTTAGCTAAACTAGTGTTAAGTGATTACCGCCTTACGAAAGCAATTTATAAAATCAAGAAGCATAAGATGAGCCTACGTTACCCATCGTTTCCGAGGGTCATATTGCCTGGTTAGCTAGTGACGTGGCCAGGAGGAGTCGCGTCGTTAACATCGCGACCCAATCATCCGTTTCTACCGAACGTCACTTCCGTTGGATATCAAGCAGAAGTCGACGGAGAGTTCGCCCTGCTGGGTGGATAGACGCGGCGGCCGTCGCCAACAGAGCCCGCAGTCGTCCGCTGTAAAATCGACACGATCCGCACCCACATCGCAGACAATCGAAGAGATACTATCGCCGTAAGTCCCCGTAGCAGCAGCAGTCTGTACTATAAGTACAGATCGATCCTTTGTTATCTCAGATCACATGTGCAAGTCGGCTCAATGAAGCCGCAAAATGTGAATGCGAATTGAACGAATTAGGCAGAGGCCGCATCGTTACCGGTAAATAAGAAGAACACGCACACAATTGGGGCAGAGTTAGACAATTAGATCATATAAAAATTGTAGCGCGCAGTGAGAAATAAATGGAGTGTAATCTAATGTAAATTCGAATTTGGAAAATTGTAATATGCCCGGTTTGATCGCTCTATTCCTGAAATATTTCTGAGAGTCTTATGTGTCGCAGGAGCATGTTGTCGCGCTTCGATGGTTAGACAAATTCAGTGAAGCAAGCTACTAAGTTTGAATCTTCTCAAGCGCTTAGGTCCTCTGGTGTCGAGTGGCGGCAACGGCGACTCATGAGGATCGGGTGAAGCCTGAAGCAGCTTTCGAGGATATCGGTCTCGACATTGCTAGATGAGGCTGCTCGGGAAGCTCATCACCACCTCCTCTGGTCGTGCGGAACCGCGGAATTGCCTCACCGAAGAGGCCGACAGGCGAGTGGCGTTGTCGTCATGGCCGCCGATAAACAGATGATGAAAATTGTTGCAACGGAAGTCATCAAACTTGCAGCCAAACGCTGTACAGATAGTTCCCCCGTTGAATCCCAATCTCCTGTCGGTGATTTAAATCGTCCATCACGGTCACAAGGTGCGGTTCAGCAACTAAGGCGTGAAGGATCGGGCTGATGCCAACCGGTATCCACGGTTTGCAACATAAAGATTGTACTCAAAAATATGCGACACTTTCTTCTTATTGCATGGGTAAAAATTGATGAAATTTTGAGTAACACTAGTTTAGAGTGTAATGTTTACATATGCAGAATTTCGTCACAATCTGTCAAGTGGTTCGAGCTCGGCTTCCAATTCCAAGCAAGAAATACTTCGACAAAACATTATGGGTGCGGTCGTAAAAAATTGAGGCCAGTCCCACAGGTGGATCGTGAAACAGTTTTGAATCGACCGTTCGACCGCGCCCTGTGTGGTAAAATCGTTCAAGAAGACCCAGCGACGAGCTGGCGCCGGAAGAAAAGTGAAGACGACCGACCAAGCGCAAGCACAATCCGAACGTTTCGATTCGGGACGCGGCCAAGAAGGCCAACTTCAAGGCAAGGAAGGCGCCGAACCGAACCGATAAACAGAATACGGTGGCCAAATCCCGCACCAGGAAGCTGTGGTGCAAGTGGTTGGTGCAGCCAAAATGCATCGTAATGGACGACGAGACGTACATTATAGCGGACGCCAGGCAGATCCCCGGCCTAGAGTTTTTCGTCGGCAAGTCCCGCCTTGATGTTCCGGAAGAAGATGGTCCACAAGTTTGCCAAGAAATACTTGGCGTGGCAGGCCATCTGTTGATCCGGTAAATTTAGCAAACCGTTCATAACGGCGGGCACCATCAACGGCCAAATATATAAAGAAGAATGCCTCTGGAAGCGCCTGCTGCCCTTCCTTCGGTTCCACGAGGGTGACACTCTGTTTTGGGCCGGATCTGGCATCGTGTCATTACGCGAAACCAACGATGAAGTGATACGAAGCCAACGATGTGCTGCCGGCAGTCAGGCACTCGCGAGTTCAGACTTTCGTGAATCTAGATTTCCACGACGACATTCCGCATATAAGACCGAAGGAACTAACCGATGACGAGTTGAATTTTAAGTAGGATAGGATTTGGTGAATCATCCTACGTGACAATTCCGACGCTCACTCCGTTACAATCTTCAAATACACCCGAGTCACAAGTGTTGAGGCGCAGTGTTCGGAAGCGCTCAATCCCAGGCGAGTACCATGACTTGGTATTCACGAACAGATACTTAAAGTTACATAATTTCCCATTTCAGCTTGAGGAAGCCGATTCGAGTGTCACACGGCGTGCAGGCGACAGACGACGAGAAAGAACGGTGATACTCGAACCCCAGCGGAAGCGTTAAGGGGTCCCAGTGGCAAGCCGCCATCGACGACGAATTTCGGACGCTGTTGGAGAGCGAAACGTGGAAGCTAGTGTAACTACCAGTAGGCAAAAAAGCTTTTGGTTTCAAATGGCTATTCAAGCCCAAGAAGGACGAGAAAGGGAATGTGGAAAGGCGTGAAGCGTCGTTTAAGTGAAATTCGTTTTCATGGCCTTGGGAGTCCAGCCAACGAAATCGGATCCATGCCTTACGTATGGCTGAGGAATGGTGTTTGGTCAAATATGCTCATCTACGTCGATGAAATCGTCGTGACGCAGACGGAGTAAGAGTTTGACGAAATTTTTAAGACTTCAAGCCCACTTCAACGTAACGAATTTGGGAGACATTCATCATCTCCTTGGAGGTGAAGAGCAGTGCATACGAATTCAGGATCAATCAGACCACTTGCATCCGCTTCAGCTTGGACAAAGCAAAACCAACAGCAGAAAGAGGAGATGAGGAAAGAGGTTATTGCCCGAGTCTGGTCGGAATTTCTGTACGTATCAGCTCTAAGTGCGTTATCATCCTCTGGTCTTTAGCAGCTTGGCCTATGCAAGCGATTCAAGTCTACGACGTTTGGGACTTTAACCTGCACCGTACATCCGAATCTAACTGTACGTAACAGTACACACACGGCCCAATATTGCGGTGAGCGTCTCAATTTTGGCGCAAAAGTAAAGCTGCCCTAACGCCCAGGACAGGATCGAAATTCCACCATTGTCCACAATTTACAGCTAGGCGCTTCGACCGGTGAATTGGAAATGTCGGTCTCTGGTATCCTCATTATGTTCTGAGGTGAACCAATTGCGTAGAATTCGCGCAAGCAAACGTGTGTCGCATGAAGTTCGACCGAAGCGCAGTTCCAGGAGCTCGTCTGGACTAAACGGTTGATGGAGAAAATCGGCGAAGGCATCCGTGGTTTCATCGCCGTATTTGGGGACAACTAAAGCTCTGCATTAAATGGGTAGAGGGCGACTGAATGGAACGACGCAGCAAACAACTCGATACAAAGTTCTTCTTCGTTCGTGACCTGCAAGAGAAGATCATCAATACGTTATTGAAATTTAGTTTCTTTTTACAAATAAAAGTAACGCCCAATTTTGGTCAGTTCGAACCGTTCGATGCTTTCCGATCGCACACGACCAATTATCGTTGTCCACCTGAGTGGTCACAGTGGCGGCGGCGACGGCGGCTTATCACCGCACAACTTCAGATGGATTTACCTTTGACGGCTTTGTCATCCATGGATGACTAATACGAAAGGCACGACGTTTGTCGATCCGGTCCGCGTGACGTGCAAAGAGAGGACAACGGCAACGTAGCATAAAAAAAGTGAAACTCCTACCTGCCAGCAAAACGGTAATAATTTTCGCGATAAACCCTATTCGATGGTTCGATGTTTTCTGGAATTTGCATGTTCTTGTCGGATAATACTGAGTAAAACGAATAGTTTAGAGATGTTTTGCGTTGAATGTCATTGAGCATTAAGCACGGACAAGCAAGAAGAATTTGTGACCAAAAGCATAGGATTTGTTATAGTTTATTCTCATTTTTGTTAGGATGCCGCACAGGATCGTCGTGGACTACCGATAGGAGCAAAAATTACCACCACGCACGTACCGATACGATCGAGGTACATGATCTGCACTAAATTAGCATTACACTGTCATCTGTATGTAAAATTTATTCCCCACTTTGTGTTCGATTTACGTGGCTTCATGCAGAGTGTAAAACGTACGACAGACAGATCGGCACAGGGTCGGCACCGACGGACCGACGGTCCACGCAGTCAGGCATCAAAACTGGTTCACTCATGATGGTTCAGCAGCCCCGGTAGCAGACTCGCTGCGCAGATGCAGATGCAGATGCGCGGTGCATAAAAAACAGTTTACCTTCACCTGATGGTGTACATACAGTGCTGCGTTGGTTTGGTTAGCAATGCGATCACGCGAAATAAACGGCACACACAAGTGTTCCTTGTCGATCGGTCGGTTGGCTGGTGTGAAGTATAGGTAGGTAGGTACATTTGACAATTTCCTGTCGCTATTGAGTTCGCATTTTGGACAATAAATTCAACGCCGAAAGTGTGCCGAATGCGTGAGGGCACTGTGAAAGTATGTAAGATGCTCTGACTTTTCAGCTTTTGACGTTTTGTGGTGAAATATAAAAACACCGCCTGCTTGATTCTCTGTATCCTTGACATTTTATATTTAGGTATTCCAATAGACAGTTGTCTTATAATAGACAGTTTAACTTCCTACATATCGGAAATTAGACTATTGTCAGTAAAGCTTTTGATTCCACTCCAATAGATTGACCTCATCCGATTTCAATTGCGCCACTTTGTGATACGTTTTCTTTTCCAACGATCAGCTGGGCAGCTGTGTGGCAGCAATAACTTCGAATTGTGTCAACAAAAAGAAAAGAAGCCTATCTAAGGCTCGAAATCACCCCGTCATCAACACGTTTCCGTCGCGTCACGTCGCGTCGGTTGGCCGTAGTCGAGCCCCCGCGCGGCCAACAGCAGAGACAACCTGAGGCTTCTCGGTGCGTGTCGTATTTGTTTTAATCTTTCTCGCGTGTTTTACGAGCACTCGCCAAGTGTCTACTTTGCTTGTTGTACTCCGTCACCGTCGTCGGTTATCGGTCTGAGTGATCTTGTCTACGCAGTCATAATTTTATTTATCGTGCAAATGAGCAGCGCAGTTGTGTCTAGTGTTAGATACGGTAGAGATTGCTGCCGGTAGCGAGCAGGTGAATGATGGAACTTTCATCTAGATAGGTTGCTGCGAATTGCATTCTTCTGCTGTAGAAAGATGGACGTGTTTTTTCAAGATTGCACGGTTGTACTAGCATTGTATAGAGAAGAGATGAACATTATCTCTGATGTGCAAGTAAACTATAAATCAATGAAACTTGACAATGTTGAGCCAAGCTTCAGACCTCTTCAATCACCCCAAACAAACGCTGCTCTGGTATCCTTTTCCTCACTGTATTAAAGGAGCGCAGGAAGCCAAAACAAAGACGGGAGAAAGATAAGAAAAACTAAAATAATCACGAGCACTCCCTTGAAGCAGAAATTAGAATCAAATTTTCAATAAAACAATAGAAAAAACTCCGAACGAAACGCAAGCCAGAAACTGAATCAGAAGCTTCAAAAGGGACTAAACGGACAGTGAAGGATATGCTTTCAAAGGGCTTTGACAGCATAGAAGAAGAAGTCCTGAGGCTCGCATTAACCTCTAATCAATATGGAACGTTCTTTTCGGTTGCTTGTTACACGTCTTAAGCATAGATCTAGCTTTCGTATAATCGACATTGAACTTTAAAATTTATGATTCCTTACCTCGACAACCACCTTCCTCGCTGCATCAATTGTAAAACAAAAACTTTAACTTCCCAAACGTACCAAAGGTTCATTTTGGCTGGATCACCAATGTGATGTATTCAGTATCTTAATCATATTAATTGACCATCCAAATCTAAATCTATCTAAATAATAGAGACTCTAGCTCCCAGATCGATCATGACCTGACTAGTTTGATACCTATAATGCCAAAGAATGACAGAAAGAAGGGCCAGACATGAGAGTCACATGCTCACTACAGCTACAAGTCCGAACACAGAATAGTATAGGCAGAAAGGCTAGAGTTGTGTCACCGTTCAAAAAAACGCAAGTACGAGGAGCACGTACGAGGGCGCCGGCTGCGTATGTGGCCAAAATAGCCAAAAACAGAGTAATCACAATCCACAACTGTTTTCAGCAGAGAACCAGAAAGAGGTCGTAGATTCTGGGGCAAACCCTGCTGTCGAGGACCATGCACTTGCAACTGATCCCAAGTAACAATGTGAGTTTTATTGCGCTCTTATTGCGGTTTTCATGACCAGTTTTGGTCATGACGTACGCTTGGTCAACAGTGTTACAACGTACCGCTTGGTCAACAACACTAGCATAAACTTCTATGCAACCATAAGTGCTATTTAGGTAATTTTACCATTAAAAATTTAATACTCACCACAAGAACTGCCAGCAGGAAATATATCCGGAGTAGGTCCCAGAGTTCACCAGGAGCCCACCGCAAGCTCCTCATCGTGGGAGCTTGTTATTATCTGTAGAGGAGAAACACGGAAAACCGAACATTAGAATTATTCGTAATTATTAAATACGTCTAAATACTAAATAGAAAACATTCATGGTTTTTCTTCTCAACAGTGGATGGAATTGATGACGATGACCTTCTTTCCTAAAGGATGGCGCAACATGCCGCATTTCGACCACTACTATGGGCTTCTTATTGCGAGGAACTTGATGACATGAACAACACGAATCGTTAATCTCCCGGAAACTTTCAGTTGACCACCAAGATGGTGCGATCTGACACTATTAATACCCAATAAACCAGCTTCAATTCAAAACCTTGAACGCAACATTAGGAGCACTCAATGCGCCCCAATTCTGGGCAGTTTTTCCAGAACTTTTTCAGCTCTGAGCAGTGTGCGAAAGTCGCAACAACATAGTGAGCGGGCCTGGAAGTGTATTTGTGTCCAATTTGATGTGCGTCTCGTCCTTCATCAAAACGCATCGACTGAACTGTTCCAGGAAAAGGTCATACACTGATCTGTTGTTTCGTGTCGGTTCTGAAGTTATGGATGCTTATGCTCAATTTTTTGGCAATATTTCTGACGAATAGAATACGGAACATTTGATGTTAAGAGGAGAACTGCTTTAAACTCCCTATTCCGGCCCACTGGTCCCTACCTGCGTTGGGGTTTCGGTAAATCCTCTTCTCAGTGTAAGTTTCTCCATGTTTCTTAATGATTTCAAACACCGCAGACCTTGAACACTTAACGATTTTTGCTAATTCGTACAACGTTAGGTTCTCAAAACACCATTCGTGTGGAAATCTGCATGCCGAAATACTAAATCCGACCCACGCTCTTGAAATTTGCACATATTTTGACATTTAGGTATTAGTTGTGTTGTAAATGCAATAATGAGAATTCTACATACACACTGAAATAGTTCTCATAATTTTTCGTTAAGAATTAACCTTGCAAATTAAACATCTTAAGTTTTCCTCGTCGTGTTTACCTTCTCGAAAGGTGTGAAACAGTCCCAACACCGTAAAACTTTTGCACTGTATCGTCTTCCGAAGTCAGTTAGTCAGTTGGATAATAGACAGCACGAGAAACGGTAATTTTTCACCGTACGCCCATCGTTGTGGGTTTTTTATCTACCATTTCTCAGACATGGTGGCGAAAAAACGTTTAAAAAACCAGTAACATACCCATTCGGTGTGTGAGCACATACATCATAGGTCTTCCTCGATTGGAAAAAAGAAGCTTTACCGCAAGGTTGGATGATTCCATCACAGATTTTTTCCCATTATAATTTGTTTTCATTACACATGAAAAGGAAACTTGTTACAGGGTGAATATATATCGCATATTTTCTCGATGAGAAATTGCTTGTGCGGTTTTTTTTCTTTCTGTAGAAGTCATTCGAAGGCTTGCCGGCGGGCGCAGCCTGCTGCCTGATTGGAAGTCAAGAGGTTAGGTTTGAACAACGGTCCAACGCGCCGCGCCAGCGCAGCGCCACCGCTATTTCTTTTCTCTAATTATGCATTCAGGAGGGGTGTGCGAAAAAGATTAAACATACCGTTTCGTTTCAATAGTGGTTCAAGTGATCAAGATCGACCGCAATATTTAAGTTGGTGTGGTTGGTAAGGCCACAAGGTCAAACTTTACAGCAAGTTCGAATTCCTTCGAATTACGCTTCGTTCGATGGCTTTCCAATCAGAGCTGCTGAAAGTATAATCCTCATAAGCTGGCTATCGCACCGATGCGCTGCTGCTAGATCCCATCGCAGCGGAGCTGGAGAACCGGCAAGGTTAGTTCTTTTATGGCATTCTCTGGAACGGACCCGCGCCACAGCAAGCGCGGCGCGCTCATTTGCCCCACATATTTGTATTTTTCCCTCTTCCTGCGCTTAGCCGCAGTGTTTAACTTGTGCTTAGTGACGTGCCGTGGACATTGTTTGTTCTTTTATTTATTCACATTTCGTAGCGCAATAGGTTGGGCTTTTTCCGCGTTGTCCGATTAGGTTATGTTGGTGAAAACAACACAAGTCAGAAAGTCACTTTTTCCAGTTTCCAGCGCCTCCTACGTACGTGCGCCAATCAAACATCCGACAGGCGCAGAGAAAAAAAAGAAACGCTAATGAAGTGTGGAAAAACCTACAATTCAATTCGAACCACGTTTCGTGCAATGAATGAGCACTAATTCAAATCAATTTACAGTGGTCGGGGTTTTCTGGTCCACCACGCTTGCACTGGTAAAGACATCCAGCGGGATGTATGACTTGAAAAATTTATTCTGTCACTCTATTAAGTTGAAACGTGCCAGAACCGATAAACTGCTCCGCAGTTCGAAACAGTTTTTGAAAAATTTCCTCTAATTAAAATCAATCCGAACCGTTCGGACACATTTATCCCGTGTGTCCGCCGCGTGATCAGCTTTCTAACTGCACTTCTAGCTCGAGAGTTCCGTCCGGCGAGAGCGCGCATAATTGTGGACCGGGACTTGCCTGCTGCGAGTGGGTGTAAAACCGATCATTATTTCCGGCTGGTGGACGTGAAAGTGAGGTCCATATGTCTATACGCGGACAGCCACCAACCAGCGTGACTGGCATGGCATCCCGGAGGCCGGTGGGAAGCCGAGGAGCTGCTCGTTGAGCATGGTAATTTTACACTCGGGTTCGGACGAAATCACTTTGCTACTTCGAGGCGTAACGATCCGGATCATTGAGCGATTTTACCGGTAAGTTTCGGTGGCGATTACCGGGCGAGTACCATTGTTTGGGTTTACACAGATTTTAGGCTTGGCCATCGGACGGAAGACCGCCGGTTCCGTGGGAAAGGGAAAGTGTCGTTTGATTAGCAGTAGAAAAGCAATCACATTTTGATGCGACTGCAGTTGAACATGGGATTTTCGATCACGTTTGGAGCTTTCTTCGACAGATGGCGTTGAACTCGTTTTGCTGTACCAGTAAGGGGTCAATATAATTTACTGTCCAGTTTTCACACAATTACACTTCACTGAGCTTCGGTTAATAAATCCGAGACTTTAGCTACAGGCTAGAGGCGACCCACGAATGCACAATAAAACAATCACCTCATTGTTTCAGGATTATTTACGTTCCTAGCAAAGCACAGTAGTTGCACGAACGGGTGACATCTCAATGTTCAATGCAAGCTTGGGGCACTCAAAACAGACGAGATTGATGACCCCTTCAGCGTGACTTTTATTATTGTCTTTTAGGCCACGTCTCAATCGCTGGAACCGGGCGCGAACCGGGTTTGACTTTCTATTTTGACCACCGGCCAGTCAGTCCAGAGTTGATTTTTTTCCTTCTTCTAGAATTTAATTAGAGAGTTTTCTCTTCCGTGTCCATCGCATGGTTTCTTCTCACGGTTCTTTATCCTCCTCGAGTGGATCTCCGCGTCTCGCTTTCGGGTCAGGTTGTACTTCACAGCTGTCTGTAGTGGGCCTTTGATCGAAGAAGAAAAACTTCAAATCAACAGTTATCAATCAAAGTAGCCCGATGCGATGGCAGCACACGATGGTAGCCGGCCATTCCGTTGGTGGTCCATACTCACATGTGATAGCTTCGACGTTATTCTTGCATGACTGAGCAAAAGTTTCATTCAATTTTGTGGAAAACTTTCCATTTCGATGCTCAGCATTTTCTCCAATATCCTCTATTAATGGCGTAACATTTGATAACCTCACTTTGATCGAAGAACTGTAGTTCATTGTAATTCCATTAGATAGTAGTTTTCATTTTTCATCGCACATCGCATCGCATCGAATGGAATGACCATCCGACCGAACCGAAGGCATCAATCGTGCTCTATCAAAGATTTAATTTCGTCTCAACTTTCTCCGAAGTAAAATCTTTACCGCATAAATATTCAAAATCAAATCAAAAGTGCGGCATCTGTTTTCGAAATTACTATCGTAAATTGCTTCTCGTCGTCGACGGTCGAGTCAAGTCGCGGTCGGTCGCAGCGCGGCGTCAGTGAGGTCGAAAAAAGTGACACCACCCGGCACCACGGGCATCCATGTCCATCGCAGGCGGCTTCCTCGCGTAGCCTAGCAACTACAACAGCTAAGCATCATAACCACAAAGTCACGCACGCCACAGCAAGCCAAGCAAGCAAGTGTGGGGTGAAGGTGTGCAGACAGGCGAACAAAGGAATGAAAGACCAAAAAACGACGAGTGATAGAGAAATGCTTGATCGTTGAATAAATAAATAAATCTTGGCACTGATTGGCGGTGATTTGATGCTGCTGACGCTGACACTGACCGCTGCCTCCTGAGTCTGACTGAGGGGCTGGTGTGGGAGGTAAGAGAGCAGCACCACCGAATGGAAGCCGATGCCGATGCGTCGGTAGCGTTTGAACTAATTTTGAGGTTAATTCGTCCATTCGATGACGTTGGGTTGTTTAGAAAAGTTACTCCATGGACCAGTCGTAGGTGAGAACCTTCAGATTCTAAGGCAATTTAAACAATCCATTTATAAAGAAAATAAACAAATTAGTATCTTTTCCAGATATTACAGCTAACACAAAGTGGCTCACCCCTCGTATGAATTGACATACAACTGTCACCTCCAACTGAACAAGGGATTTTGACAGCAAGTTTCATTTTAGATGGGTCAAGGCCCGGCTAGCCAAGGTTGGTGGCTCGCTTACCTACAGACATAAAATAGACCCCACAATGGACAACAATGGTTGGCTATCTAATCCCAGTGGAAACTAAGGTCGTATACGTACAGGCAAGGAGGCACTCAGCTGAGTGACAGTTCAAGGAGTAGCCTTGTCATGCCTTAATCCAGTGTGCGCTTGCAGGAGTAGCTCACTACAACGTTTGACCCGGAGCGGGCGACTGAATTAATGAACGTGGTGTCCCAAGATAGTAGCCCCATCACGAGTCACGCCAGCAAACACGGCCACAAACACGCCAGCAAACAAGCAAACACGGCCACCCTAGGTGACGAAACAACGGTGATGACGAACGGAAACTCGATACTTGGAACTGAAACTTTGATAGATGGTGACCGAATGCTGCTCGGTCAGTTTGAATTCCTCGAAGGAGAAAATTGGAAGATTCACGGTGGAAAAGCCCAGTTTAATCAGTGCGGTGGCACTACCATCAAACCGGGAACTGGTTTTCTAGTATTGGGCAGAATGCAGGACTGAGTAAAAGAACGGAAGGCGATCAACGAGAAGATGTGTCTATTGAGGGCAAAGGGTCGTTTCTTCAATTACAGCATTACCAACGTACGCCTGCACAAACGTAGATCTGCCGATGAAAAAGAAGCGTTCTATACGCGGCTAGAGGCAACCTTCGATAGCTGCTCGTCACGGGACATCAAGATCGTTACCGGGAATATGAAAAGGCCAGGTCTGTAGAGAAGAAATGTGTAGACCGGTGGTCGGGCCGCAGCGCCTGCATTCCGATAAACTTCCCGAGATCTGATGGATCCAAAGCTCCTTTTTCAGCTCACCTGAAGATCACCAGACCAACGTACAATGTACTAGATTGGTCACCTTCTCAAAGATGGCCGGTTCCTCTCTAACATCACGAACATACGTTCCCTATGGGGTGCGAATATTAACTCTGACCATCTCCTAGTAGTAGTACCTCCTCGGCTGAACATCGAGCAGCTAGACAACCTGCAATTTGCCGAGAACTACGCGCTGGATAAGCCACTGTCTTTTTCCGTAGTGTGAGATGCTTCAACCCTCGACGATGATTGGGGCAGAATATGTCATTTGATGGGGAATGGCAACAAGCGGTGGACATGTGCAGGGACGATGGATGGAATTATTTATTTATTATTTATTACAAAAAATCCATTTGACTGTTTGTTTTAATGAATAAAATAATTCTGGCTTCTATTGAAAACATTAACTAGTCGCTCTCGAAAAACATGAACTGGAACATTAAAGTCAAATAACTCAAACACTTCATTGAAACATTGGCACATAGTTCTGGCAGGTTCATGAGCTCCAAATTGGCGGTTCCGCGGCTCTAGGTACAGAAAATTCCTTTGACGTAACTGCCTAACAGGAGCATATATGTTCAACTGCTCCAGCAGCGAAGGACAGTCCACGTGATTGGATAGAAGCTTCGCAGCGAAGACAGCTTGAGCAATTCGACGTCTCAACTCCAAAGGCTGAATACCAAGAAGTCGGCAGCGATCTTCGTATGATGGCAGGTTCAGCGGGTCACTCCAAGGCAAATGGCGAAGCGCGTAGCGGATAAATTTCTTCTGCAGCGTTTCTATTCTGTTGCACCAGTTGGCGTGAAATGGGCACCAAACAATGGAATTAGTTTCGAGGATCGATCTCACAAGAGAGCAATAGAGCGATTTAAGGCAGAAAGGATCACGAAACTTATCGGCAATTTTGAAAATAAATCCCAGCTGGCGTTAGCTCTTGAGATGATACTTTCATAGTGGTTCCTGAATGTTAGCTCGTTGTCTAGCAGCACTCCCAGGTCTTTGACACATTGCACACGGAGCAGGCAGTGGCCCGAAATAGTGTAGCTCTGTTCGATTGGCGCACGCTTTCGGTAAAACGAAATTATGTTGCGCTTGTCTATACTTAATGTTAGATAGTTTGTTGCACACCAGTTCACAAAAGCGTTCAGGTTTCAGGTATTCCTGTAGTTCCACGTAGGATTTTTGTATCGTCAGCATAAAACAACCGACAGTCCTGCGGAAGCAAAAGCGCGACATCGTTTATGAAAATCGAGAAAAGAAGCGAGCCCAGGCTGCTGCCTTGTGGAACTCCAGATCGATTGGAGAAGCAGTTGGAAACAGTAGATCCTACTTTGACACATAAATTTCGTTTCGTTCAGTAAGATCTAAACCAGCAGATGGCGTCCGTAGATACACCCAGTCGCTCCATTTTTCCTAGCAGTATTCCGTGGTCTACATGGTCGAAAGCAGCTTTCAGGTCTGGATAGATAGCATCGATTTGCAGGCTAGAGTCCAAGCTTTGGATACAGCAGGAAACAAACTGCATCAAATTTGTGGTTACCGATCTTTTTGGAAAAAATCCATGCTGCTCAGCATCAATGTAGAATTTACAGCAAGCAAACAAAGCGTCATTAACAATTATCTCGAAAAGTTTTGAGCAAGCGCACAAGGACGTGATCCCGCGATAATTAGTTATGTCGCGTTTATAGCCTTTTTTATATATTGGAAAAAATAAGAAAATTTCCATCGGTCAGGGAATTTGCGTTGCTATATCGACATGTTCAAAAGCTTGGCGATAGGAGAACTAAGCGCAGAACCGCATCGTTTTAATACCACAGAAGGGATGCCATCCGGCCCAACTGCGTACGAAGTCTTCAATTTACCCAATGCAGCAATAACGGTATCAGTATTAATCAGTAGTATGAGGCAACTCGAATGGGAAAGCGTCACGTGGTGCTACGTTACTGGCTTCCTCAATTTGTGCGCGAGAAGCGATGGAGTCGTTGAATGTTAATTTAAAATGTTCGGCGAAAATGTTGCACTTCTCACGTTCACTGTTGGCGACGCAATTCCCTGAAAACAGGGACGACGGAAATTCATATTCCTTGCGCTTTGTGTTCACAAATGACCAGAATTGTTTCGGTTGCAGGCGAAGATTATCTTGGATGCGCTTCACATAACGGTTGTACAAATAACGATTGTAGCTACGGTATTAGTGGCTTGCAATATTAAACTGAATCTTGTAGTACGGAGAGCGATGGCAACAGTACTTCCGTAGTGCGGCTGAACGCAAGCGCTTAAGCGTGCATTCTACCACGCTGGCTTCCGTGGCGGTGCACGAACAGGAACTATCCGACTGATGACGGTTTCAATAATACTGCTGAAACGGCACACGGCATCGTCAATACTGGGGGAGGCTTCGAAAAATGTATTCCAATCAACATCAGAAAACGCAGCGCTGAGTGCTAGATAGTCAGCCCGACGAAAATTCAATCTAAGCTTTTGAGACGGCAGGTCGTACAGCACTGCTAGCGGAAGATTTAACGACATTGCTATAGCAGGATGAATAGCTTCTAGGTCGACCAGCGGCTCATGCGAAACAGATGCGGCACAGTTGGGCACAGCTAGATTGTTCGCAAGAATGAGATCCAGCATGCGACCGTCCAGATTCAATATGGTTTTGATTTGAGTCAACCCATGCAGGTTGAAACCGTCTAACAAGGAACAGCAGCTGACAGGCATTTGTGAGTGCATCGTATCCACTACGCGTAAACCATATTCTGAAATTACCCAGTTCAAACCAGATTGGTTGTAGTCGCCGAACAGTAACGCTAATGTGCCTGGATCCACACGAGACAACACAGAACCGATTGAGTCAATATGCTGTTGAATAAGCTGAGAGTCAGATTTTCGGTCGGGGGGCAAATATATGACACCCACACTGACAATAGCACACGATGTTCCTATAATCACCCACAACTGTTCGAGAGTGTCATAGATAGAGGCTGGATCGATGCGGCAATTAAAATTATTGGAAACAGCTATCAGTACTCCTCCACCGTGCACCTTACGACTATTCAGATGAGAGCGGTCGTTACGGAACACAGTATACTGATTTCCAAATAGTTGCATCGAGAAAATGCGGTCGTCAAGCCACGTTTCGGTAAGCACTATTACGTCGTAATCTCCTTCACCCACAGCCAGAAAGAAGGAGTCAATTTTTGTACGCAACCCGCGCACGTTGTGATAATAGATGCGCAGCCGATTTGTTTGCGGAGCCGACACTTGATCCGACGTACTAGAATACAAGGAATTATCAGGTACCGACAGCTCTGGTATACAATTACGCTTGCAGATGCAGGCTGGAAGACCTCGTCCCCACTGATGGAATCTGATCACAAACGAACGCAAGGTGGACGATAGGGGGAAGCGATTCTTCGATTGACACCAGGCGTAGTGATAGAAGAAGGTAGAACGTGTAGAACACAAGTTAACCTAGGAATGCCAATAGAAGATAGTAATATCTCAGCACCTGATCTAAGTAGAATGAGCCGAGCATCATAAACATATACGATAAACGCTGGCAACGGCTCTACACTGGGTTATCCATTTGATTACTGCAACTATCGCGGCATAACGCTGGTAAACACCGCCTACAGGCTACTCTTCCAGTTCCTGTAATGCCGGCTGTCGGCGCTAGCAAAAGGTTTTGCAGGGAATTATCAGGCGCGCTTCATGAGGGCTCACGCCCAGTAGGACTAAATTTTTACCATCCGGCAGATCTTGCAGAAATGTCGGCAGTACAACGTGATCACGCATGACGCATCCCATCTTAATTAATTTCAAAGCAGCAAACGATACAGTCGATCGGGATCAGATATGGTAGATAATGCACAATTGTTTTCGACTAACTGCAGTCATACCATGCCATCAGAGCCACATTGGATCGAGTGATGTGTTTCGTGCGCATCTCGGGGACACTCTCGAGTCCCTTGGAAACGCGGCGACGGTTGAGACAAAGTGACGGCTTGTCCTGCATGCGATTCCACATCGCTCTTGCTGGTGATCCGACGTGGAGCAAATTTCTAGGCTTCGCAGATGACTTTGCCAAGGCGAAGGCAATCTACGCCCGACTGAAAGCGGAATCTTGGAGAATTTAGAATTACGGAGGCCATTCTCGCTCTTACCGTATTCGAGCGGAAGAGGCTGTGAACGATATTTGGTGGAGTACACACTAAAAGCGGAGAGTGGCGGCGGCGTATGAATCACGAGCTACAGACACTGCTTAAAGAGATTCTTATTGTACATCTGGCGAAAGTCGGTAGGCTACAGTGGGCCGGACACGTCGTAAGGATACTAGACGACAGTGCGACGAAAACGGTTCACGTCAACAATCCCACCAGCGCTAGGAATGGAGGAGCTCAACGAAAAAGATGGTTCGACCATGTCGAAAGCGACTTTCGACTTCTGAGACGTCTGGGAAGTTGGCGATGAGCGACCCAACGTCGAGTTGATTGGAGACGACGACGACGACTCGTGACAATTACAAAGGCATAGGATTTACGGTGGGAAGAAACCTTAATGAGCATTGATCTTCCCGACCTTAACATAAGAAGCATTGGTCTTGGGTTTTTCCGACTCATGGGCTTTTCCTGACTTAACCTTAATAAAGACTGTATACAAAAAAGCTTAAATTCATAAAGCAGTTTGTATTTCCGGGGGTTTTGGAGGGTTATCCTCTTCTGGTAGGGCCTACACCACTTTTAGAGGCAGTCATCCTTCTGGATACGTCCGATGGAGGTCCGCACATGACTGGGAACTGTAAACTTAGAGATGGCAGCAGAGTATTTCTGTCCCGTCCTTTGTCTGGTGTCGCCCTAGATGTGGGTTTCACCGTCCATCACAACGGTTTTGGGGAGCCACTTCCTGTACAGCTTTCTTGCGTTAGCTTTAACCACTCTGTTCTGTTTGTCGTTTCGATTCGATGCCTTGCGAACGTTGTAAACATAAAGTCCAGAACACCTGTCCTAGTTTTTTGCCAAAAATAAATCGAAGCTGTCGCGTTTCCTGCTCCTACCATCAGTTCGTTTGGCAGTCTGATGTTCTTTGAACTTTCTATTCATTTGGGATACGGTTGAATGTACGATTTCGAGCTGTTCACCGATTTATCGACAAGAAGCATTTGAGTTTTCGAAGAGAGTGTCTAAAATCACTCAAAAAATATAAACAATACACTTTAAACTACTTTCAGTCAAAATTTCGGTCATTTTTACTCACAAGGAGAAAAAAAATTTTGTTGAGTAGAGTCTTCTTGCGTTGGGATTAGGCTTTTCGCGGCTCAACCTCTTCAATGCTTGACCTTGTTTTGTTTAGTTCAACTTTTTCTTTCTCCCAGAGATTTGCGATAGCTCAGGCTCGCACAGCAGCTTTAGCGATGCTCTCATTGCTCACCTCATAATTAAACTTTGAGAGCAACCAACAAAACATTATTTTTATCCATCTGATCTGATCTGATTAACTAAATATGAAAATAAAATCAATACACATACTTCCACACAATTTTATCAAACTTTCGCTTTGGAATGCCAGGAATTTAATCTGTACTCTCGAACGCACCTCTCCGATCACTTGGTCCCAATCACTCATCGATTGTGCAGGCAGCAGAGAAACAGACACCGTGACAATCTGACCGGGACAATGTTCATCCAACACAACGACGATCGCGTTCGGCAAGGAACCTGTTTTGGCAGGTTCATGGGTGTTGTGAGCGGGTGTGTCCCGACATCTAAAAAGTCGTAAAGTAGGTGTCCCACCCCTTGGATGGTTGTAAAAATTGCGCACCTTTTCTCTTGCTGTACTCTAGAGTATGTGGTATGCTTCATGCATACATTATGGGGTTGTGTCAGCCATTTTTTGCAACTGTCAAAAAAACATAAAACAAGTAGTCGATTTCTTTAAAGAACCATGAATGTCGCATCCGACATTAGGTTTACTTGTCACGCTTACACGAACTAGAGATCGATTGAAAATTCTCCTGCCGTACGAAGAAGGCTCAAACGTCGTCGTTTGCGTTTCCCGGTTGCACACCCATCGAAACGCACACGTGTTTTCGCTTTATTTTACTGCCTTTTCGCAAACCGCATCGAGCATCGAGTGGTGAGCCTTTGCGGTTGCGATCTGTGTCAGTAAACAAGTGGATTTTTGTCCCGTTTTGCAACTGCCGCCCGTCCGTCCATCCGTGCCTGCATTCTTTCCTTGCTTTCTTCTCTCTCGATGTTGATGCGGCACATCACACAGTGAAGCAACTAGCCGCGCACTTTAAGGTGAATGAACGCACTCCGAACCTGATCAGGGTTAATTTTTCCCAAAGAATTTTTTTCAAAACAAGCAAGCGTCAAAGTTAACGTCACGTTTTGACGCAGTAGGCTTCGCGCAGCGACAATCTTCGTGAGTTAATGCTGCTCCCATAAAAAAAAATCCCCAGCTTTTCGCCTTCATCCATATTTACGAACAAAATTTGTTTAATTAATCTTGTGCTGCTCTTCTCCTCGCTGGCTTCGCTTCGCAGATGACAAGCCAATGAGCAAAAAAATATAATAATTTCATAAATTGCTCACTAATGGAAAAATGTCAGCGAGAAAATTACCGTATCATATCACTCGAAGCTTGTACGGCTGCACGTATACGTACGTGCGAAATTCGGGCCACTTTCGACGCCTCGTCCGCCGTCGTTGTTGTTCCATCCATCCAATCATCGGATTCGAACGTTGAACTATGTTTAATTCATAAAGTTTTCACTCACGGGCATGGTTGGCCGCGGCATTTACAGCGACCGCGGACCGGGCAGTAGTTTGGAAAAGCGTGAAGTGATGATTACCGGCAACATATGAATTAATGAAATCTTTCGTCCGAGCGCCCATCGAGAAGATAATGTGAATGACGGCGGAGACTATAGCCAAGCCCAGGCCGTTCGTGCGCAAGATGCCTGGAAGACGGATGTTGAACTTGAATTGATTTCGCTTTGAAGCCGAATGAAATGCCGAATCGAATGTTGGCCCGACCTGTCGAACCGTAGCACGCTTCCGGGGGCTCACGATTTCACGGGACCGCTAGCGTTATTAATAACACGGCTCAGGGCTGTCGGAACGTGCCGTGTGCCGACTCCCGTTACGAACCGGGAGGCAAATCAACCGAATCAGACCGAACGGGGCCGATGACTGCAGGGCTCGAAGCGCAAGACACGAACCCATCTGAATACACGGAGCTCGGGCTAACTGTTTCGAATCAGGTATCTTTATGCTTTGGTGTAATAAATATCGAAAAACCGACCGTTGCCGTCTCAGAGCACATGTGTTTTCTGAAGTGGAAAACTTCCCGGTACTTTACTGTTCCTACTGTAGCATTCGGCCAGTTTAGACGGAGAACTTTCCAATGCAACTGTCACTTTCGCGTATGATTGACGTCCGTCACTCACTAGCCCAACTGATGATTGACGTAACGGGGGCTGACCGACCGCTACAGGTTAAATCAAGTGTAAGAAGATTAATTACACACACAGGCTACCGACCAGGCGCGAACCGGGACGGTTCGTTAGATCCTGATTCCGATCCGACGGCCGCCGAAAGCCACAAAAACCACTGGATGGTGATTATTCAATTGCGTGTTCTGCGGCGATCGGGGTGACGATGGCACCCGACAGGAACACCGAAGGAAAGTGGCAGACAACCGGTCCGGTTAATGAAGTCACCAACCAGCATCGGTCGTCGGTGGTTTCTTGTTTTGATTCGATCAAGTGGAAACACTCTCTCGCCACCGCCCGTATGTGGCGGGCGGCTTTTCCGACAGACCGAACGTTGACTGCCTAGTAATGACGATAATTACGATACGACGACTGTATCGGTTGTTTTCACCGCAGCCTCTGGTCGACCTCTAGTAGCAAAATAGTGATTCGTTTCGATATCCGCACACCGCACACGGCACTCGAAGCCGGATTTGCGCGTGGTTCGTTCCGTTTTCTAGCTTTTCTCGTTCGCAGCAGCATCAGCAGTGCGATGTTGATTTTCCAATTGGCAGAGTAATTTATGTTTGTTTTATTGCCGGAGTCATTACTTGCGGGAACTCGAACCGACCGAAATGATAGCTGTTTTTCACTCGCCATTGGAGAATCCGAACTTGACATGACGGAACTGTCGGGAGCGACAAGGCGCGTAATTGATGTTGATTGGTTCAATTCCGGTCGGATCGTACCGAACATTTTCACGCCTGTGACCGTACCTACAATGAAGCAATGATCGGGAAAATCGCATCGGAAGCAACCGTAACAACCCGCTGCTGGCAGTGGGTGTTTAAGCCAACATCAGGATCTGCACAATCCGGTTGAGTAGCCGCCAAGAGGTTCGACTACGGTTGAAGGCAGTCATGCGGGTATTAACTCGCTCAATACTAAATGGCCCCTGACTGACTGGAAGCTGTAAACTGGAGTGCCTCTATCGGTTTACTCACTTTCAAAAACTTTTGCCTTCATCAGTAACTCTAGTTTCACTCGAAACAGATGATTGATCTTTACTCGACTGGAAAAATGCTTTTCCTCTGATGCTTTACACACGTACTTGACTTTCAGTGACGTTAACTTTAAACAATTATGATGTAAGCTAATGTAATTTAATCATTTAGAGTTTAATTATGATGCGAAGTAATGGGTGCTTTGTTATAGCTCATGTGCGAACTTGAGCTATCGCAAAGCTCTATGAGAAGGAAAAAGTTGAACTAAACAAAACAAGGTCAAGGATTGCAACTTTTATTTCCTTATGAGTAAAAATGACCGAAATTTTGACTGAAAGCAGGAGAAAGTGTATTGTTTGTATCGGTTGCGTGGTTACAACGTGTCGCTTCTGAAAAAGGAAAAGTGCGCAAAAAATTTTGAACAATCGCTTCGAAAACCCAAATTCTTCTCATCGATGAATCGGTGAACAGCTCGAAATCGCACATTCAATCGTATCCCAAGTAATCAAAGGGTTCAAAGAATGCCTGACTGACCAAACTGAATGATAGCAATTGCACTAGGAAACGCAGCGCCGTAGATCCGAGGAAGACCAGCACTTCTAGCGTTAATCCAACATTGTTTCGGGATATTGCAAAAATGACGAAAGTTTTGATTTATTTGGAAGGTGCCGAACCGGAACGACAAACAAAACAGAGTGTTCGAAACCCGCACAAAGAAGCTGTACAGGAAGCTGCTCACAACCACACTGTTGTGCATCGTGCTGGTTGCTTTCCGCCCAGTTAGCTTCGAGGTTCGATGCTGGTCTAACAAGCCAGTCGTCGTATGTTCGAATCTCGGCTAGGCGGTGCTGCCAGATACAGTCAGTAGGATTTTTGCACTAGTCCCGTAGCTGTCCTGTACTCAAATAACCGGACGTGAAGTCTGTCGATTGAAGCTCACGTCAACCTTACAAATCTACGAGGACGAATGCCTCCAAAAGCAACTTTTGCCCTTCTTGATATCGCTCAAAGGTCCGACACTGTCAATAGCTTCGTCGGGATAGCAATTAACAGGGCATGCACTTTCTCTGCATGTGAGACATTAGCACCCAAACGGTCCAGCTCCCTTAGCACTAAATCATACAATGGCTTGTATGCAAAGATGTTTTCCAGTGTTTTTATGCTTTATACCAGATAGACAATGTCGCATATCAACAATTGCGGCTGTACAGGATTTCTGGTACGTTTTCGCTCAAACGTCCATGGCGTCCTTGGCATGTTCTTGACCAATAACCAATGGCTTCAATGTCTTCGTTTAATCGCTTCTGCTGCTTTTCCTTTCTTGCTGCCTCGCTCAGGAATAGCTCCTTCTACTGTTTTGTAGAACATCTCCTCCTCCGGAGTTCGCGGACAGAGTGTGTATTTTTGCCAGGTTTCGGCTCCCGATGGCGATGGCGATGCCGATGGATGGATTGCCAAGCCGTGCGCTCGAGAGGGTCCATTCGTAGCCACTGTTTCGTCCACGGCTACTGCCGCCGCTACTATCCACCATGTTGGCAGAATCGAAGTACGCCGGGAACAAGCAGTTTTGCTGCAATCGAATCGAAAGATGTGACTTCCCGTAAGCCAATGGAACTCGGGAACCATCCGGTTAACTACCGAAAACATCATGGTCAGTTGCAATGCTGCAATAGGTTCGAAAATCTTGAAGTCCCACAAGTATTAAACTCGGGAACTATCCGGATATTTCGTTAACGTTTTTTATCAGTTGCCACTGGGCACGGAATAGCCAGTTAACCACCGGGTGCGTTTACTTCCAGTTAACTACCGGGTGCGTAGGCTGCTAGTTAACTAATGGGTGCACTTTACCACCTAACCACTGGTTATAGAATCAGTTAGCCAATGATTGTGGGAGCCAATGGGTATGAAATGGAGAGAGTTAGCGTCAAACATAGCTCTGGCTCTCTCAAGCTCCCACCTGGCGCCTCCACGCAGATCTAAGTCAGAAATGATGACGGTCGATGACCTTACCCGGAAATGCTTCATGTACTTACTGAAGCAGCTAAGCTAGGAGGTGCGAACTAAAGCGCCTGTTCTCCAGGTGAGGGGCGGCTTACACAGCGTCTGTCTCGTAACGGGCAGCTGAATATGAAATGCTGTATCCCGCAAGCTATACCTAAGATGGCAGACCCATCAGCGGGATGTAGGTATCGCGACCCCGGTGAGGTAATATACCGAAAACTCAATTACCACGAACAACGAACAAAAAAATTCAGGACGGAACAATCGGTATAGGACACGGCAAGGGACAAGAAAACGTTTAAGGGATAACGATTGGAAACTTGGTACCTAGAATGTCCGAACTCTCCATGAACCGGCACGGGCTGGCTTGCTTGCTCGAGAGCTGCATCAACTCGGAGTGGAGATCGCTACTATTCAGGAAGTTCGGTGGTCAAATTCCGGAGAAAGGGAGTTCCGTGCAGTAGACCCGCGGGCACTTCTTTCAAGTACGTAGTGTTGGGAAAACAAAAGCAACGAGTTATCCGGTGGAGGCCCGTAGATAACCGTATATGCGAGTTGAGGATTAAGGGCAAATTCTTCAACTATAGCCTAATCAACTTATATGCACCGACAAATGATAAACCCGATGATGCTAAAGACGAGTTTTACGATAGGCTTGAGAGGACCTATGGAGAGTGCCCAAAACACGACGTGAAAATTATCATCGGAGATGCAAACGCGCAGATCGGGAGGGAAGAATTCTCCCGTCCAGTCATTGGAAGACAGCCTTCATCTGTCGACCAATGATAACGGTCTGAGGCTCATAAATTTTGCCGCGGCCAGAGGAATGGTCATCTGTAGCACCTACTTTCCACGTTTGAATATTCGGAAACACACCTGGAGGCATCCAAATGGAGACTCTAGCTCTCAGATCGATCATGTCTTGATTAACGGTCGACACTTTTCGGATGTTATCGATGTTCGGACTTTTCGGGGACCAAATATCGACTCTGACCATTATCTCGTAGTAAGTAAGATTCGCGCAAGGCTGTCGAACACGGCGAAAGCTCGCACTGAGAGGTCGCTGCGTTTCCACATCCAGCGGTTAACGGCAGACGGCGTAGCAGTGGAGTACGCCGGGAAGCTTGACCAGCAAATCGCAGAACAGCAGGTAGAAGGAGAAAATATAAATGGGCTGTGGAGGAACATCCATGGTGCCATCGAAACAGCTGCGAGAGAGGTGGTAGGCACGACGCGTGGAAGACAGCGTAACAGCTGGTTTGATGCCGAATGCCAGAGAGTGACAGATGAAAAGAACCAGGCCAGGAGTCGCATGCTCACTGCGGCAATGCGTCAAAACAGAAAGAGGTACAGAGAGACTAGAGCTGCGGAGAAAAGGATCCATCGTCTGAAGAAAAGCGAGTACGAGAAGCACGTGCTCGCCGGCGCAGAGGACCGATACACCAGCAACGACACACGGTATTTCTATAAAATAGTGAGATGCAGGAATTTTGCCATGCCTGTGATGTGCAATGATAGTGCTGGCAACCTGCTTGCCGACAAAACAGCGGTAACAGCCAGGTAGAAGGAGCACTTCCAGATGGAGCCACCAACACCAGAGGAGGTTAAAAAGGCAATCAGTGAGCTGAAAAACGGTAAGACTGCTGGGAAGGACGGTATCCCGGCTGAACTTCTAAAAGCGGGGAGCGAGCGGCTATACGAAGCAATCCACCGGATCATTGTCAGGATCTGGGAGGTAGAACAAATGCCGGAGAAGTGGTTGGATGGCCTCATTTGCCCAATTTTCAAAAAGGAACATCGACTGGAGTGTAAAAACTATCGAGGAATTACATTGCTCAATTCTGCCTACAAGGTGCTTTCTCGTATCCTGTTCTGCAGACTGAGACTGTTAGCGGAGTCCTTCGTCGGCGAGTACCAAGCTGGTTTTCGTGAGGGTCGCTCCACGACGGATCAGATGTTTACCCTGCGTCAGTTGCTAGACAAGTTCCGGAAGTACAACTTGCAGACACACCATCTGTTTGTGGACTTTAAAGCCGCGTACGATTCAGTTAAACGAAATGAGCTTTGGCAGATAATGTTAGAACATGGTTTTCCGACGAAACTAGTTACGCTGATTCGTGCGACGCTCGACGGATCCAAATCATGCGTTAGAATAGCGGGTGAGACCTCAGCTGCTTTCATAACGTTGGATGGACTGAAGCAAGGGGATGCACTCTCTAACCTGCTATTCAACATTGCCTTGGAAGGTGCATTACGAAGGGCAAACGTGGAAAGGAATGGAACTATCATCACGAAATATCACATGCTTCTTGGTTTTGCGGATGACGTCGATATCATCGGAATCAACCGTAGAGCAGGCCTTCAGGCCCTTTAAAAGGGATGCTGCGAGATTGGGACTTACCATTAACACCGCCAAAACGAAGTACACGGTTGCTGGAAGGGAACGTGGGAAGCCCAAGTGGTGTTGGTGCCAAGGTGGAGTTAGATGGGGAACGATATGAAGTAGGGGAGGAATTTATATACCTTGGTACACTCATGACATGTGACAATGTGAGCCGCGAAGTGAAACGACGAGTTGCAGCCCCGAATCGGGCTTTCTACGGATTACGTAGCCAGCTGAAGTCCCGTAGTTTGCAAATTCGCACAAAACTGGCGCTCTACAGAACACTAATCTTCCCGGTGGCTCTTTACGGACACGAATCATGGACGCTAAAGGAAGCTTATCGGCGAGTGCTTGGGGTTTTTGAGCGTAAAATTCTGCGATCTATGCTTGGTGGCAAAATAGAAAATGGAGTGTGGCGCAGACGCATGAATCACGAGGTGTACCAAGTTTACAAATATGCTGATATAGTGAAGGTAGTGCAATGTGGCAGGCTGTGGTGGGTTGGACACGTGGCCAGAATGCCCGATGCAAGAGTAGCCAAAACTATTTTCAGCAGAGAACCAGGAAGAGGCCGTAGACTCCGAGGCAGACCCCGCACCCGGAGGGTGTGTGCTGTCGAAGACGATGTACGTTCAGCTGGTGTTCGTGGGGATTGGAGAACGGCAGCCCAGGACCGACGGTACTGGAGGACCTTAGTTCGTTCGACGCAGAATCGGTAACAGGCCGTTGCCACTAAGGTAAAGTAAGTAAGTAAGTAAGTAATGTGCATATAAGAATGTTTTCGTCCTTAAAAGGACGGTTTTTGGTAATTGAGGAAATTGTTAGGAATTTAGGCTTCTGTTTTCGTTGGGTGGGCACGTTGTACTTCCGACACAGGTGGACGTATTATCGGTTAGAAAAAATTTGATCCGTAGTAGCACGAGTCCCCATGTAGCCCGCTTGATTCTGCCCTACGAATTCTCTTGCTATTGGGGATAGACGGCGCAACAAAATCTGGGAGAGCACCTTGTAGGCGGCGTTGATCAGCTGCGGATAGCAGCTGCAAATACCTTGATAGATTATAAGCTCTCTTGTGGATTGACCGACAAACACGAAATTGAACTATTTACATCACCTCGACCAGTGGCTTAATGGATGTTTTGTTCGAGAAGCTGCCCATACTCCAAGTACGTTCCGTCGTCCATGAGGACGCATCCTTCGTTTCGTTGGAACCTCATCATTGTGTTTGTCCTATATTTTAACGACGGAATCCATTCGCTAGATTGCCCACGTCTAGCTTTCGCGGATGATTTGAAATTGTTCAACGCTGTCCGAAACATTGACGATGCTTTGTTTCTTCAACAACAGTTAAATGCATTTGCCAGTTGGTGCGAGACGAATCGTATGCTACTAAATCCGATCAAATGTTCTGTAATCACTTTTACGAGAAAAAATCAACCGATTCACTTCAACTACAAACTCAATGGACTTCCAATTCAGCGAGTGGAACAAGTCAAGGATCTCGGCGTGTTACTTGATGTTAAGTTAACTTTCAAACAACACGTTTCATTGATTGTTGCCAAAGCCTCTAGACAACTAGGCTTAATTATGCGAATGACACGTGACTTTAACAGCTTTGAATGTTTGGTAGCGCTCTACGGGTCACTGGTTCGAGCTTCCTTAGAATACTGTTCCGTAGTATGGATCCCTCACTACAATAACGCTATCTACCGCATCGAAAGTATCCAGCGTCGCTTCGTACGCTACGCTCTTCGATTGCTTCCATGGCGACAGCCAATGAGGAATACTCGATACGAGGATCGTTGCCAACTCATCCGAATCGATACTCTCGAACTTCGCCGAGAAACAGCGCGCGCCATGGTTGTTTCGGATATCTTGACATCCAACATCGACTGCCCTACCATCCTTCGTCAAGTCAACTTGAATGCACCAACCAGATCACTGCGGAGGTTATCTCTACTAAATCTACCTTTCCGACGGACGAATTACAGTGCCAACAGCGCTATCTCTGGTCTACAGCGTTCTTTCAACCGAGTTTCGGCAGTATTTGATTTTAATTTATCACAACGAGTGTTACGTTCGAGTTTTGTCTCTATGTTTCGACGTTTTATGTATTAGTTATTAAGGTCCATTAGGGCAAGTCTTGCCTGTTGGTAATAAATTTGAAATATGAATATTGTGATACTTCTGAGCACGTCTTTTAGCCACTAGATTCTGCTTCAGTGTCCTGTTTGGTGGCTTACCGACAATAATAGAACGAAATCCTTCTCACAGGTGCATCCTTCTGGCATTGAATTTCTTGGCGATGTCCTCAATCGACAGCCGTGGGTTTGCTCTGATCGTTGTCAACACCTTTAAATGCAGATTCCAATCCTTAGAAAATTGAGACTTGTAATTCAATGTGCCAAATTTTCAATCGCTGAGACTTGCATCCGTTTCCGTTGCCTCGGTCCGTCTTTATATTGTTTAATTCTTGCGCTACTGCAGTACTGTTTAGTATCCCATGCTGGAATAAGAAAGATGACTCCTTCTTCCCTGTCAGCATATGACCGAAGGTCCATCGGGAATTGGTTACCTCATTCTCCTTTACGGCTGTTTGTAATCCAGTTGACATCTCGAGGAAGTAAGGGTAGGATTTACTGGAATTACCACCATGTATTTACCACCAGATCTCACTCCACCTGATCTAACCATCTTGCTCGCTGTGCCCGCCGGTAGTCTTGTTCCTACCGGATTCGAAGCCAACATCATTTTCGCAAGAAAACTATTCTGAACACACTTTTCATATCCATATCACAATGAGTTAATTGTTAATGAGTACGGGGAAAGCAAAACTGTTTGCCACAGAAAATAAACAAACGAACTTCACTTTCACCACTAGTGGTGAGATTCTGTCAAATGGTTACACTCCTAAACTGAACATTCAAATCGAGTGTAATAAGTAACGTGCTAAGAAAATCTCACCTTCAGGAGCACTAGTCAATTTGGCTAAATAACTATTATTATTGGTAACAAACTTACTAAGCTATTTTAAAGCACATTCCAGAGAACCTATCCATAATCAAGGGGGTCATCACTGTTCGGTGGTCAAACCCTTTCGACCCACCGCACCGCCGCCGGTAGACCGACCGACCGGTCCGAATGATTGACAGTGTGTTTGGACAGTGCTGTTTGTTTAACTGTCCGGCGCGCCACTAAATTCGGATCAAATCCCAACCACACGACGCACGGGGACCCTCCAGCGTGAAAACCTGATCGGTAACGAACGAACCAACGGTACGCAGCCTCTACGCCGTAAATCAATCTTCATTAGTTCTTTTTCTGTGTCGACTCTCGGCCGTCGCGCCGTCCAATGAATTGGTTCGTCACCGTATTTGCGGTTCCGTCCGCGTTTCTATATGGCCAAATGTGCCAGCTAGGTGCCAGCATGCGGCTAGATCGAAAATTATGTTAACGAAGTGTCCATTCTCCGCTTCGCTATACATTAGACAGACGCTGCTGCTAAGGCACGCGTGGCTTCCAAATGGGATTTTAATTTCGGTTTCTCACATTCGTGTGAAAGGCGTCATTTTGCGGCTGTTTTAATGGATTACCTGTGACGCTTCGGATGAGCGGTACAAATTTCCCGGTGGCCTGGGAAAGCAGGAAGTGCTTATTTGCCGATTGCGATCAGCAAATTGGCCGCTAGTAGCCTGCTTTCATGGGCTTTTAAACGGGACTTAGTTCTAGCAAGAGGGAGTAAATTAGCGAAAATCATTTGAAGTATATTACTCTGACTTAATTTATTACACGGCAATAAAAATGGCTTTAATAAATGATAGTGAATAGTTCCGTCCGTCCGCTGATGCTTCATCACCGCGGGACGGAAAACTCCCGCAGATTGAAACATTTTATTAAATTTATTTTACTGCACTTAATTGTACTTTACGGTCGGGGCGAATCTGACAGATTGCCGACGACGGAGAGGTCGGAAAATGGCCATTAATCAGCCGTTCATCATCGTTCCATTCGGCTGCTGCTGCATCGGCTTCTGATGCTCTTGCCTCTTGGTCCTACTAGGTACGAACGACCACTGACTGTTCCGTAAATGAAGCGGTAAAATTTACCACACGCGCTGGAGCCGGTTGGCGGTCTTCCCGGGAAATTTCCCACTTGGTTCGTTTCTGTTTCTTTTTTGAGTGATAATTAGTAGGTATGGACGTTAGAATGGTTTCAAAAAAAATTTTCAACGGTGCCACAGTAATGTTGTGATTGTGACAATATCAAAATAAAAGATTAGACATTGGGCGTCAAACAGTAGGCGAGAGCTCTGCCGTAAAAAAATTCTCGCATGGTTTTTCAAATGGGCGAATCTACAAACGAAAAAAGTTATCCTAAAATAATTAAACTGAATCAAAATTGTTCAAATAAGTTTATTTGGGTCGGAAGTACATGCTTGTTCTGCAATCTCACATGTATGATAACAGCAAATATGTTAAAAATGTTATGCTGCTTGAGCTGAACACTTTCTTCGTGGAGAACTACTGCATAGAAAGTACTAGCAATACCGTCAATAGAAATGAATCATCTATCTTGCTTTTTTTTTTGTTTTTCCCGGTTCGTCAGGTTACAACAAAGTTTCACACGCGCTGGTGCCCAGTGCCTGGAACCGATGAGTTCGTTCCAGAGTAAACAGCTAAGCTCATATAGCTAACCAGTTTCTAATCTTAACCCGCTTGCTTGCTTGTTTGCTAGTGCTTGAGCTCGGTACTGATCGATCGTTGTTGTTAAGGTGGATTTGCCATAGCTCGGCGGAAGCAGCCATTAATGTCTGAGCCTGTCTTATTTAAACTTTCCGAGGAAGACGCCAGCCCGGATGCTGGTAGATAAAAAAAATAACATTGTGCCTATAGCCGAGGCATTATTTCCCGTTGCTGTGTTTCTCTGTGCTATAAATAAGTGTGTACACACATTTGCACGCAGAGAGCAGCAAACAAAAAAAAACAACACACGAAGAAAGTCCAGTTTCCCCAACGCTCTCTGTCACGTCTTACGTTGGACACCGCGGCGCGGTACAAGTTAAACCAGAAATTTTCACCTTGCTTCCTTGCGTTTGCCTTCTTAACATTGAAGCTCGCCAGCGAACAAACCGGCATTTCCGTCGCGAAATCGATACATTCATCCATCCATCTGTCGTCACTGCACGGCTGCGTGGCTGCTGCCGCGAATCCCGTGTGGCCGAATCCGTTGGAACGGCTTTAAAATTGATCGAGCGAAATCCGCGGCCATTTGCGTTGAGAAAACAGTTGATTGACTTCGGTCGGTTAGCGTTTTTTTTTTGCGATTTTATTATTTGCTTGTAATTGACAGTTTTTGTCGTTACTATAGTGTGTAAAACTAAATTAGAAAGCCATTTTGTTTTGATTCAAGACTAGATGTATTTCGCTCTACTAAATTGTTTGATACAAAAATCAATAGGACCGAGGGTCTTGTTCACCGGAAACCTCAAACCAATCAGTTGGAGTTGCACGTTTACATTGACACTACAAATACTGGGAAGTATACAATGATTGCACAAAGGTTATGCTGCATTTTTCAGTTGACTAACCCCTCGTCTAACTTTCGTTTGACGTTCGCAACCGTACGGGAGCGTGCATTTAACCTACATTGTTAACTAAACTGTTAGTCTGATTACATACTGATTGCTTCCATCAGGTTTTAAGCACAGCTGAAATTGGTACGGTAATTGGTGGAGATGATCCGACTGGCTGGTTAGCTGCCTGTCTGGCGTGTTCCGTGAAGAGAGTTTGGCGATGGTTGCGATTTACAGGGTGATCGGGATTGCATGTCAGTGTTTTTCTTCAGTGGGTATTTGTGCTAAAGTTAGTTTTACCCAAAGTTTACGGTTTACGGTTTGATAGAAAAGTTAAAGCGGGCAAGAATGATTTGCAGTAAGACGAGCTACTGGCACGGCGACTGTAAGGTATACTTTTTCCGACGAAAAAATGTTTTTGTTACATTCTCACAACCAGCAAACTGGTTGAATCGTACGTACCTATATTTTTTCTTGTGTGAACTCATCAAACTGCAACCAGCACTGTTCTTTTTGCATTAATCGCTATTGAGTGGCTCGAGCAGCACGTTCCTCACAGTCATGTGGAAGATTTGTGCCTTTGAGCGATATGCTTATTATCGTTTTTTTTATCGATGCCTGTACGTATTGGGGTTACAATGCTGAAAGCATATTTATCTGTTTGCCTTCAATCAATAGTAAACGGTTTACATTGTTTTCATACACAAGTTTGTTACAGTGAGATTGCTTTCGAAATCCAAGTTGCACAGAAAGCTGAGCAATATGAATTTTTAATTAGCTAGTTTTGCTTACATACATTTTTCTTTTCCACTTGGCGCATAGATCTGCAGTATCGTTTTATTTTGATTCACCCTGTCTTTTATTTTTTTCATTATAACATTCTACTTTTAGGGATCCACGTTGCTTAACGTATTCAAATATGTTCTGCCCTAATTTCATTTTGCTAATAGAGAAGTCTACAATGCTCACGATGTTCATTATACAAAGGGAGAATAGCCTAACCTGGATTACATCGTGCATACAGAAGAATTGGTGTTCAAGTAGACTTTTTTACACCAATTGTAGCAGAATTATACTGCTGCATCATTGTTTATCTCTAAATAGAGTTTCATATCGTCAGCATAAGTAGGAGAACTGTGGATAAAACCGACACCCAAACAATTTCCACAGAAATTTCATATTTCTTAGTCAATTATTGTCCAACAAACCTCCCAGAATCTGTCTGTTTGATACATATTTTGAATGCCTGTGATATATAATGAAAAAGAAAACTCTGTATCTTCAGGCGTAACAAGCAGCAGTGCGGGTAAACTCGACACCCTGTCAGGGTAAAACCGACACCTCATAAATATCAAGTGAAAACTTTTCTTTAAAAAAATATGATTCTCAGGAAAGGTGCCTGAAGCACAAAGCCTGTGTCAACTTTATCCTGACTAAAAGTGTCGATTTCAAGCCGAATTGACTCAAAATTTCAGAACAATGATTTAGAGTATTTTTACAAAGCAGACTAAAGAACAATCGCTGATAAATCAGGGCTGCAAAAAGCATCGAGTTTTTCGCTACTAAAACACTTAAATTCCACTTGTGAAATTTTACAAGCACTGTTTCTTCGCTGCTTACCGGCCTTGTTTTGATAGCTACGGAACATCAACGGTGCTAAAATCACTTGACACGAACAAGTGTAAACAAAATGCATTAGACGATTGGCAAAAAACAGCTTATAACTTAAAAAATCGAGGTCGCTGTCGGTTATACCCGGATTACCCCTAAGTATCTTTATAGATTTGTGCAGTAAAGGGATCTCATTAACGAAAAAAAAACAAACAAACAGTAGAGAACCTAGCTGAGAGCCTTGGGAGACTCCGGATGTTACTTCAATAGGACTTAATATTCTTCCTTTGAATTCGTCAACAATTTGTGAGATGTAATTCGATCCATTTGAGAAGCCTCAAGTCTATACCCATCTGTTTGGGTTTGGTTGATTTTTTTCGGTGAGGAATGAAACAGTTTTAGATTTTCTGCGTTACGCGTTTCAGCCTACTGTATTTCATTCAGCCATCTTCGGACGCAAGAAAACACGTCTTAATCCTATGAATGTTTCATACTAATTAGTATGAAACATTCATAGGATTAAGACGTGTTTTCTTGCGTCCGAAGATGGCTGAATGAAATACAGTAGGCTGAAACGCGTAACGCAGAAAATCTAAAACTGTTTCATTCCTCACCGAAAAAAATCAACCAAACCCAAACATATAACTGAACGGTGATCCAAACATTCGAAAAAAAAAAAAATCTATACCCATCTTTTTGGTTTGAATCCATTGAATCGGCTGGTGGGTACAACTTTCTGAAGGGTACAATTCGGTTTTGGCATTCAATGCTTCAATGCAGGCACGATTACTGCGGTTATTATGAAAGTCACTACGATTGTTTACTGGCTGAGTGCAACGAAGTAAACATTATTTAGTTTTCAACCGAAGAGAAATTTAGTTGAAGGGAAAGGGAACCGAATTTTTGAGCTTTTGTGACTATCATTTCCTGAGCAAACCTTCGAATTGGGACAATGTGACAATGTTTCAGCAAAGAATACCCACAAAATCACAAAACTGCCCTTCCGTTCAACAAAATTCCGCTTCAGCGGGTCACGAAAACTAAGCAATGTTTAAATTTTTTCACTCAACCAGCAAACAATCGTAATGGCTTACATAGTAACCGCAGTAACTACGCCTGCATTGAATGCCCAAGCCAAACTGTACCCTTCAGAAAGTTGTACCCACCAGCCGTCACGATAGCTCATGAAAAACTGGATAGCAGTATGAGAATATCTATGCGATCAAACGCATTACTGAAATCAGCTTTTAATGTTGTTGAATGACAGTTGATCTGGCGCATCCAGGGCCGGCGCAAGCCAATTTGTCGCTCCACGCAAATCTTCAAAATGGCGCCTCCAGAACAAACGAAAAACAGCCGGCGTTACTGTGTGCAGACATTTTACTACCTACACACTCGCAAACGCACAGTCTCGTAGTGTCTTTCTGCATAAGCACTCACGAGGCAAACAACTCGTGAGCAGCCAGCTGCCCATGAGGGCTAGCGGCACGCTGGGATACAAATTTTGCATTACTTTTTGTTTTCTTCTTCATATTACGCTTTCGATTCTACACGCGGGTGGGAGTGCGAGTCCTAGCGAGTGATCGGTATCAGTTGCTCAAGCTGCAATGACGTGCGAGAGCGACGACCGTGACTGTTAGCCATTTCTTTTGAATAATTGTCGGTTACTTGAAACCATTATTAGAATGGTAAACCTTCAAAAACGAAAAAGTTCGGTTCATATTTCATGTTACCTCAAAAACTTCGTCCTCATGCCTTGCTACTTAATCGAAGATGAATCCGCTGATTACGGATTGTGAAGCGTATCGAAAATCTCTCCCGAAAAATTTCTAAATAATTTAATATCATCAATGCCACTTTCCCACCACGTTTGTCTCAGGTGGAGCGCAAACAGAAAGCGAAGAATGGTGTAGGCGTATGAACCATGCACTACAGGCACTACTTGGAATAATGCTTTGATCCCCAGCCATTTACAGCAATCTTTTTATGTTATGTGGGTTATCCAGCAGTTGTTTGGAAAATGTGACTAAAGTTATGGTTACACACTTAATCGGTTCGGTAAAATTTTACCGAAATCTAAACAGCAGAACGTTCGGTAAAATTTTTTATTGCACCAAACATTATTAATGATGTGTAAACGTCGATTGGCACCATCGAAATTTTTACCGAACGTTCAGCTGTTTAGATTTCTGTAAAATTTTACCGAATTCGGTGCTTTTTGTTAAGGGTGTAGAGGTGCTACCGCTGCGAAGGTATAGATCAATACCATTTACTGGATGTATTACTTTGCTATTACTTTCAACAAGCTTCCGCTTCTTCTCATCAGTCAAATAGGCAACACAAGAGTGGTGTCGTCAGAGTTTACCACATTTCATATCATCACGACCGCTTTGGATAACTTTGCAGTGGAACATTCAGTTGAATTGGAAGCACAAAAGATGGCATTTTAGAACCTGACCACTGCTGGTGTGCCTAGACGCAATCAAAAAAGGTGGGGCAACTATTATCACATCTGGACTTAAAGTTACTTGATATTAGATTTTAAAATGGATTTAAATTGAACTTCAAATCGGACCTAAAATTAAACCTGACATTTCAATTAGAACTTGAAACTTGAGCTTGAATCCTGACCTGCACTTAGACTTGCATGAAATTGATGTTGAAATTGTACACTAAAGTCGCTTTTTACGCAAAGCGTACGTTCCGCGTAAATTAAAATCGCGTAAAAAAACCGCTTAAATTCCGAAATTCGCCTAAAAAGCAAATCGCGTAAAAAGGGACTGCAGCATATTTAAATTAATAAATTTTGAGTTTACATTGAACCTGACGTTGAAATAGGGTTTAAAATGGGCTTGAAATTGGATTTGGAAATAAAATTGAAACTGTATTTGAAATTATGCCCTTTCATGGGAGTAGCATTCGGCGACCAACACCAGAAGAGAAACTGAAGAACAATGACAAATCCAGACGAGGCGGAGAGTGGCAGGATTCTTAGGTAAAACGTACAAGGCAAAAGGTAAAAGAAGGTAAAGTACACCAGCGAGAACTTCGAACACATTCATAATTTTGAAAGGGCCTTAAAGGGTTTCGAAGGCGTGTAATATGTCTAAGAAAGTTTTAAAAAGTTTAGATAAAAAGGAAATTACAATTCTTCTCATGGTAGATTACGCTGAAGCTTTCGATCGTGTTTCGCATAACAAGCAACTTTTCTGCAACTGTCGCCAAGTTAGATTAGGTCATATCTAACAAATCGTTTTTTGTTATGGGGTTTTATCTTCCCTAAAACCAATTTTGTCTGGGGTCCCTCAAGGATCTGTTCTAGGTCCACTTTTATTCTCGCTTTTTATCAATGACTTGCCAAGACAAATTATCTGCATAGTCCAATACCAACCTTTTGTCGATAAATCCGAGTAAAACAAAGGCTGTATTATTTGCTAAGAACGTTAATAATATATCCGTCCGGAAACTTGGAGTCTTCTACCTGATATTTCCTTTACTTAAAATTAAGGGAATAACTGTGTACTGTTGAGTTGTGGTAATTAACTGCCGCTTAAAGAGTCTCGTGCATGAGGTAGATTCAATCCCAGATCCCAAGCAACACAGCTTGTTATCGAATAGTATAATATTACATATATCAGAACTTCTCTATTACCTGAAAAGCGCAAAAAACTTAAGTCTAATGAAACAAGAATTGAAAGAAGTATGTATCAGGTTATTTCATACCAATTTAAAACGTTATTATAGCATAAGCTACAACTTGTTCTTCTAGTAGTTTAAATTTAGTAATGGTGACGTAATAAAAACTTCGTGTTGACATATTGACAAAACAAACATTATACATTAGATATGAGCTGTCAAATAAATTCATGTTATCCCAAAACATCTCAAAACCTTAATATTAACGACATATGTTTTCAAAGTACGTTTATAGTACGCTTAAGCGACTAATTTCCACGAATATTATTTTCTAACTTGTTTTGTGTGTTACTTGGGATGGTAGTGAGTTCCAATGGACAATGCCTGTAGGGGAACTCTGGGTAAGACGAACAGGGTGGGTAAGACGGACAGGTGGTTGATTCTACGAGTTAAGCATTATTATTCGTAAATGTTTTGATGGGCATCCAACCATCCCAAGCAGCACCATTTGTTGCATGAAGGGCTACGCAACTATAATTGAAACATTCAAATATGGTAAAAGTTCGCATCAGTTACCTTTATCTAACTGTTATGTGATTGAAAAAGCGCAAGAGGTGGAGTCTATATGCAACCAATTGTTACACAGATGTTTTATGGAACATCAATGCGCGTTATCTATCCATTCGCGACTACAATACTAAAGAGATTTTAAGCCTGTTCGCACTCCCACGAAATCCTATGTCGCGTTGTCAAAACTTGCGTGAAAACAAAAACAAAAATACTTTCTTCTCTTTTTTCCTCGCACAAAAACCAAACAATTAAATATGAGCAACTTCATCACGAATTTTATTTAGCGGGAACCGGGATTTCCTCTCTGGGCTCCAAGACGAAAATTATTTACATTAATATCCTTAATGCGACTTTAGTTTTTTGGGCCTATCATGAGCTAATCTCCATGCCATTCAAAATTTATCGTGCAAAATATAATTTTGCTTTGTATTATTTGATGCGCCTCGTGAAAGTTATTAATTTATTAATTTTCAAGTTTAAAGAATTAAACCAGCCAGATTAAGAATTCGTTTACGATGGAAAAATGCGGTGTAAAATCGAACTAGATACTGTAATCAAATAATATTTTAGTAAATGCCATGGATTCCTGATGAATGTTCGTGTAATTATTGTTAAAATAAAAACATTCCTTCGTTGAAAAATATTTTTTCATAAAAATATGGCGGAATATGATGTTACATTGGTTGTATTTGTTTGGTTACATTTTATTTAACAATATGCCGTAATCAACATGATGCAACATCACGTGACATTATTGTTTAGCAATGGCATTATAATAACACGATGTTGCGATGAAGTTTCATGTTACTAGATATAGACTAATATATTTGTGACAGCCAGTATAAGTATTGGATAACCTGAATCCAACATATTAATAACATGAAGTTGCTTATTTGTTGCGTGTTTCAATACTGTAACCGGTGAAGTTTTTTGCAATTCAAACAAGACTTAATAGCCACATGGAAGATGTTGCAAGTGCTGCTTGGGATCTTGCTATCTCATGATGTCTGAACGTTTCCATCATCATTTAGAACTTTCCAATTTTGATATAGTACAGAAAAACTAAAAATGGGAAATGATTCTGCGTCTGGATGTAACTTTTTTCCCACCGAAATTAAGCTTTTTGAGTGGTTTAATTTCAAAATGTTGCCCATAGCATGAAGTATTTCGATTTAATACCTTTTCAAGTAACGTCTGCATTGAAATAATATGTAATTTCATTTGCGTATGAAAAATTGTGAACGCTTTAAAAAAAGTATAATGATGGGGTGAAATGGACAACTGCTAGTGTGGGTAAGATGGTCAGTGAACATATTATAATAAAATTGTTGATTTTGCCTCTTAGTGATATCTCAAGCATATAAATGAAAATTTAATCGGCAAACGTGAACTTCGAACAAATTAGCAGCGGCCAGGCATGAAACAGTTTTTGGAATGCTTATTCATATTGTCACTGCCAAACAACTTTCTATTGGCTGCCTCTAGTGGGAGGAGGTGGACTGCCCCCTTCATTTTTTGCACGCTACACCACCATATTTTACGTATTCAATTTGTTAAGGGTCAAAAATAATAATATGCGCTCAGTTGGGGCGATTTACAATACCTGTCCATCTTACCCCCACACATTGTCCGTTTCACCCGCAGCACTAAAAAAGTTCACTTTTTCGGACCATTTTTAAAACTCAAAATACACATTGAAAAACATTTTTTGTTAAATATTTCACTAGCTGCTTTTGAAAACAATATGTTGAACTTAAGTAAACTGTATTTAGGTTTTATAAATCATAAGTTCTCTGTATTATATTAGCTGTTCTTCTTAACCTGTTCGTCTTACCCACAGTTCCCCTAACGAAAAGCGACGAACTGTAGTCTCTGGTGCTGTGACGCGGCATGGAAAAATTTCTAGTTCGCAAGTTTCCTAATGGTTGCAAAATAGTAAATAGATATTCAGGTTTTCTAGTATGGTTTATCTTAAATATCAATAAACAGGACCGCTCTGAATACAGGTGGTAGACGCTGAATAAATTTAAGCGAAGGCCTCTGTATTCTATAAATGATTAAGCAGCCAACGAATGCGCTGTAAATCAGCTGCTTCACATAACAGTTTCACAAGCAGATTAGGCGCATCTTCAACCTCTCCATAACCCGTCAATATTCTCAATAATTGTACTATACTAGCTGAATAAACGATTTGTCGTCTTAATAAACAGCCCACCCACGAAACATTTATGCGCTGATTAAATATTTTAGCAGCCATTATTATTCAGCCATAGCTGAATATGCATCGAATAAAATTTATGTAAACAACTGTACAATACTTATTCAGCCGAAATTGAAGAACTTATACAACCTATTTTATTCGAGACGGAAAAACACTTGTTAAGCCGTTATATCGCCTCTGTGTGCCTTGTTTCCAGCTTTGCGCAAATTGGTTATTTGAAAACGCGCAAAAGCCTTTACTAAGCTACATTACAGCTTCAAAGCAGCTATTAGCAAGCCCAAAGCTTGACCTAGATGTTTAAGAGCTGAAAAAAGGTTTTTATTTCTAATACTAAACCATAGTTCAGCCACAGGTTGAATAAATTCAGCTAAAGAACGTTTGATCAGCCTGTAATTTTTACTTGGGTAGCTTTCAAAGCTGCAATGGAGTTTAATAGAGGCTATTGCGTGTTTTTAAATAACCAATTTGCGCAATGCTGTCAATTCCATTTTTACAACGAAAAATAGTTTTGCAATGCTTTTTCAGTCGCTTAATCAACGTCTTATCAACCTTTATCAACCTTTATTAAAGCCTCTATTGAGCTCCATTGCAGCTTTGAAAGCAGCTACCCAAGTAACAATTTCAGGCTGATCAAATGCTGAATTTATTCTACCTGTGGCTGAGCTATGGTTTAGTATTAGAAATAAAAACCTTTTTTCAGCTCTTAAACATGTAAATTTGGTGCTTTTGTCAAGCTTCGGGCTTGCCAATAGCTGCTTTCGAAGCTGCAATGGAGCTTAATAGAGGCTTTTGCGCGTTTTTAAATAACCAATTTGCGCAAAGCTTGAAACAAGGCGCACGGAGGTTATATAAAGGGCGATATAATCGCTTAACAAGTGTTTTTTCTACCTCAAGCGAAATAGGTTGTCTAAGTTCTCCAATTTCGGCTGAATAAGTATTGTAGAATTGTTTACAAAAATTTTATTCGATGCATATTCAGCTATAGCTGAATAATAATGGCTGCTAAAATATTTAATCAGCGCATAAATGTTTCGTGGGAGGGCTGTTTATTAAGACGACATATCGTTTATTCAGCTAGTATAGTATAATTATTGAGAATATTGACGGGTTATGGAGAGGTTGAAGATGCGGCTAATCTGCTTGTGAAACTATTATGTGAAGCAACTGATTTACAGCGCATTCGTTGGCTGCTTAATCATTTATAGAATACAGAGGCCTTCGCTTAAATTTATTCAGCGTCTACCACCTGTATTCAGAGCGGTCCTGTTTATCGATATTTAAGATAAACCATACTAGAAAACCTGAATATCTATTTACTATTTTGCAACCATTAGGAAACTTGCGAACTAGAAATTTTTCCATGCCGCGTCACAGCACCAGAGACTACAGTTCGTCGCTTTTCGTTACAGGCATTGTCCATTGGAACTCACTACCATCTGGGATTGAATCTACCTCATGCACGAGACTCTTTAAGCGTCAGTTAATTACCACAACTCAACAGTACACAGTTATACCCTTAATTTTAAGTAAAGGAAATATCAGGTAGAAGAAATAGGAATTAAGAAATAAGTATGTTAGAAAGGCTTTGTCTGACGTTACATATATTAATGAATAAATAATATCACTCGTTGCTAGCAACCAGCTCCGGATAAACTATCAACCGTGTGAGTGATAACACTCCAAGTCTTCGGACGGAGCGGTCACTCATACGGGATGGCTTTACCGAGACGGCATACCATCATACTTATCAGGATGATAGAACTACAAGTCGTCGGACGGAGGGGTCACTCAGGCAGGAAAGCTTTGCCTACTACCATCATCATGGCTTGCAACGGGATGGGTGATAACACTCCAAGTCCATGAACGGAGAGGTTGCCAATTCAATATTCTGCTGTTGGGGTGATAAACTTGCAAAAGGTTCAAAATGCTAATCCGTAATATTTTATTCTTGCTTGCAAGCCAGAAGTGCGCGACGGGGACTAGGAACGTTGTTTTATTTTAAATCCTATTGCTCCCATCTCATTTATATTATTTTGTTTAGGGTAAATCCTAGTTGAGTATTTGTAAAAATGAATAGTATTGTAACGTTATTATTAGGCCAGAGTCAATCTCGAACAATACCCTGAGACGAAAAGTGACACACCCGAAAAATAAAATCGGAAACAAAAGGAAAAGATTTTGAAAAATAAAAGTGCTGGTGTACGGGTAACTAGGTTTAAGGTTAATATGGTGATGTGACTAATGCTCTCGAGGGTCCTCGAGGGGCCTTTTTCGTTTCTGTTTCAGTTTCTGGACACTTTCGTCTACAATCAAAGTGCAGACCGCAGTTGCGCCTAAAGCTACGGCTAGACTTTTGTGCTCATTGGTCGAAATCCTATTTCGCACCGGATCTCAAATCTAATTTTAAATCCAATTTGATATCCTAATTTATGCCCAATTTCAGGTTTATTTGAGGTCCAAGTTTTATGTCCAATCCCAAGCCTATTTTCAACTCAAGTTTCAAGTTCAATTCCAAGTCAAATTTAGTTTCAATTGTAAGTAAAACTTAAGGTCCAATTTAAGTGCAATTTTATAACCAATTTAATCTCCCATTTAAAGTCCAACCTCAACTCTCATTTAATTACAATTTCATCTCCGAACTGAAGTCTAATTTAAATCCAATTTCGAATTCAATATAATGTTCCCTTTAGAGTGCAACATCATGTCTGATTTAATTCCAATTTCAACTCCGATTTCACTTTAGATTTCAAGTCTAATTTTAAGGGCAATTTGAAATCCAACAGAGGTCCAGTTTAATGTCCCATTTTACAGCGAATTTCAAGTCTAATTTAGTAGCAATTTCATTTTCGATTAAAAGTTCATTTTCAAGTCTGATTTCAAGTTCAATTTCAAGCCAAATTTAGTTTCAATATTAAGACCAATTTTCAGGTTGATTTCTGTCAAATTTCTAATTATACGTCAAATTCAAGTTCAAATCCGAACTCAAGTTAAAATCCAAATTTGACCCCACCCAATGCGAAGTCCAATTTGTGAAGTTTAATATGAAATCCAATTTGAGTTCCACGGGTGACTTCCCCAACTGGGGCACATTTCCCGTGTTCTCGCTAATATTTAACGTAAATAAAGTTTTCATTGTGGAAATCCGGTCAACATCCTTTCGTTACTATAGACATGATCAAGGAAGCCTGCTCACAACTAAAGTCATCCACAAATGCCGGTCCTGACGGTATCCCTGCGATCGTCTTGAAGAAATGCTCCAACAGCCTTCTAGAGTCTCTCTCTATCACTCCAACAAGGGATCTTTCCATCTCCCTGGAAAACATCATTTGTATTTCCTGTTTACAAAAACAGGTGATAAAAGTCTCATTTCAAACCATCGCGGTATAGCGGCATTATGCGCTGTTTCAAAACTGTTTGAACTGGTAGTGCTCGGATTCATCAAGCATTATTGCTGTAATTATATAGTGGACTCTCAACATGGATTCATGTCCAAACACTCAACAAGGACAAACTTACACGTACAAGCTTAGTACACGTCCTTCATCAGTCATTCTCTTCAAGCACGACTTCAAGTAGACGCCATATATACTGATTTTTCTTCAGCCTTTCACCAATGAATCAATCACAAAATAGCAATAGCTAGGCTAGATAAGCTAGGATTCCAAAGATCGTTTATAAACTGATTCAACTCTTATCTCATAGGACGTAGAATGGCAGTAAAAGTTGGAGATTGCATTACTACTTACTTCCATATCACGTCTGGAGTCCCACAAGGCAGCCACCTCGGGCCTCTTATGTTCCTGATCTACCTCAACGATCTTAATTTTGTACTAATGCTATCTTATGCTGATGATTTTAAATTAATCGAAGAGATCGTAAGAGATTCTGAAGACACTTTATTCCTGCAAACTCAGATCCAGAAGACTTCGCTAACTGGTGCGAGTTGAACAGAATGACCCTAAATCCCAGCAAATGCTCTGTTATCTCTTTCACTAGCAGACGAACATCAGTTTCTTTCGATGATTACAACATCTCTGGAACTATACTTAACCGTGAGTCACAAGTCAAAGATCTGGGAGTCCTTTTAGACTTCAAACTCGACTTTAAAAGCCGTAAGCAAAGGCATCTAAAACTCTTGGGTTTGTGTTCCGTAAATCAAGCTAAAATTCAAATCCAGTTCAAGTCCAGTTTCAAATTAAATTTCATGTCCAATTTCATCACATTTAAATAGCTGTTTAATTACAATTTCATCTCCGATCCCAAGTCCAATATAATGTCCCATTTTGGAATTAATATTATAAGTAATGTAATTCCATTTAAAAATCAATTTCACGTCTAATTTGAAATGCAATTTGAAGTTCAATCAAGGTCCAATTCGATGTCCCATTTTAAAGCGAATGTCAAGTCTAATTTAATTTCAATTCCAACTGCAACTGGAAAGTTCAATTTTAAGATCAATATCATGTCTAATTTGAAGTGCAATTTCATACACCGTTTAATTTAAACATCAAACCAAATTTTCAGTTCAATGTTAGGTTCAATTGCAAATAAAACGCCCATATCCAGGATTGTTAGCTTTATCTTAGGAGATTTTCTGAACAAATTTAAATACAAGAAAAATAAAAAGGTAAATTTAACAATAAATATTGTGAACAGTTCTGAAAAAAATTAATTGTCTCTGATGAATAAAATTCGAAAGAAAATTGTTAGCTCATTAGTAAAGCTGTATATATAAGTATATTAAAACGATCAAAAAAAAATTGTAGCAAATGATCACTTTATGTCACCTATCGTCGTTTCTTAATGTAAACATTTTAATGTCAAAAAATCGCTCGATGATCTCATATCTATTTCTTCACAGCACACTATGACTATGATTCTATGAATATCGAAAAGAGAAAGTTGCTGTCTTCCAATACGCTTAAATTATTATTTACCGATGATCAACGTAGTAAATATTTGCGAACAAAAAATGTCAACCAGGGACGGTTTGCTGATAGAACTGGTTCAAGTGAAAACAGTGTTATCTGTTACGAAATAAAATTTCAAATATCAAACAACCGACAGGATAAAATATAAATTCAAATAAAAATTTCCACTCGAAATGTCTATCGTCGAGAACTACACTCAAGCATAATGTATTTTGTTTCACCTCCACGTTTGCTCTAGATGAAAGTGACATCTCGTCCAACCAAATATGGAAATGATTTCGACAAAATTAACATTCTCCACACGTTGCAGTAATGACAAAAACGTCTCCTGCATACTGAACCTCGCAGCATCAACGAGTTACGTTCTGCCAGCAACATTAGCAACACTCCACAACCGTTCAATACCCACAGGCACAGGCACAGGACAGGTACTTACCAATCAACGAAATGCACAACAAATTCCGACTCTCGTCGTGGCCGTCGATCGCCGGCAAGTCACCGGGTCCCACCTCTGCTATCAGTATATGAGTGATGTCTGCTTTGGCCGCGAAACAGCCAGCCGGACTCCGTCCGGAGAGTCGTTCTTCGTTCGGTTCCTTTCTCCTTTCACCTCCGCGCGTCCAGCACCCGGGTTGGCTTCGCAGCCAACGACTGCCAAAAAGACGACCTGGAATTCGGTTCGCCTCCCCTAGCAAGCGACGAACCCGCTTCGTTTCGTTCAGCCCAAACAGCTAAACACAACAATAATAGCCCAAAAATTCAGCCACAAAAACAGAACTCAGCAGGAGCACAATCCAATAACCGAAAACAAAAACCCGAAAAAAAAAACAACAACTACAACACTGCCGTGAAGGCTCGTATGGCCCAGGAACCGGGCACTGAACGATGATTTATTGAATCCAATTATCCTTTATTTTGTTCGGCCTGCTTTTCCCCCGCTGCCGTTGCCCGTACTACCTTGGTCCCGGTGCCGTGGTCCCGGTGCGGTGGTTCCGTTGGCACGTTCGAAAGTGATATCACTTTGGGCACTTGAACCAGCAAAGATAAAAAAAAAAATGTTGCAATAAAAGTAGGTTGTACGTTTTTTTTCACACAATTTTTCACTGCACTTGACTCTCCGGCTGCCGAAAAGTGCGCGTTATTTCGCGAGATTTGTTACGCTGTTGATTAATGGGAAGGTGTTTTCTCGATCAATCTTCTCGGCTTTCTGCGGGCAGCGTGAACCGTTAGTCAACATGAAAACAGACACTTTTTGTACTTTTGTGTGTGAACTCCATCGGTCAGAACCGATGTGGTCCTGACGAAAAACTAAAAACGGTACGGTAGTTTCGTCACCTGTTCTGCGATTCGTGAACTTGAACTTGTCACACAGTCGCCACCGCACCACCGTTCGGAACGGTCAAAAATGCCGTCGTGTACGTCGTATGAAAATTCCACTTTCAACTCTCACTGGATCCAACCACTTAGACACGAATACACGCTCGATCGCGCAGCCAACCAAGTTGATCACGACGACGGTGTAGAAAGCTGCTAACCGAAGACACGGACTTGCTCAACAAGGTTACGTTTGACTCTGGCACACGAGAGACACGTGTTTCCCCGGGAAGACGTTACTGCGGAATAATCTGATAGCGCTGGACATGGACTGAATTCAGGCTAGAGACCCGATCCGATCCGGCTGCGGCTGCTACTGCTGGCTGCACAACTTGGGGGATCACTCTCGGGCTCTTTTGCTCTTTTCCTGTATCACTCTCTCCAAAACCGCGCGCGGCGGGCGTGATCCACTCTTTCTCCTGGTGGTGAAACTCGCATGTCTTTCACCGTTTTGATTCCACGACCGGCCCGGCAGCTCAAGATGGTAACGTCTCGCGGTTCCGTTTGGTGCTGCTGCTGCTGGCTCACCTGATAACACTCGAAACAGGCCGCTAACTTTCTCGCGCGAGAGCAGCCGCGAAGCGAACCGAGAGAAGCAGCATGATCGCGCACATTTTCACCGCTTCACACGAGAAAGTGGCGTTACGGGATAAGTTCCGAGCGCGGTATAGAGACCTTGAAAGAAATGCTCAACGGCTAACGGTGGCATAGGGTGGTTGCGATCCGCTTATATTTTCGATTTTCTTTTTAAAATTTTGTGAACTAATTCGTCACTGAGTTTGACAGTTATATATTTTACATGATTTAGGATAATAACCCTTATTTCAAAAGAAGGAAACGAAGGATTCGAAAAGGTTTCATTTTGCTTCCATCAAGTTTAGAATACTATTTTGCCTACATATTTAGATTTAGAGTTTGTTACCATTTCGCTGTAGGAAAATTTTTTGATGAAAAAGATTAGGATAAACGTTGTCCCAGAAACACCTGAGGCACCACCTCAGTGACAGATTGATTGTTGTCATTGTCTTCTTCTAATATTTGATGCAAAAAATTCAAAAACTACAATTTAAATCAAGTCAGCATGCTCCGGTTTGCGGGGAGTTTAAAATTTCAACGCAAATAAATACTTCCCCTGTTTTATTCAATCAAGTAAGCCCGGTTCACACTGACATTTCTTATACGGTTTCCAACTGACAGTTCGATGCAGAATAACAATCCCAGCTAGCGTCTCTCTCTCTCAGAGAAAAGCTAAACATGATTTTGATACGCCACTGTTGTTTCTCGATGTCATTTAATTTGAGAAAAAAGGCAAGAAATGTATTGCTGATTGCAAGACATTCAAGAGTGCGCAATCGCTCCTGCTATTCCTGCTGCTATTCCTGCTAAAACCGCTATTCTAGCTTGAATCGTGTCAGTGTCTTCGGCACACTTCTTCCATGGAATATAACGAAAAAGTTTGCCGAAGATACTGAAGTGATTCAATCTAAAATAGCACTTTTATAAGCGATTGCGCACTTTTGAATGCAAAATTGTTCATGCAATCTGCAATACTAAAGACATATAATAGACAGGAGAAGCCAAAAAAAGGTTACGCTTTCCTTCCTTATAGATGATGAAACATTTGTGAAATTTGACTACAAAATATTTTCCGGCCAAGCGACCATTCATGATGACCCAAATACAGGCGATGCCGAGAAGCCCATTTTTACGGAAAGGTTCAGCAAACGGCTGCGGTGTGGGAAACAATTTTATATTTACGAATACTTGGAGAGGCGCCTGGTGCCCAAGCTCTGGAAACAAGATGAGTCAGTACTGTTTTAGTCAGATTTGGCATCAGTGTCATACGGCAAGGATATGCTAATCTGGTACAAAGCCAATGGAGTCGAAGTCGTACCAAAGGTGCCCAAGCAACAATGTAAGTTTTATTGTACCTCTATGGTGGTTTTCATGACCAATTTTGGTCTTGAATGCCATCATAAGAGTGTTATAAAACCCAAATTGTTACTTGGGTGATGAATCCTCCAAACTGTCCCGTAGTACCGTTTGAAAACAACTGGGAAAGGATTTAAAATCCTTGGAAAACAGTCGATACTGAGGCTAATGAGCAGTGTTAGATCAAAAGACCGCTCGTTGGCATACGCTTCAATGATTTTAAAACTATGTATAACGTTGAGCTGGAACACTGTAGTTGTTTATGAAACTGAAATAAAAATTGAATTTGCTCAAACCTCAAGCCAATATCGTCATTTTAACATTCTGTTTAGACATTCTGGGACACTCTATGAATGTCTGCAATATACCGAATACGATGGTCTTAAATTCTTAAATTGGGAACATCATACAAAAAAAAGTTTACGTAATAAATACACACACACACACACACACACACACACACACACACACACACACACACACACACACACACACACACACACACACACACACACACACACACACACACACACACACACACACACACACACACACACACACACACACACACACACACACACACACACACACACACACACACACACACAGACACACAGACACACAGACACACACACACACACACACACACACACACACACACACACACACACACACACACACACACACACACACACACAAAAGGGGCAGAAGAATGGGACCTTTCATCCCCCCGCTTCGGCGCTAACCGGTATAGCCACCCACGTTCTTGATGAGGACGATACACAAACATCACCACGGACCCCGAATCCAAGATGTGCCACGACCCGTGTCGAGGGATGCATGGTGAGGGGGGTCGGCATGGTGAGGTGGGCGCATCCGACCAGTTCGAAGCCCTTACTGCGTTACGGCAGGGCACTGACGCAGCGGACTACATATTTCCCTAGCTACTCGTGGGATCCAAAATGAGTTTTCAAGAATTAAACACAAAATCAAATACAGGAGAAGATAGCGATTGCGCTATGGATACGCAGACGGGCGATGCCAACGTGTTCGATAGGAAGGAGAAGCTGTGTAGATCGCCAATGTTGAAGGAGGTAGTCGCGCAAATGTTTAGTGGCAACACACAGCAGTAGATAACCCCAAAAGGGCAAGGCTCGATGCTAAACTTCACTACGCCCTCCCCGAAGTCAAAGGAGGACAGCCAACAGACGAACAAGCTGCGAGCTGCCAAAAAAAAGCTCCTGAAACTGATTGAGTTCATGAAGGAGAGAAGTAACATCCATGGTGAGATCAAGAAGCAAGCGGCACGGACCTTAACGGCGGTGATAGAGGCAGAAGTGGAGCAGGAGGCCTTGAAAAGGAGGGTCGTAATCGCGAAGGAGGCCCTGGCAGCGACGACTCTGGAACTGGCGGTGTCGAGAGCCCCGCGTACAGGAAAGCGGGATCGGGAATCGCCAGGAGATAAGGTAAGCTCAAAAAAGCGGAAGGATGAGCTGAACGGCGACCACGAAGAGCAAAATGAAAACAGAGCGGAAGAGCAGTGCGACACGGAGCAGGGTGAAGCTAGCGGAAGCGTGAGAAAAAGAAAAATATGAAAGAAGATCGGCAGAAGCAGATGCAGAGGGAAATGCCGGCAGAACGCAAAGAAGCGGAAAAAAGGCGAAGAATAGGGAGAGACTCCAACCTCGCCGGATCCGGAGCAGAGGCGACGCTCCGATTGATGGAGTGAAGGGCGAGAAGACGCCGTATGGTGACCGGACGAGAGCTATAAATACAATAGCCATACGAACAGTTGCCATACGTACGTATGCCATAATGTATGTTTGCCGTAATGGACGGGAGCCATACAGACGGATGCCATAATGTATGTTTTCCATAATGGACGGAAGCCATAATGTACGTTTGCCATAATCCATATATTCAACGTTTCCTAGATGATTCAGGGCGAGCTGGCCGCAGGCAACGGCGAGTGTTCGCCAGTGACCCGCCGTCGAAAGCGCCGGCTACTGCGGGACAGCGGTCGAAAGCGAAGCTCAAGTAAAAGCTTTGTCTCAGAAGATGATCGTTGAAGCGAAAACCCCGGACGAGTTCACAACAGAGAGTGAAGTGAAAGCGGTGCTGACAAGAGCGGAATACGTGGGCGACGTTCCAATGTCTATTCGGCTGCGGAAGGCATATCTATCGCGGCGGCAAACCGGCTTCTGAAGATGGACAGAGTCAAGATCGGATGGGCGGTGGTTAGCTTCAGAGCCATCCCACGTGAACCCAAAGAAATGGCGAGATGTCTTAAATGCATGGACTTTGGTCACCGGGCGAGGAATTGTCCGGGACCTGACAGATCGAAGCTGTCAGCTGTCGATTGCGGCAATGAGGGGCATGTTGCGAAGGACTGCAATTAAGCAACCGAGATATATGTTGTGCAAGGAAGACAACGACCACGTGACGGGAGGCTTTAAATGTCCGGTGTACCAGAAGGCAAAGGCAACCCTGCAATAATGGAGGTGATTCAAATCAACCTCAATCACTGCGACACTGCACAGCAACTGTTGTGGCAGTCGACAACAGAAACGAAGTGCGACGTTGCACTACGACCACATAGCGAAGCCCAGAATTGTAATGCTGATGAGCTGACCGAAGCGCTAATGAGAGCATGCGACAAAACCATGCCAGGGAAGGTGGAGCTCAGAAACCGACGGCATCCGGTCTACTGGTGGAACGAGTCACTCAACGCATTACGCACTAACTGCAAGTGAGTTAGAAGGCGCTTCCAGAGAGCAAGAAGTACCTAGACTAGAGAGGAAAGAGGAAGTGACCTCCGCGTTGCCAAGGCCGCACTGAAATACGCGATTAAGCAGAGCAAGACAAACTCCTTTAAGGAGCTTTGTAAAGAAGTCGATTCCAACCCCTGGGGCGATGCATACCGAGTAGTGATGGCAAAGACCACAGGGCCAGCAATGCCAGCCGAAGGATGCCCAGATAAGCTGAAATGCATAATTAAAGGCCTCTTCCCAAAACACGAGCCAACGTCCTAGGTCCCTACCCCCTACCGGGCGCTAGAGGATGAGAACGCCGACGAGAGAAGAATCTCCAATGTCGAACTAGTCAGAATTGCGAAAGATCTGAAGATGAAGAAGGCGCCGGGCCCGGATGGGATCCCCAACGCAGCTCTTAAGAAGGCAATCCATGCATTCCCGGATATGTTCCGCACGGTGATGCAAAACTGCCTAAACGAGGGACACTTTCCAGATAAATGGAAAATCCAGAAGTTGGTACTGTTGCCGAAACCAGGAAAACCGCCGGAGGATCCAGCGTCATTTCGACCAATCTGCCTGCTGGACACACTGGGAAAGCTACTAGAAAGCATTATCCTGAACAGACTATCCATATACACGGAGAGCAAGTACGGACTGACACAAAGGCAGTTTGGGTTCCGAAAGGTATGGTTCACGCTAGATGCGATCCGGACTGTCGTCGAGACAGCCGAGAAGGCGTCCAAGCAGAAACGCAGAGGTAACCGCTACTGCGTAGTGGTCACTATCGACGTTAAGAATGCATTCGTCAGCGCCAGCTGGGAAGCCATCGCACCAGTGCTCCATAGAATGAGAGTCCCCGACTATCTGTGCCGAGTTCTGAAGAGCTACTTCACGAATCGGGTGCTAGTTTACCGGACGAACCTCGGAAAGGAAACGGCCGTGATCACGGCGGGCGTTCTACAAGGGTCAATACTCGGTCCATCTCTATGAAACGGTATGTACGACGGCGTGCTAACCCTAGAGCTACAAACGGATGTGGAAATCGTCGGGTCGTGGACGACATCGTGATGACGACATGGTTACAGACGAAACGCTAGAGGAAGTGGAGGTGCTGGCGACAGAGTCTATCCACAGGGTGGAGAGTTGGATTACTGGTCAGTAATCGGAGAACAGTCCAACACGTGGGGATTACCGTCGGAGAACATACCATAACCTCAATAAATTTGCCATAATATAGAAAGAAATAATGAAATTTATACCAAACTTATACACATTGGTAAGTAGTAAATAGTACGTAGACTCCTCGTTAATTACGTCTAATTAGTGGTCAGTGAATCTGGGTTATCAATTCCACAATTTCTAAGTTTATTTCTTCATGATCATAAATTAGAATGACGCTTTTACAACAAGTTCAAGAACATTGAAATTGATGGCGAGGCCATCAATCGATTGACTTTTGTGACGCTGTCCGATCACGCGATCCGAAGCCCAAATGAGAAAGTGCTGACTGACGAAATGCGGAGAGAATGACGAGAGACCTCCATCCGAATAACCCCAACATGGCCTGGTCGAGCCAGCTCTGCATTCCACAGCACTTATCAGCCACACGAACCACACGGCTATTGGCTGGGCGATGATGGCGATCTGTTGTAGCTTGCGTAGTGTTGTAGAGGGTAAAAGCTGCAAAGATCAAATTCGGTTACCTACCTCTTATGTTTCTCACTTCTTCTGCGTGCCACACGGAGCACGCACCCTTCTTCTCCGCCCGGTCCGCGATGAAGCACCTGTCCGTCAGTACCCTAGTGGTGATCGATTCTGTTTTAACGCTATTAAGCACAACAACACGTGACTCATTTCACGACAAACCCCAGTCGAAACGGCTTCATTTCGTCTAATTAAAGAAGTCAACGTCTATCATTTCCTTCACTAATCAAGAAAAACACCAGCAGTGATAAGCGGTGAATGCAACTGATTTTCTCCATTATTCGCTTATAGCAGTTGAAATTCACTTCACCTACCCAATATGCAGACATCGTGCTGAATCCGGCGAACCGTTGACGTCATGGACGGAGTCATTTTGAGCAAACTGTCGAAAAGTGGGAAAGTTTCTTGCATCCATTTGTGCAGCCAGCCAGCCAGCCAGCCAGCCTGCCAGCCAGCTTTCCAGTATGGATTGGAAAATGAAAATTAAGGAGCTCGAAATCATCGACGCTAAAAGCACTTTTAAGCTCGAAGCAGCGCGCACATTTCCCGGCTTCTTCCCCGCCTCGGTTAGACTCCATCTGAATCAATTATTTCTATAGGTTTCAAAGACACAAACTCTTCTTTCTCAACATCCGCTAATTAGACAGTAGCACACCGCGCACGTCTGTGGCTAACGATATTTTCGCTTTTTTCCTCTCTCTCTGTTTCCAAGTGAAATTCATTTGTTGTGGCCTAACAACAATGTAAACGTTCCTCCCCGAAAAAAAAGAAACTATAATTTTATCATAATCATGGGAAACTCATGCGTGATTACGCAGCCGCGCAGTTTATTATCACTAATCAGTAATCATCAGCCCGCGGGAGACAGGTGGAAAGCCCATCAGCGGAACGCCCCAACATATCAATAACAATCGTGCGGTTCAAATTGCTATGAAATTACCGAATGACTCTCCAGCGCCCGACTTCGACATCAACATCGACGAGTGAAAGCCCCACCCCGTTCGTTTTTCCCTTTAGTGATCGATCGATATACCTACACCACGCAAAACCGGTGTGGTGTACGGAAAAGGCCAAGAAGACGGAGCTTATTTCGCCTGGTTGTCCTGGGGATTCTGCAAAACCTAGCTTCACTAGTTTCCAGTCCAGCCACACGGTCATTAGCTCATAAATTATTGCACATTATCGGTTTTATAATTTTATCATTAGCTGCAACGACGAACGGGCAGCCACGGACCACGGTACGGTTCCGGAGAGCGTCATCATCGCCGTCGTCGGTGCGGTGCGGTACATAGAGGTACCCGGCATTGAATGGCAGTAGCTTTCCATTTTCCCCCGCCCGATGGACGGGGCTGCTCCGTTTTTCCGCTCGATGGTTGCGCTGGCTGAGGCTGGCTGCTGTTGTCAGTGAGCTGATTATACTGTTTGCTCACGGGTCGATTCGCTAGCGACGATAGACGAACCGGTTCGGCGGAAAATTTCAATTTATTTACGATGATAATTGACTTTTTTTTATTTCACTGGAAAATCGGATTGGATTGGTTGTTGGTTGGCGTTTGGAGCTATGTTCTGCGCACCTGCGGTGCGTGGTCAAACGAGTCACTTATTGCGCTCGTCAGCCCAATCAAAGCCAGGTTTATACCATTGTTTTTCAATTGTCTAATGTTGATGAAAAATGCACTTTGACAGGACTTTGACTATAAATATTGTTTAGATTTTGGTTGAAGAGCAAAGCCTACTATGAGCACAAAACGTTGTTGGGTAGCATCTGGAGGAAGAAGTAATTATGGCCTCGAAACACAAAACGAAAAAGGAAATAAGCATTTCTGATTGTATGATAAAAACTTAATGTAACGACACTTTTTAATGACGCTACCGTTTTCTATTTAGCACACAAGTCATCAGCAAACGACAGTCGGATATTTTATTCACATATGCTGTCATTAACCATTTATCAAGATGAGGATTGAAGTAGATTGTGATCATCACATGAGCAATCACGCTATCAGATTAAAAACCCTCAACCCGGATTCGGAGTAACGACAGCACAACGTACGATTAGCATATTAGTGTACTACTATTCGAAGAATTGTAAAAATGCAAATCAAATTGCACTTTCGAGTACGACGACGACGGTTAACAACAACGACAACAAAAACACAAACGTTTGTTTTGTATGTCCCAGCAGAAGTGGGCTTGTCAGTAGAAAATGAAAATCCATCAGCAAACATGCAGATGTTTGTGATGCTCAAGTATCTACTCGCTTCTTGTGGGGTTTATTATCGTGTTAGGTACATTTTACGATTTTACTGTTTACACACTTTTGATAAAGTACAACGCCGGTAGCGTCGTCGGATGGCATAGACAAATGGACGAGATAAAAGCTCCATGTAATTGTTGGAAACAATTTATTCAATCTGATGGAAAGCAAAATGCAATTTACATAATTTCTAGTGATTATTTTAATGATTCTCTAATGATTATTTTAACGATCCTTTGATAATTCTTTGTCATATTCAAGCCACGGCATTAATGTAACTCTTGCTTGCATTTTTATTGTATTGTTTTTTTTTATTAATGGAATGTCATCAACAAGAAGACCAGCTTTTTAGTATTTTTTAACTGGCACAATTGTTAATGAAAAAATAGGTGGTCCCATTGAACGAGAAGAGCAGCATCAGAGCAGAAGACCGATGTCATCGTCTTTGTCATGTAGAGTCTAGAGCTATTCGTGCTGTGCTATTGCAAGCAATCATCTCCATTCAACTCGATCTTGGGCCTCTCGTCGCCAATTTCCCAGTCGTTTAGGAAGTCGCCAATCACTTTCAACCTGGTCGAGCCATCTTGCACGATGCGGGCCCCCCTGTTCCTTGTGCCGGTGGGGTTGTTGAAGAGAACTGTTTTCGTCGCACTGTTGTCCGGCATCCTTACGACGTGTCCGACCCACCGTGGCCTACCGACTTTCACCAGATGTACGATGGGAATCTCTCCAAGTACTTCATGTAGCTCGTGATTCATGCGCTTGCTGCAGTACTTTCCGCTCAAACCCGGCAAGGGCGCATATGTCCTTCGTGAGCACCGTTATGGCTTCAAATCCATAAAGAACTATTGGTCTAATAAGGATTTTGCACATCGTCAGCTTCGTACGCATTGGCGTAGCTAGATAATTTTTCTGGGTGAGACCTAGGGGGTGCCTGCCGAACGAACATGTGATTCGTGGACACGTTGTACTCCCGACATCTCTGCAAGGTCTGTCGGATGGCTAAAATATGGCCCGTAGTCCGTCCCTGCATAGCCCCCATTAAACCTACCTGGTGATTTCCTACGAAATCATGTGCTATCGGCGAATGCCGGTGTAACAAGATCTGGGAAAATACCTTGTAGGCGGTTTTACCAGCGCTTTGCCTCTCCTTCCATGCATTTCTCCGGTTGCTTCTTCTCCTCCCAAATATTGGAAATAACAAAAAACCCAGTGTTGCCAGCGTTTCTTGGACATATTCATCTCTGCCGGTAGACGGTTCTTACGACGCTTTATTGGTCTTCAGCAGCCCGATTTCTCGTTTGACTTCTTACAGTTCAGGTAGGTACTGGGATATTGCTATCTTCCCTGGGCACTCCCAGGATAACTGCCGTTCCACCTCCTTTTGCAACTTCGCCATTGAGGTGTTTGACTTCGAAGAACTGGTTCCACTTGCAGACCATCTCGCGCTCGTTTGTGACTAAATTTTCTCCCACGTCCCTATCACATGTCAGGTTTTGGTATTTAATATCGTAATTACAAAGCTATTGAGCTATCCAGCTTTCTACGAGCGATAATGGCGGATATTGAGCACAAGTGGGCACAATCTTTTGACACTCATTGGAGGAGCGTCGAGTTCGCCCTGACGGAGTTACTATGGATACATTCATGATTGTTTGTTGTTCGAATGTAAAAATGTAAACATTGTTCAATTTTGCAGATCAGCTAAAGAGGAACATAATTGAACGGACAACAAGTTTTATGGATTGTGGCTTTGCAGTTTTCGCAAATTTCAGGGAGAATGTCCAAATACGCAACGGAAAGTTTCTTATCAAGTCGCTCCTCCAATGAATGTCAAAAGATGGTGCCCACTTGTGCTCAATATCCGCCATTATCGCTCGTGGAAAGCTGGATAGTTATTTTTGTGGCCATTTACACCGTTTTTTTTTTCACGTTTTCAAATTCCAATGTAGGAAATTTCTGGATGGGGCCTGCTGAATTCTGGAGGGGGCCTGGTCCCCTAGGCACCCCCTCTAGCTACGCCAATGTTCGTACGGCGGCGTATGTTTCTTGATCGTAGCGTTTTGTGAAAGACAAAGTAGACCCGATTTCCCGCTTGAATGCGCCACTGGACCTCCTTACTAGTGTTGGTGTCCATCCCAAATACACGAGCCGTCTACCACTTCTAGTTCATCGCCGTCAACGGTTACCGTCCGTGGGAGGCACGCGTTTGTTTCCTTTGAGCCTCTTTCTTTCATGTATTTGGCCTTCGATGCATTTATTTTTAACCTAAAGGCTATCCCACATCAAATTGCACCACGGAAGAAACGCTGTAGAAAATTACCTAATTGACCGATACCTTTCAAACTTCCAGACAACAAAATATAACCCATTAGTAAGCTTTTGGCATCTTTGTTTCATTCAACTTCAATACTATAACCGTATGCTCGCAACATACGCTTAACTCCGCTCAAAAAGTTTTGTACAACCTAGCTGCAGCTTCATCTGTACAGAAATCCACTTTTCCTTTATGTCTTCCTCAGACTTGACCTCCTTAGGATGCTTCCGTAGTGCCTGCTTCATAATAGCCCAGTATTTTTCGAGGGGCCTTAGTTCCGGTGTGTTGGAGGCGTCCTTTAGTACGAAAGTGACTCCGTTAGTTTCGTACCACTCCAATACATCCTTTGAATATTGGCACGAAGGTAGATCCGGCCAGTAGATCGTAGGACCCTCGTGCTGCTTCGACAGAGGAAGCAGATACTTCTGTGAACACTCCTTGAGGTAGATCAACCCATTTGCAGTCCCGGTAGTCACGAACGGCGCACTCCGTTTGCCACATGATGTATTTCTTACCCAGATCATGTATTTCTTGGCAAACTATGAAAGTTTCTGTATCCTTACTTCCTCCGGAACATCAAACTTGAGCAGGGCGGTGAAGTACAGTAGCCCCGGAAGCTGCCGGGAGTCCGCCTTGACGTAAGTCTCATCATTCATGATGAGAGAGTTGAGGATTTTCCAGGTGCTTCCGCAAAATAAATTCGCGACGTTGCTTTTCGGGCTTTCCAATTTTCGAAAAACTGACCGCGATGAAAATAGAGTGTAAACAATACACTCTAAACTACTTCTACTCAAATTTTGAAGAGAAAATACCCAATGGGTAATTTTCTATAGTGCTTCTTCCGTTGTGCAATTTGATGCGGGACACCTTTTAATTCTCCTAGATTCCGCTTTCAGCCTGGCGTAATTTGACTCCGTCGTCGCAAAGTTCTTGGCTATATGAAATCAAGGTTATCTGCAAAGCCTAGGAGTTGGCTACCCTTGGTGAAAATCGTACCTCGCGTTTCGACGCCCACGGTGTACAGCATGCAGGATAAGCCGTTACCTTGTCTCAACCCTCGTCGCGTCTCGAAACACATCACTCGATGTAATGTAACTCTGATCAGTCGCGTCAGTTTATTCGCAAAATCATGTCCGTGCGTTATGTGCCATAGCTGATCTCGAGTGACTGTCTCGTATGCTGCTTTCAAATCTATAAAGATGTGATGCGTTAGCACGTTGTGCTCCCGACTTTTCTGCAAGATCTCCCGGATAGTAAGAATATGGTCCGCTGTTGCGTGAGCCCTCATCAACCCTTCCTGGTAATTCCCTACCAAACCATGAGCTATCGCTAACAACCGGCGTAACAGGAACCGAGAGAGTACCTTGTGGGCGACATTTACCAATGTTATGCCGCAATAGTTGCAGCAATCGAGCCGATCACCCTGTTTGTTGATGAAACACACTACTTCTTCAATCCATTCCTCCGGTAGCTTCTCCTCCTCCCAAACCCTGGAAATAACCCAGTGTAGAGCCGTTGTGTGCAGTGTAGAGCTTGGCCATGTTTACGAAGCTCTGCCGGTAGACAGGCGGTCCCTACCAGCGGCTTTGTTAGTCTTCAGCATCCCGATGTGTCGTTTGACTTCTTGGAGATCAGGTGCTGGGACAATACAATTTTCCATGGGTTTAGGTTCCTAGGTCAACGTCCGTTCCGCCTCCTTCTGCAGTCTTCGATCTCTTGAAACTAATATCTAACCTGCTCGTCTATCTGAAGGCCTAGTTTCAGAAAATATGAAGATTTGGCATACGATGGGATGACCAGTGAAGACAGATCTACCGATTCATCAGTAGTTCTACAGTTTTAGGAATTTTCTACGAACCTACGGAACTTCACAGAAATCGTTGAAAATTTCCTTCAGTAACAAAACTGTTGAACATTTAAGCCTTCAGAAATCAGAAAATAGAACAATAAGGCGACGAAAAGAAATCTAAAATATGAAGAAAAGACAGCGAAGAGACGCCGCAAAGACAACGAAAATGCGATTAAAAAAACTAAAAAGAGATGCGGAGATGGCGAAAATACGATGAAAAGCTGACAAAAAGACAACGAAAAACGACAAAAATACGACGGAAACAGCATGAAAATGTGATGAAAAGATACCAAAACTGCGACAAAAAGAACAAAAACATAACAAAAAAAAATTTTATAAAGCATCAATGGGGCGACATGCTCACGAGTCACGACAACGAAAGAACGATGAAAAGACTGTAAAAACATTTTTGTTGTCTTGACAACCAACAGAATGACGAAATATTGACAAAAAGTAGTGAAATGACAACAAAACATCAACAATAAATTGAGCGATGAAATAACAACAAAAAACGGTAAACGACAACAAAAGACGATGAAAAAATGACTAAAAGACGTAGAAAAAAGCAACAAAAAATTCGGTAAAAGCGACCTAATGCAAGAATAAAACGACGACGGAGAGATGACAACAAGACGCCGAACGGGTGTCGAAAAAACAATACGATGACGAAAACAAGCCAAAACAGCGGCAAAAAACATGACTAAATATGACAAGGCAAACAACGCACGACACGACAAAAAGACGTTTAAAAGTGTCAAAATAAAAAATTATGATGAAAACGGCGAAATCCGATCGAAAAGCGACAAAAATGCCAAAAGCAGACTTCGAAAAACGACCAACAGATGACGAAAATACGTTGAAATGGTGGCAGAAAGACGATAGAAATATGGCAGAAAGATGATAAATTGACGACGCATACGAATAGAAGAAACCAAAGAGAGGACAAAAAGAATACGAAAAGACAACAATAAGATGACGAAATGGCTATTAATAGTAGTAGAAAAGTCGTAGACGATGAGACGATAAAACAGGGACAAAAAAGGTGATAAAACACGCAAAATAGGAAACGAATAGATGGCGAAAAATAGGGATCAGAAAGACGACGAAAAACGAAGGAAAGACAGTAAAAATACAACTTTTTGTTGTCGGTAAACATGCAAAAATAGACGCAAAGCCAACAAAAAACAGCGATACGATGACAAAAGACAAACAGATGCTAAACACGAACAAAAATAACGTTGAAAACGCCAAAAAATCGACGAAAAATACTAAAAACGAAAGTTGAAAAAACGACGGATGAATAAATAACATGAAAATATGATGAAGATGACAAAAAGACACCAAAACAGCTACAACAACAAAGAAACATGATAAAAAGACGTTCAAAAAAAGTGTCAAAAACACGGCAAAATATCCAAAAATCATGAAAAAATGACGAGTAGAGTAGTAGTAGTAGTAGTAGTAGTAGTAGTAGTAGTAGTAGTAGTAGTAGTAGTAGTAGTAGTAGTAGTAGTAGTAGTAGTAGTAGTAGTAGTAGGGGAAAGCCACCGTCATTTCAAGGACTTGTCAATGTATGTAGGTAAATTTACGGTAGATCCAGATGGCCCGAAAGGGATTGGGCGAACACACACGTAGAGGCACTTGTGCACATTCCGGGGTTATAAGAGTCGCCTTCCAGCATTAGGATCCTTCTATGTAATAATCAATTTCGATGTACCAACTTTAACCAACGTGATGATTTGTTTGTAAGAATCAATAAGTACCCTACTTGCTTCAGATCTTAAGGATTCTGGTTGATAATATGATATTAAGATGAAATGTGGTATATATGGACCAAAACAAAGAAAAAAAGAACAAAATAGAACAACCTCACCAGTCCTTCGAATGGAATAGAGTTGCGTCCTTTGAGTTTCCATAAATGCTTCTAATAATTAATTTATTTTTTTCATTCTGTTGTCCATGTGCAGTATTAAAACTCGTTTTGACCCAAGTTTTTACTATATAGCAGGAGATGCTTCATAATAATAAAAAATAAATAAAATAACTTATATTAGGTTCACCTATTAGCAAGGCCGTGTGGCTCCGCCGTCTGCCCAAAACCGCGGTTTTGAGAACAGGTAGCCGGGAACCACCCAGCATCGCACCTCCTAGCTTGGCTGCTCGATAGAGCATTACCACGTATGGCCACGTGGAGGCGCTAGGTAGGGGCTTGGGATGGCTAGAGCTATATTGGACGCTCCTCATTTGCCTTCCCCATTTCAAACCCACATGAAAAAATGCCGAATACACGGCGGTTTTGTCTGGAGCTGGATTCGACCGGTTATTCACATTACGTTGCAGCTCATATCAGTGAAATTCCAGAAACGACTGAGATGGACCTAGATCTTACAGAAAACAACAGATAGTTCAAAGGCCCCAGTTTTTCATGAAAGTATGCCAGCAACTGACCGACGAGAAGCTTCGCATCAATCTGTTCTATCATGCAGAAGTTCCGATCCTGGCGATAGATGTTCAATGGTTCTCTCAGTGAAAGTTACTACTTCGAGAGACTGCAGTAGAGCTGGGAGTCTGACGCAACTTTCGCTGCGTAATCAAGAAATCTGAACGAATCGATGGCCCAGTTATGGCGAACGAGCGACAACAACAGATATTCTTCGTTGCAGGCAATCTCAAGCAGAGCCATTTACAATGGAGGTTGATAGCCTCTCGAATGCAGAAACGTCTAGAAGACTTCTGAAGACAAGCTACACGTTAAATCCGTTCCTCGACGAGCACCTAGTACTCCGTATGCACGACAGGATTTGTACATTCACGGTCGCGAGCAAGGAGTTGGAAAAGTCACTTCAAGCGATGAAACAAGAGGAAGCCATACGAAAGATCATCAGCCCCCAGCTTCACCGCAAATGGGCGGGTACTGGGAGAGGCTCATCCAGATTATGAAATCCGACGGACGAAAATTCCAAAGGCTTCAGTTCTGACACCAAATCCTTTCCCTTGGCACCAACCCAGGAGTTCCACTTGGGACCTCAAACCAACGATGAAGCTTACGACCTGGCATACTCGGCGGAAGTGTTGCGACTCCTCGGTTGACGTGTTTCACGAAGGTGATGTTTAGGCATGAACCTTGTTCACTTGGAACGAATTGTAAACTTGCCTAACGACAGAAATTTCACAAGTTTGTGGCTTCAATCGATAACACTTGGTCAAAATACACAATTATCGTTCTTCTAGAACTCGGATAGTTGTTTTTATTTCTCAATTCGGCGGCTGTACGTCAACGGTCGCGACGTGTACGACGGCTACACGACGCACGAACGATCATTACCATACGCACTGCTTTTTAAACCTTGCTTTCCTACGTTGTTTAAGTCTTTGAAGACCCAGTAACTGGCAACGATCGGGGTATGGAGATAGATTCACTGGATCGCGCCCTTGTAAATCTTTCGACACCAGTCTCAGTACCAACGAACAGTACAGTGGCTTCAGGCAGTAGGGATCGTTGATGCCACGTGCTATTTCATGAATCCGGCAAAGCTGACGGAAAGCAATCATCGGTAATAATCTATGGAACGAACTACAGAATAAATTATATCTTCACGTCATCAGAATACACCAGCTTGCATCCCATTCCAAGCAGCGAACAGCAAAAACAGAAAATGTCCCATGTTGCTGCTTTGTGGCACACCCGAGAAATTGGTAAGCCGGGCAGAGAAGCAGGAGTCAAGCTGCAAACGTGGGACTTTGCCGCATAAGTATGATCCTAGTCATTTCGTGAAATTCCAAGATTCACCGAAAAGCGAAATATTCTGCAGCAGTGTTTTATGGTATATTCTAAGGGCTATTCCAAATGTGGCCTTTAAATCAGTGTGGAAAACATCAATTTGTACTTTTTGTGTCATGTAGAATATACAGATAGACGTGAAATCCATAAGGCCCGTACTGACGGATCGATCAGGCATAAATCGGTGTTGATCGGTGCAAAAATATAGCATTTTATTCCAGCAAGAATAACATTACTCACCACTATTTCGAATGCAGCTCGGATGCAGCTCCGAAAGGCTGGTAATGCTACGATAATTCCGAACATCTAAATGGATGTAATACAAGAAAAATGAATTATTGTATTGGATATAAGGCACAAGATGGCTCTGGCTCTGGCTCTGGCTCTGGCTCTGGCTCTGGCTCTGGCTCTGGCTCTGGCTCTGGCTCTGGCTCTGGCTCTGGCTCTGGCTCTGGCTCTGGCTCTGGCTCTGGCTCTGGCTCTGGCTCTGGCTCTGGCTCTGGCTCTGGCTCTGGCTCTGGCTCTGGCTCTGGCTCTGGCTCTGGCTCTGGCTCTGGCTCTGGCTCTGGCTCTGGCTCTGGCTCTGGCTCTGGCTCTGGCTCTGGCTCTGGCTCTGGCTCTGGCTCTGGCTCTGGCTCTGGCTCTGGCTCTGGCTCTGGCTCTGGCTCTGGCTCTGGCTCTGGCTCTGGCTCTGGCTCTGGCTCTGGCTCTGGCTCTGGCTCTGGCTCTGGCTCTGGCTCTGGCTCTGGCTCTGGCTCTGGCTCTGGCTCTGGCTCTGGCTCTGGCTCTGGCTCTGGCTCTGGCTCTGGCTCTGGCTCTGGCTCTGGCTCTGGCTCTGGCTCTGGCTCTGGCTCTGGCTCTGGCTCTGGCTCTGGCTCTGGCTCTGGCTCTGGCTCTGGCTCTGGTTCTGGCACTGGCTCTAACTCTAGATAAGGCTAGATATTCAGCGTTAAAATTAAAGCCGCGCATTTTATACCATAAGTCTAAATCTGTTAAAATTAATCAGATCTTGCTGGAGTATAACACGATCTATGAGTGGCTTTAAAGACTTAAAAAAGTTTGAAGTAATCTGCACTTACGAAATTTTCTATAAATCTTGTTCATCAGTACTAAAAGTAGCGGACCCAGATGTATTCCTTGTGGTCCAATTCTTCCTTCAAGAAATTATCATGAAAATTCAAAATAACTGAGTAATAAATCTAGAATAATTTTCCACATCTGAGCACCTTCTTATTCTTCGGTTTAGCGGCGAGAATTTACATAGTGGTTTTTTAAAATTGTTTACCTCAACATTTTGACAAAAAATTTCGCTGGATGTTTAACATGTACGCGAAATTAAAGTAAATAGTAGTACTACAAACAGATGTGTAACGTCTGACAGTGTGTGCTCGCACTGCTCGCACTGAGCCGGTTGGTAACGCGTAACCTTTTTATTTCAACGACGACTGAGATGCGCTACAACACGATGTAGGATTATTTATAGCTTCAAACCGGTGCCAACTCGGCTGAGACACAAGTGGTAAATATATACAAACGCTTTATCAGTTAGAGAAATTTTCGTGACAATTCGTGATTTTCGTCCGCGATTTCGAAAACACGCGGGTGAGTATAGTCCAAAATCGTGTCCTCGATGAACAATCATGGCACTCTAGATGGAACTAAATGACGGGCTTGAAATCAATCAGTGTGTCTACCGAAAATCCATCCCAGCAAGCTTTGATTTCAGATGTTCTTAAAACACTGAAAAAATTGCTCATCGTAGTTCTGCTGTTCTAGTTTGTATCTGAAGAGGATTCCTTTGTGATAACTAGGCCAGTACTGGCCTGCGGCAAGAAGAAGCCACTTCAATTTCAACTCATCCCCGGCCTAAAATTCCCTGCTGATTCCCGTGAAGAAGTGCCTAACGGTAGCCGCGTGCATTTTCACTGATAAGACACCCAGATTAAACCACCTGTGCCGCTGTGTATAGTGAAATGTTGTCAAGATTGCACATTTACACGGCTGTTGGATTTGAATTGCCAACTGCTGCGGCGGATGGATCTTGCGAATCACAAATGGGGTTAATCGGCCAGCGGCGATCGCAGTACGACACGAGATTCCGAACCGATAGGAACCTGACTTGGCCCCGATTTGCCGTAGTAGGAGGAACATATAGCATATAGTAGAACGACGAGTTAGCGGCCTCTACGTACTACCCGTTGATGAGCAGCTACTCATACCGAAGTGAAAGTGGCCCAGAACTGATAAGGCAAAACTGAGTAGCATCTCATACCACACATCGCACACAAAGGCAAACGTCATCGAGATGACTGATCAGGAAATCGATAAGAGTGAGGTTAATGGAAGTTCGACAAGTAAATATTTTATGCCGTTAATTAGATCATTAAGGGCTTGTGCGTTTGACCATTGTCCTTTGAGAAAGGGGGAAGATTATTCGATAAGGGTTTAAAATTATTGTTTTTCATCTCAATAGTAAATCGTTGGCTATTGATGCCACAAGTGAGTGGATGCTGCTGGAACAGACCTGATTTATCGACAGTATTATTTAATGGTTCGATATATTTTTGAACGGTTGGCGCTTTTGATCGGTAGTTATTTTGTCTTTGAAATGTGGATGGTCTTGCAGAATGGTGAAAGTAGACGGGTAGTTTTGTGTTTGAAAAAAAAATCTGTGAATAAAGGCTCTTGAATGATTTTTAACCTCAATTGGAACGTCTATAGTGCGAAATGCTTGTTAAAAAGTAAAAAATGGGAATTTCGCAATTTCGACTGGTTTTAAATGTACTTGAAAATTTGAAGTGCGATAATTTATGGACTCTATGTTGGCGCTGTGAGTGAGAATTTTTCTTTCAAGGACCCTTCAAAACGGAGTGTTAACACTTTTAAAACAATAGATAAGCTGAGTGTATTCATTTCTAGCTAACATTTGCTTTAGAAGAACTTGGTCAAAATTTAAAAAAAAGTATATGGGGGTCGGGTGGGGTAAATTTAACTAACAGCTAGCTAAGCCTAATATTGTCTGTTCGGTTTCACGAAACACTGATACAAATTTACAGTCAGGAAATGGCTTATTATAGTCATACTAAAAGCATCATGTACCATAACAGTTTGAATCTAAGGTTAAGTCTTGAAGAAAATTACATTTACATTATTTGTAATCCAAATCACTCTTGCTAATTTCACTATTTTGCTTGGCAATATTGCAGCAAAACGTCTATACTTACGTGCCATAGTAAACTTACCTTCAAAACACACTGGAAATTCATCGTGTATTGTATCAGTGTTATCTTATACAAACTTTGGGAGAAAAAGATTTCACAATCCTGCTCAACCTCGTAGCAATTTCCCATCAAAACACTCACAGGAAACTCATCGCTTTTTGTTGTGCCGATTTTATCTTACTCTGCACGGCATCATAAACGAAATCCATCACATGTTCCTCCATCTCACTATTTAAATATTGCTTTCCGGTTGTGCGTTCTATCTGCTCCCTCCCTGCTAATCTGCCGCAAAACGCGATATCTCCGTTATCAAAATATACAATATAGAAAACTGTTTATTGCTTGTTTTGTAGATTCACTGCCTGTCAATCACACAAATTTAAAATATGAACACTCATCAAATATCATCTTACTGGGTAATCCCGATTTAGTTACGTTACCAAACCAAATGCTTTTGTTTCTAAATTTAACAGCTTTACTAAATAAAAACTGAACTTGTCCTCGATGATAGGAGATATTTTACAAAAACGAAAATTTAGAAGTCAAAATTTTTGTTAGTAGTTTTAACTTATTTCAAATATCTTTTTTTTTTTCGATAAAGTAAGACTAAACCAAAAGGGTCTGAAAATCTATTAAACTAGCTGAGTACCCGATCTTAATCGGGACGCCTTTGTCTCACAGCCACTTGTACAGCAGAGATTGTAACCGAAATGCTTATAATGCAAAAATATAACGCTTGTTCCTCTTTTGGACGTTCCTCCCCATTTGCAGCTCCCCCTCTGTTGTCTACCCGGCCACTTGCACATCGGTTTTCTTTACGTAAAACTCTATAAAACCCTATAAAGAAAAAGAAACAAAGACATTTTTCCTATTTGCACCTTCCACCTTCCGCTTTTAACAATGGCCACCCAGTCCGTAGGAAATGAATAGTTTTATTATTGTACTTTTCTAAACAAGCTATCCTAATAAAAAAAAGTAGAATGTGCAGCAATGATTCTTCCATGGATACAACAAACCGTGTATTCCTTTCAAGACAAAACCTGTTTGTAAACAATGTGTCTAGTTTTACCACCAGGAGCAAGTATGCACAAATTATTGGCTGAGCCCACTCTGGCCACATAAAGTTGTCCATGGGAAAAACATGGTGTTCTCAGATCAATTCCAAACTGTTTGAATGATTACCCCTGTGACTCAAACCCCTGTCGGCCAACAACACTTAGCGCTATTTTTTTTGTTAGGTTAAAGCCGTTTTAACACTTTTAGGTCATTCGTGACTTCTGCGGGGTTGGGATTTGAACCCGGGACCTCGGCGTGAGAGGCGTGAATGCTAACCACTACGCCGGGATTGACCCCTACTTATCACTAATGATCGAACACTTTTTGTACGAGTCACTTTGATTCGGTGCATAATTACCGTAACAGTTGACAAATCTACAGCAGCGAACATTGTAGTTCAGTGTTTCGTATTCTGATTTTTTCTGTAGTACGGTTAAATTATTAAAGTTATGTGAGCATTACTCCCCCCTTCCTGACAGCAACCTCCGGTCATCAGCTCGCCCGATTGTCTCTCCGTCACTTATGGGAAAACCGTCCAAACATTTCGAAGCGCCCCCCCCCCCCCCCCCCCGTCGTTTCGAAGTCCTCCCCCTCCTTTCCTCCTTTCCTCAACCCCTTCAGTGCTGATTGCTGAAGTTTGATGAAGAACGGTCAAGGGGTTTCGGAGTTATGATCACCCCACTGTTAGAGACCCTCCCCCTATTAGGGAACCTCCCCCCCTTTTTTTGTTGACCCCCCAGTGCTGATTCTCTTATGTCAAGCAACATGTGTGCCAAGTTTGATGAATAATCGTCCAGGCATTTCGGAGTTATGACCTCCCCCTCTTTTGTCAACCCCCCAGTGCTGATGCCCTTATATCAAGGAATATGTGTACCAAGTTTGGTGGAAATCGGTTGATCATATCATACACCCCCAAAACCCACAATTTTATTTTCAAATAAATATGCTTAAGGGGAAACCGAAACTGGTTCAAAGGTGGCTGGATAAATGGCTATCGTTTGATGCATAGATTGTTTTGTGCCTTAAAAATGCATCTGTATTGGCAGAGCACGCTTTCGCCACATAATCAGTGCTTCCAGTGCTGTTATAATTTCCTAAAACTTGTCATTTCATTTATCGATCCGCTATATATCAACAAACGCTCAGCAAAACATAATTGCTAATGGAAAATAAATTTAACTGATCATATAGATCATTACGTATTCATAAAACGCAGAGGTGGGCACAATTCCGCTAATCCGCTAACAGCTAATTAGCTCAGCTAACATTTTGGTTAGCGGTTAGCGTTTTCGCTAATTTTTATAACCGTTAGCGTTTTTGTTAGCTTCCGCTAAATTTGTGTACCGCTAAATAAACCGCTAACTTTTTTTTGGCAGAAGGAAAATTTGTGAGAAATATCGCACAGGCTTCGGTCGAAGGATTCCAAATTCCAACCTTTTGTACGTACTTTACCAGCCAAGAGCCGGGGTGGCTCTTGCCGTATCAAGAATTCCTCTCCATTGTACTTCTGGGTCCTAGGCTACTCGTTTCCAATTTGTTACGCGTCTTGGCACATGCAAGTCGGCTTCAACCTGGTCAAACCATCCAGCTCGTTTGGCCCCTCTATTCCTGTTGCCGGTGGAGTTCTTGAAGAGAACGGATTTTACGTTCGGTATACTTGCGATGTGGCCGGCCCACCGTAGTCTCCCAACTTTTTCCCAAATAGTGACTACAACTCATGGTTCAAACGTCTATGCTACTCTCCGCTATCCGTTTGTACTCCGCCAAAAATAGTCCGCAACGTCTTTCGTTCAAATACGGCAAGTGCACTTCCGTAAACAAAGTTGTTGTCTCAAGTCCGTAGAGGACTACTTTTGTACGCGGACTCAAATAAATCGATATTTAAAAACTTCGAGGCCTCTTACATTCACTGAAAACATCAAAGGAGATTTTTCGATTTTCTCGGACATCACTCGTTTTATAAATTCATAAGTGTTGGGCCAAATTTCAACGCAATAAAGTGTTCACAACAACCAAGGAAAATTATTATCTACAAAATATTTTTTTACAAATTTTCTACCTTCTGATTCTGATTCCTTTCATTCTGATTTCATTGTATTTTGACTAAAAACTTGAAATTTTATTACCAGATGCGCCACTACTGGTACGCTTACCGGTAATGCTCAAGTGTAAACCCAACAAAATGTAAATACCTAACTTTTTATTAAGCAATCCAGAGAAAATATTATTTGGAAAGCATTTACATAAATTTTCACTGCGATGGAAAACTCCAATAAAAAATCGAGAAATATATGTCATGGAAATGTTTTATACCCTTTTAATGTGATAATATGCTAAGCGATAATGTTCTTTAAACATTTTTCATGAATGCCTGCAATTATTTGCACGGAACTATCTCAGGTATTTTTTCTTAGACCTTTGAAACAAAAAATTTCTTTTATTGCCGAAATCAGGCTTATCAAAGTAATGCTGATTCTACAGTGCTAACAAATTTAGCTGTTAGTGGTTAGCGTTAGCTTCCGCTAAATTGATGGTTGATTTAGCGGTTAGCGGTTATCGAAGCTAACGTTTTGATTTAGCGGATTAGCTGTTAGCGAAGCTAAAATTTCGGTTAGCGGTGCCCACCTCTGATAAAACGTATAATCTGGAATTAGTTAATAGATATTTGGTTGCGCACGCTTCGTTGCACTAGCGATTTCAGAAAAAACAGCACCACGTTCTCAGAGTTTTGCCACATCAATGAGCTTTTAAAGAGCTTGCCGCTTTTGCCGCATACACTCAAAATATTCTGCACATAACTAATAGTAAATTTCCATATGAAATTCCATATGATTATCATGTGCCGTATTTGAACACAATCCTCCCAGACATACACATAAAAATTATACGCATATGAATAGTATGTGCAAATTTTAATGATAACTGTTAAAAACACATAAATGATAACTGTTTGGCACATAAAGTTTATTTGCTGGGCACATTGCGAAAATCTATATGTGGGACACATAGAAACTATACGAAAAGTTTTCTCAGTGTATATAAATACAGTACAGTGTTTATCGCTCTACACTCTTAAATGATTCTACCTGTAAACAGGTAGGATTTAGTTAAAGCTAGGTTGAAAATACTCAAAATGCCCTTAAAGTGTACAAACTCAAACTTTGGGTAAAAATTTCAACCAATTTTGGCTACTTGCTACCGATAATTGAATTATTCTCTATGACAAATAACGCAATTTTAAGTTCCTACTACCAATTTTTTGGTTGAAAAACTACTCAAAATCTGAGTTTGTACACTTTAAAGGCATTTTGAGTAGTTTCAACCTAACTTTAACTAAATCCGACCAATTTACAGGTAGAATCATTTAAGAGTGTAATACAATAACGTGAGCCACTTTCGGTTTCTCCTTAAAATGTTCGCCAGAAAATTCTACATAGGAATCACTTAGCTAGAAAAAACAGTATTGGTAGTTTGAGGGATATGGTGTTTTGAACATCTGAGGCAGGCGTAATTCTAACTGAATCGTTAGTGAAGATATGTTTAGGCTCGTCTGTTTACAGCTTTCAGACATTTTCATGACTAAATAATGTACTTTAATGAAAAAGATGCATTTTCAACATAGAATCAACATAATAAATTTACATGTTATGGATACTTTTGTATATATTTTAATAAAAGTAACAATTTCGTACAAATAAATGTTGTAATAAATGTTCTGAAACGGAAAAATCTGTGCATTGCCACTAGGGAGAACTTGGCCGAATATCGATGAGCAAGGAACCAGTTGGCCACGATCCTGGAGGGTGAAAAGTGCGAAAAGGGCAGCGATCGTGAAGAAATAGAACAGCTGTTCCGAGCTAATGACACACATAAGTTTTACGAGCAGGTGAACCAAATGAGTACCCAGCAAACCACAAATCGTATAATAATGTGTGAAAATCATCTTGAATATCGCTAAACAAACTCGAACTCGTACATAAAGCTTAATAAAACGCACCCTAGTTTACATTTATTCGTACAAAATGATAGTAACTGATTCATATACGATTTTCGTCACAGAATTGTATAGCATTATGGAACTAATTATGTTGAGTCGAATTTCATCGTATACAAATGCTTATGAATGTGAATTGTTTTCATATAATTTGCAGTACGTAGGGTACGGGCGGGTATTTCCAGCCCATTAAGCGGTAGCCTGAACAATATTCAGGAATTACGCTGAAACTATATTTATTCGAGCCAAGATTTTTATACCAGTTGATAGAATAATATTTACTGAATATCGGCGTGTATTTTGGTCTTAATAAAACGCTACTGAATTTGAGTTATAGTCGCGAGAAATGATGAAGTTGCTGCGGCTAAATTGACCATTTTCTATAGTGGTGGCTGTGTTTTTTAAATCCGACAGGCCGAAATAGCCAGCACAGCGATTAAGTGCTTTTCAAAAAACAGATCAAAAACGACAAGAAAAGAGAGACCGATGGATAACTTGTCGCTATTGCCTACATTCCGGGCTCATTGAAGATAATTAGTTTTGCAGTGACAACAGCTTGCTTCTGGCGCTAGTG